>NC_080033.1:16705046-17008566 GCF_030020395.1 Manis pentadactyla
TTGCATCAAATCTGTATATTGCTTTGGGCAGGATGGCCATTTTGATGATATTAATTCTTCCTAGCCATGAGCATGGGATGAGTTTCCATCTGTTAGTGTCCCCTTTAATTTCTCTTAAGAGTGACTTGTAGTTTTCAGGGTATAGATCTTTCACTTCCTTGGTTAGGTTTATTCCTAGGTATTTTATTTTTTTTGATGCAGTTGTGAATGGAGTTGTTTTCCTGATTTCTCTTTCTGTTGGTTCATTGTTAGTATATAGGAAAGCCACAGATTTCTGTGTGTTGGTTTTGTATCCTGCAACTTTGCTGTATTCCGATATCAGTTCTAGTAGTTTTGGGGTGGAGTCTTTAGGGTTTTTTATGTACAGTATCATGTCATCTGCAAATAGTGACAGTTTAACTTCTTCTGTACCAATATGGATTCCTTGTATTTCTTTGTTTTGTCTGATTGCTGTGGCTTGGACCTCCAGTACTATGTTAAATAACAGTGGAGAGAGTGGGCATCCCTGTCTAGTTCCCGATCTCAGAGGAACTGCTCTCAGCCTCTCGCTGTTCAATATAATGTTGGCTGTGGGTTTATCATAGATGGCTTTTATTATGTTGAGGTACTTGCCCTCTATTCCCATTTTGCTGAGAGTTTTTATCATGAATGGATGTTGAACTTTGTCAAATGCTTTTTCAGCATCTATGGAGATGATCATGTGGTTTTTGTCTTTCTTTTTGTTGATGTGGTGGATGATGTTGATGTACTTTCGAATGTTGTACCATCCTTGCATCCCTGGGATGAATCCCACTTGGTCATGGTGTATGATCCTTTTTATGTATTTTTGAATTCGGCTTGCTAATATTTTGTTGAGTATTTTTGCATCTACATTCATCAGGGATATTGGTCTGTAGTTTTCTTTTTTGGTGGGGTCTTTTCCTGGTTTTGGTATTAGGGTGATGTTAGCTTCATAGAATGAGTTTGGGAGTATTCCCTCCTCCTCTACTTTTTGGAAAACTCTAAGGAGAATGGGTATTATGTCTTCCCTGTATGTCTGATAAAATTCCGAGGTAAATCCATCTGGCCCGGGGGTTTTGTTCTTTGGTAGTTTTTTGATTACCGCTTCAATTTGGTTGCTGGTAATTGGTCTGTTTAGATTTTTCTGTTTCTTTCTGGGTCAATTGTGGAAGGTTGTATTTTTCCAGGAAGTTGTCCATTTCTCCTAGGTTTCCCAGCTTGTTAGAATATAGGTTTTCATAGTATTCTCTAATAATTCTTTGTATTTCTGTGGGGTCCATCGTGATTTTTCCTTTCTCATTTCTGATACTGTTGATTTGTGTTGACTCTCTTTTCTTCTTAATAAGTCTGGCTAGAGGCTTATCAATTTTGTTTATTTTCTTAAAGAACCAGCTCTTGGTTTCATTGATTTTTGCTATTGTTTTATTCTTCTCAATTTTATTTATTTCTTCTCTGATCTTTATTATGTCCCTCTTTCTGCTGACCTTAGGCCTCATCTGTTCTTCTTTTTCCAATTTCGATAATTGTGACATTAGATCATTCATTTGGGATTGTTCTTCCTTTTTTAAATATGCTTGAATTGCTATATACTTTCCTCTTAAGACTGCTTTTGCCGCGTCCCACAGAAGTTGGGGCTTAGTGTTGTTGTCATTTGTTTCCATATATTGCTGGATCTCCATTTTGATTTGGTCATTGATCCATTGATTATTTAGGAGCATGTTGTTAAGCCTCCATGTGTTTGTGAGCCTCTTTGCTTTATTTGAACAGTTTATTTCTAGTTTTATGCCTTTGTGGTCTGAAAAGTTGGTTGGTAGGATTTCAATCTTTTGGAATTTTCTGAGGCTCTTTTTGTGGCCTAGTATGTGGTCTATTCTGGAGAATGTTCCATGTGCACTTGAGAAGAATGTATATCCTGTTGCTTTTGGATGTAGAGTTCTATAGATGTCTATTAGGTCCATCTGCTCTACTGTGTTGTTTAGTGCTTCCGTGTCCTTACTTATTTTCTGCCCAGTGTATCTATCCTTTGGGGTGATGGTGTGTTGAAGTCTCCTAGAATGAATGCATTGCAGTCTATTTCCCCCTTTAGTTCTGTTAGTATTTGTTTCACATATGCTGTTGCTCCTGTGTTGGGTGCATATATATTTAGAATGGTTATATCCTCTTGTTGGACTGAGCCCTTTATCATTATGTAGTGTCCTTCTTTATCTCTTTTTACTTTCTTTGTTTTGAAGTCTATTTTGTCTGATATTAGTACTGCAACCCCTGCTTTCTTCTCGCTGTTGTTTGCTTGAAATATGTTTTTCTATCCCTTGACTTTTAGTCTGTACATGTCTTTGGGTTTGAGGTGAGTTTCTTGTAAGCAGCATATAGATGGATCTTGCTTTTTTATCCATTCTATTTCTCTATGTCTTTTGATTGGTGCATTCAGCCCATTAACATTTAGGGTGACTATTGAAAGATATGTACTTATTGCCATTGCAGCCTTTAAATCTGTGGTTACCAAAGGTTCCAGGTTAGCCTCTTTAGTATCTTACTGCCTAACTTAGCTCGCTTATTGAGTTGTTATATACACTGTCTGGAGATTCTTTTCTTCTCTCCCTTCTTATTCCTCCTCCTCGATTCTTATGTGGTTTTGGGAGGAGATTTCCGCTGCTCTACTCACGCCGCCATCTTCTGCCCCTCTCCGCAATAGAGAGTTTTAACAAAATTTATATAACTACATACTTTGAGAGTTAGAATGTTTTCAGAGAGTTGTTCACTGAAATTACAGTTGAATCAGTTTTTTTGCTGTTATATCCGGTGGAAGAATCAGTAAAAATCAATCATTCAAAACAGAACTATTCTACTTACTGGAGAAAAAAATACTCTGACTGAGTATTTGGGTAAGTGTATTTTGATTTTATTTGTCCAGATTAACTATGTACTTTTTATTATTAGCATTGTATTTGAGCTAAAAAAATATCATTAAAAAGTTCATACATCTTTATGTGCAGTGGAGATTTTGAAATACATAAATGAAAAATGAAAAATACCCATTATGTATTTGCATTTCTCTATTTTCTAAATTTTAATGTTTTATTTTTTAAAAAATAATTGACTTATATGAAAGAGATTTATTAATATAAATCCTGAATAATTCTTGGTAGGTTTTTGAACTACCATTTTTTTCATATATGCATTCAGATTGGAGTGCAATAATTGGTTAATAAATTATTTTTATGCCTAAAACCCAAAAATCTATAATTTGCTTCTAGTTTTCAATTCACAGTGATTCATTATAGTTAGTTGATGGCTTTACCTAGAAGACATACAATTATTGACTTTCTAGTGCTTATTCTTCTTATGATTCTCTACTATCACCAAGAGAATTGTACACAGCACATCTTTTTGGAGTGATGTATGTGTTCTTTGGTAGTTAAACTTTCACTCAATTCTTAATACAACTGAAGACAGAGTTCATTAATCATACCCCAAAGCACAGAACTGTAGTTATACCTCTGTAGTTTCAAGGTAGTAAGTAAGTAGGATCTGTTATCTTTTATGTTCAAGGACATTTACTCAACTGGTCATTACACAACTGTATCCATTAACTTACCTTCTGTTAACTGTTGCTCTGTATTTCAAAATCAATAGTTAGTTCTACTGCAACTGGGTGTACACCAGAAGGGTACCTAGGAATAAAATTGCTAAAATATTCAATAGCCTAAAATCTTCTAGAAAGGTACTAGTTTATTTTTGAGATATTTAAAAAGCTTTCACTTACCTATCTTTATATAATATTCAAATTAAAAAAATGATTAACCTCTGAAAATATTTTAATTGTGACTAAATGATCCATCCTGAAGTATATATATGTGAATGCATGCATACACATTTGAACATTATAAAACACAGAGCTGTTAATTATTAATACAAATGCAATATATATTAATATAATAATAAATGCAGTTTTATTCTACTCATAAACATGTTTGGTATACTAACTAGGCTGGAGTCTGCAGTCTCCCTCCAGTCTGTGTCTGTCCTGTGTACCATTCCTATTTACAGAACTACCCTCTCTCAAGTGTTAAACCCTTATGATGTTCAGAGATCTGCTTATGTCTTAAAATCTCTTCTGCCCCACACATTCTAATCCCTTCCTCCACTATGTCTCCTGAAAATCTGATCCCTTAATTATCAAAATCCCTGATATTTTCCTCATTTCTTTAAGAATTTTCTCCCTCCTCTCCTACCTCATGTTACCATGAAGGTATCTCACTTCAAATCAAAAGTCAATCCCTCCTCATCAGCTGAATCAAACACCCCCAGCCTTTCCTGCCTGTGATCCAATAGAACACATATATCAGTCTCTGCTGCCTGTTCCTGGCATGTAGCTCCCAAACCCTTGTAATTTCCTAAATAATGAGCACTAGGAGTGCCTCCGTGCCCACTGAGGAGATGCTGAGCGGGTTCCTGGATGGCTCCGTTGGGGCTGGTCACCAGGAAGGCCTTGCCATGTCGAGAAGCTTGGAATTTTCAGCCCCATTCCTCATCTTCCAGGGAGGGGAGAAGGATTAGAAACAGAGTCAATAATCGGTCATGCCTGCATAAAGAAACCTCCATAAAATCCTAATAGTACAGAGTTCGGAGAGCTTCCGGGTTGGTGAACAAAAACCACACCAGGTGGGTGATGCACCCCAACTATAGGAGACAGGAGCCCGGGTGCTCAGGTCCCTCCCAGACCTCACCCTGTGTGTCTCTTCATCTGACTGTCCATCTGTATCTTTAATCATATCCTGTAATGAACTGGGGGACATACATAGATGTTTCCCTAAGTTCTGGGAGCAGCTTCTAACCGAGGCTGAGAAGGGGGTTGTTGAACGCTGTGACCAGAAATGGTGCTGTGTGTGATCAGGAAAGGAGACCTAAAGGGGAAAAAAAGACATAGTAGGGAGAAACTGGGTTTCTCTTTACATAAGATGGAAAAACCCAGTTTTTCCTATATACTATGTAAACTCTTATGCTCCCTAATCGCTTCTTCTACTTCTCTCTCTCAACTGCGTCTTTCCTCTCAGCACTCATATGTGATCCAGTATGACTACCGAAATACAAAGCAATTTAAGTCCCTTTGCCTTCTATCTCTCTGTTTCCACACATAATGAGTATGGACTCCTCAAGTGTCACTAATCTCTTATTTCTCATTCACCCTCCTTCAGACCATTCCAACTAAGGTTTCAGGATTTAGCAAACAAAAGAATGCACATAGTACAGCTGGTTAGACTTGAATATTCAGATAAACAGCAAAGAACTTTTAGTATATAGTCCAGATATTGCAAATATCTGTCAACCCTCATTTCTCAAATATCCATCCTCCATCATCAACTCAAACTGCTCTTGTTTTAATCAGAAATGTTATCTTTTTCACTAATCCATCTTCCCTAGAAACAAAAAAACCTCCTTTATTCACCTGAAACAAATGGAAAATACCAGGTAATCAACTTTCTGGGAAGAGGCATCCCCAGTGACAGATGGGATTTGGTGTAAAAAGATCCCAGTTCACGTACCCCTTCCAGAGGTGAATTCTGAAATGTGTGATGTACTTCATTTCCAAGAGCTGCACCATGCATTTAGGCTACAGGGTCTGGCTTGAATAATGCACTTTGTACTGGCTGCTTTCTCTTCCCTGTGTCATTTCCCTACTATACCAGTGTTCCCAGATCTTCCCCAATAACTGCTTGCACTTACATCCTGGCCTACAGTCAGTTTCTGGAAGAAACCAAAGACAAAGTCCCAGTCTGTGCCTCCTTCACTTCACCATCTGTATTCCGTTCTTGGTGATCTCCTCCCTTCCATGGCTTCACCAACTTCCTGTAAATACATTAGTATTTCCCAAAATATTATCTCAGACCATTCCTTCTAATTCTCAGGCTTACAAAATAAATAGCATTTGCCAGCCATCCAGATTACTCTAAGACATCTCAAAATTAACATGCTCAATTTGTTCCCTTTCCTTATGTATGCTCTCCCTTTAATCTCTCCTTTTTCAATAAATGGCTTCCCCACTGACTAGGTTTTTTATGACATTTATGAGAAGGAACATTCTCAACACTTCCCTTTTCCTCACCTACACAGCTAGTCTGTTACCAAGCTCCAGAGACCACTTCCAAAGTACATGTCTAATAGGTACCTTGCTCCTTCACAACTGTGGTCATCTAAGCCCAAGCCACACTACTCTCTTATATTGGAATATTGCAAATTCCTCCAACGAGTCTTCCCTCTTCTGTTTCTGACCTCTGCCTATTCCTTCTCCACAGAGTAGACAAGTTTGCACTACACCTTATATAAGCCTCTTTTGGCTTCCAATTTCTTTTCAAATAGTGTTTGGATCCTTCACCTGGACTGTAAGGGCTAGACCTGTATGATCTGGTGTATGTCTAGATCTCCAGCCCAGATATGACCACTCAACTGGGCTGTTATCCCTCTGACATATGTCTTCTTTAAGTTAATTGAATCATTAACTTCATACTATAACTCAAGGCTGATATTCTATTTCCTCAGCTCATTCTTTGCCAATTTAACTATTTATTCCTTCAAATCACATCACACTGTAATGATATATTTATTTTTGTGATGAGTTGTTAAATATTTTTTCACCTTACTAGAATGTAACCTGCATGAGGATAAAGGTCATGCCTTTTCTGTTCCATGCCACCAATACAATTTCCTGGTGCAGCCTTTTGCATCTTATTTATTGTACATCTCAATAATTGAATTAATTATACTAAAAGATTCAGAGTATACATATATGATATGTTGACATAATCGAAGAGTTTTAATCCATTTACTCTTTTCTAATATATAGAATCTAATGGAAGCCACAGCATCAAACCTGTATTGAGTTTCCATTATGCTCTAGGCATTTGCTAGGCATTTTACATGTTCTCATTTGAACTTCACAAGTCAAGCGTCATTATAACCATTTCAACGATAAGGAAAATGAGTCTCAGAGATACTCAAAAAGATTAAGTGACTCATATAAATCTAATAAGACTTACAAATGTCAAATCTGGAATTAAAATCTGTATTTGCCCTGAAAATCTCTTTTCAGTAATATTCTAAAAGTTTCATTGAATGATATCTTGCCATCTTGGTGTTGTGGTAGGAACCGGTATCAGAGACTTTAGAATCTATTAATTTTAAAGAAATTTTGGTAAATTAACCCACAACTTGCTTTATCCTCAGCAAACTTTACTCCTGAAACCATGTTGCTAATAGTGAAAATTCCTAGAAATAAGATATTTCTTATATATATATAATGTGTCTATTAAAATATAGATTGATATCATCTTATATGCAGATATTTATCACAATGTTGAAAACATTCCTGTGTTAAGAGAAACAAAATTATCACAACACCTACGGACCCTAAAGTCAGCTGGGTTTCAATTTTTCTCCAAATTTAAATAATTACAGAACATTTGCCAAGTTACTTATTCTTTCTCTACATTTGTTTAATCATCTGTAAATGTGACTGATAAGAGTATCAACCTCATGAGTGTAATTGTAAGGAATAAATAAGTTAATATGTATAGAATGCTTAAAATAGTTCTTGACACAAAGAAAATGTACAATAAGCATTCACAATAACTATCGGCATCTGAAAACTCATTGTTAATGGTTTGTCTCCTGTTAACTTATTCAATCATTATTAGTATCACATAATAGATTTTCAAAGTCTATTGAAATGGACAAATTCACTGCATCCTACTGTAGGTGGGAAAAACAAAGACAGTAAAATAAATGAATGAATGAATAAGTTTCAGATGACGACAGCTGCCATTAATAAAATGAAACAGGAAGTTATGATACATAATGTACCATGAACCCATAGTGTGGGAGGTTACCATCACAGATTGGATGGACTAGAAAGGTTGACATTTGACCTGAGTCTTCAAAATGAAGCCATGGTTTCAAAATTTTTCAGAGTCAGTTTATAGAGACAACCAAAACCTGCATTTTTAATTATTTTTAATCAGTGAGTGATACATGGAAATAGGGCCTTAGGCTAAAACTCAATATATCCTTGGCTCATATTTCCCAGAGGTCATACTTCTAGATTTGGTTACGGGCCTCCGTCTTCTCTGAAATCCCAGCAGGATGATCACACATCCTTAAACAAGATTGTTCTTTCATGGCAGATAAAGTAAATAGGGAGCATCAGCACAAAGACATTTAGAGAAGAGTAGAAGGGAGAAAGATAGTCAGGCATTGGGATGCCTGCTGGGTTCCAGACATTTTTCTATAATAAATACTTTAACATATATTTTCATTTAATCTTTTCACAAGGGCTCAAGTTATAAAGTACATTATCCCCATTTCTCAGAAGTGGCTCAAAAAGATTGCTACATGCCTGAGACCTCATAGAGTTTAGATTTCAAGTCTACCTGATTCCACAGTCTCAATTCAGAGCCTGCTAATAAACACCCCTGCCACCAGAGATCCTCCTTATTACTTGCAGTGTTGCTGTTATTGGTTGTGGCAGTGAAGATGTTGTTTTGTGAGCATTTGCTTTCCAATAATCCCAAATTAACTTTAACTGAAGTAAACTGTAATGTGATTTGGGCCTTTCAACTTCACAGAGGAATATGCTAACACTGGTGTTCACCATTATACAATTCTCTTTTAATTTTTAGTCTGATCATTATTCTCAGTTATCTCATTTTCCCTTAATCTTAAAAAGAACAAACTTTGCTCTACCTGCAAACATCATTTGAGTTTTAATCATAAAATCCAAGTTGATAATCACTCCCACCTGAATTTGGCCTGAATGTCTTTAAGATGAAAGAATAGTTTGGCTGAGTTTATTTTACTTAAAAATTCAAATAATCCAAATGCTTTGTGTTTAAGTTAAACCATCTAGTTCACTTGATTTCTAATGGGGTGCACAGAAATGACCAGATGTTTTATCATTGCATAGTCACAGCCTTTGTGTCATTCTTTGGTCTGTTTGTCCCAATGGGAGAAGGAACAAGTATGCATTTAAATGGTATCAAAAAAAAAAAACTCTAATTTGACTGCATAGAGAATTCATCTTGAATGCTTTATTATTTATCCCATGTTGTAATCATTCTTACCAGACAAAGTTTTAGTAAGTAACCCATGTGTATGAAATAAAATTTGCCTTAGAAAATTTTTCTTAGGATTCCTCTTGCTGACTTCAAAATAAATACAAAGGAATTGGTCTGAGATATACATTCCCTTATTTCATAAAACAGGCACTAAACCAATTCTAAAAATTCTGTTTTTTACTAAGTTTCTTCAAGCATAGAATTATATGTACTTAAACCCTTCAAGTATTATCTAAAAATATGTAACAAAATTAAATAGAGATGAACAAATGTTTTTAAAGCCTGATGATATAGACCACGTATGTTGAGATTCTATTAACAAGGAAACCATAATTGGTCTGGGGCACACTGAAGGGCTTTCCTAGTGAGCAGCGAGCAAAATGATTTCTAAGAGAGAAAAGGGTCATTCTTCTCAAGCTATTTAGTTAATTTTTTTCCTAAAAGGCATCAAGAAATAAAATTTTATAACTATGTATTAGGAAAACACTTTTAAAAAATATAAGAGAAATTTCTTTCCATTTCATATGTCAGCAAATAACTCATTTTCCCATTCTGGTTCGATAACATTTGGGCTGAGTCAAAAGAAAATATCAAGTGTTCACTGGAAGTGAGAAGAGGTCATAAGCTTAAACCATAAAATATTTGGAGATTTTATTCTTTGAGTTCTGGCTTCATAGTTCAGCTATGACATAATTAATCTCCTCCTAAAGAATGAAAAAAATATTTATTTTAAGAAATTCTCATCTGTTCACTGGGGAGTCCTATGGTCTTGATTTTCTACTTCTTCAACCCTTCTTGTTTGCAGATTTAGACATGTGGAGACAAATGACTTGGAAATTGTTATTCTAAAATGAGAAAAGGCATCACACTCCTTATGTTGAAGGCTAATTTTCCTCCCAGTGCTCTAACTCCCACTCCAGTCTATGCAGTCCAGGAATTTTGCTAGAGCTAAAACTCCTTTTTCGCTGCCTTATTTAAAAACATTTTTGTCACCAGTGGTTTCTATCTTATGTTTATAAACATGATCAAAGTTTTTCATATTGAATATAGTTCCCTCTTTGATTCTGTGTCTCCCTCTTGCTAATCATAAAACTGAAATGTCTTGCCATCCCTTCAAGGCCAATCTAAGTATAGATATTCCCTTGCTTTCTCCTCTTCCTTATTTCCCAAACCTCCCCACTGACTAGGTGCAATCTGGTAATCTTTCTTCCAAGTCACTGAAGTTGCCTCACTAAGGCCATTAACAATTCTATTTGCTGACTGCAAAGACTAGGTTTCAATGAATATACTGACCCTTTTCCAGCTAAAATGCTAAGAAGAAGTTTAGGTTGTTTTCAACAAATAAATCAACCACCCATTTTTGAGCTGGATGGTAAGGGAGATGACTTCAGTCAACACATTCCTGTTTTCTCCTATAATGCATTCTGTGTCATGACAATATATGAGTATGGAAAGGGCAGGGCCTAATGTGATCTTCATGTTCCCTGACCAATTACAGTACATGATTGCTTTCGTGCATTTTATATTCACATGATTATTTACATTATTAAACACTTACCAAATAACATACCATGTGAGCATCTAAAACATAAAACAAGTAGGTCAGAAGAAAGTCAATAAATTAGATGGACTGGTAACAGCATTTAAAAGATGAATGTCTATTAGTCTTAAAGTTAATTTTACTTTTAATTTCTACTTCATCCAATTCATATTCTTGTGAGATCCTCATTAGTGATTCATTCAAACATACTTCAAGGAAAAAATAGGCATTAAAAGATAATCTGATGCTTTCGATATCTGAAATACAAAATGCAATATCATTCCAGTGTCCAATATATAAAAAAATGTTTGATTTAAGTAAAAGTAGGCCCCTACAAGACATAGAAATGATCTATTGATGTAACAGAGGTAAATTTTTGCTTAATTATGATATATATACATGTGTGTGTGTATATATATGAGTATGTATATATATCATATATATATGCATATGTTATGCAAATTCAGAAATTCAGATAGATTTCACCAATCAAAACAGAAGATGTTAAGCTCTAAAACATGCCTCTGATTCGTAGCTTAGTTCTGATCTATTTTAAGACAAAACTGCTACATGCTGTTATTTATTTCCAGGTGCAATAAAATCCATTTAATTTAAAGATTGATTAAAGTAGAGGAACCTCATGACAAGGAGCAAACTAATTCTCTGATTCTCTACCAGTCAAACTAAGGTCTGACACAGACCACCAAACACAGCAAAGACTCAGCAGGGGAAAATGTCAGCAGTGATACTGAGCACTTATATATAGTTTGCAATTGATGAGTCATAAATTAAAGTATAGAACTTAACATTTGAAACTCAAGACATACTAAGCCTATAGTAGATATTTCCCTCTAAAAACTTAAATTAAAATGGGTCAGTAAAAATGGCCACTTAATAGTATGTATTTGTTTTATGTGTAAGTTTCAGAGGGTATGAATAATCACATAAAGGTTAATTTAAGGATTAATTAGAAAAGTCATTTTTTATGTTCATGCTTATATAATCAATTTCCAACTCAAATGCTTAGATGTAAGTTATGACACAACTCAATTTTTTAACTTAATTAACAATTTTTGTTTGCTCTGTTTTTGTCTTGGAGATAAATGACGAGATGACAGGATTTGATTTAACTTATTTCATATGACAAATTTGAAACACTATGTTAAAATTATTTAAATGCCTATAAGACCAAAATGATGAAAAAAATTTGAAGTACCTCTTTGAAAATAAATTTCTCCTATTTTTAGGATTTGTGAGTCTAAATTAAGAAGTTTATATAATACAAATTTTTCTGAGTGGTATTTCTAGTATTTCATTATTATGTTAGGGTGGTCAAGCTTAACCGTTAAATTCTAGGTAATAAGGTATTATTGATTAGGCCAAAAAATGTATTTTAAAACTGAAGATCTAGATTGCAGTCCAAGACCTTCTGTTTCCTGTGAGAAATTTACTCACTTTCCTGAGACTTAGTTTGCTATGTGACAGAAGTTCCAACACTTACCACACTTTATATTACCATCTTTATATTAAAGGTAACATAGAAAGTAAGTGAAGATACATAGTAGGGATTCAGAAAATACTCATTTCCCTTATACTAATGATTGAGTAAAAAAAATCATGAATTGATGTGCTTTTTTCTAGATCACATGTATTACATATGAAATTATGCAAAACATTATGTCTAAACATAGCATAAGTTTTCCAAATACTATCAGTAGAAAATATCCCCATAGTGATATGTGCTTTCTGGGATACAGTTTTAGAAATGGAGAACTTTTTCTTTACTAGGCCTGAATATGTTACCATCAAAGTCTATAGGACCTAAAGACCTTTAAAGAATTAAAATTTTAGGTAGACTAATAAGTAAGAAAAAAAAGCCTATTCATGTGCTTTTTTAAAGGTTAGCACCTTTTAATATCATCAAAATGGATCTCATTTCTTCTTTCCAATTACCAGCACCCTGGTTTGAAGTGCCCATCATCTGGTCTATCACTACAGCGCCTTTGGTTACCACCTTACCTTGAATTTATCAAAGCCATCTTGCCTACAGTTGTCCAAATTGTGCAATAAAATGCAAATATGACCATTTCACATCCCCAAATGTAGTTCCTCACTGCTATAAGGTTATATTTCCAAGTTCCTTAGTATAGTTCAATTTCTCCATGATCTCATACCTACATACCTTTTCCAATCTCATTTGCTGCCACTGTCTACCTCACATTTTAAGCTCTAGCAGACCAGCTGCTTAGTACTTCTGAACACACCACATGACTTCTCATTACTGCTCCTGTATTCGTATGGTGAGTTCTCTCCAGGATCCCCTTCTCTAATACCACTTCATGTGAATGAATTCTATTCATGTCAATACACTCAATTATGCCGTTACCACCTCCGTAAATATTTTTGGATATCTCTCCCAGACAAGGATATATACCTCAAATATAAAGGAATGTTTGACAAATTTAACTGTATAAGAACAGCATAAATAAACCCAAAAAGTCATAAACATGAGATAGACTAAGTGAGAAAAATATAATAGTCTGCACATGTGAGTATACAACAGATAAAGGGTTAAAATAAAGAGTTCCCCTAAACAACAGGGAAGCATTGCTTGAACTCATGTGAACTGGGGAGAATATACATGCTAGTAATTCAAAAAAGGAGAAACTCACTATGCTTAACATGTGCACGAATAGATGGTCAACCTTTAATATTACCAAGAAATAACAAATGAAAGAAAAAATCTATCTTGTTTCTTATACATTACCTTTGCAAAATGTTTGAAATGGTTAATAATATCCTATGTTGGTGAAAAATTGGGAAAGCAAGTTCTGATACACTAAGCAGATCAATTAAAATGTACACATACTATGACACAGAAAATCCCCTACTAAAAACTTCTCTTACAAAATTCCTGACACCCGCATACACACAGGTGTAGTAGAAATATATCCATTTTTTAAGTAACAGTCAAAAATGAAACAACCTATATGCCCATTAATTTTTATATGGTGAAATTAAATAGCCAGTGCTTAGTTTGAATACCATGCAAGTACTGGAAAACAACAAAAAATAGACTATTTTATGTGTTAAGCACAAAGATCATACAGCAGAACATTAAGGATAGTATTATTCCTCATGTTAAACCATTATTTATTGTAAATATAAGTAAGACAGGAAGTATGGGATAGTTAGTTAAAACATTGATTCTGTGACATTGCCCATTTTTAATTCCTAGCTCCACCACTTACTAAATGTAAGACTTTGGGCCAGTTACTTAACCTCTTTAAGGCTCAGTTTCTTCTTCTGTAAAATGGATATATACATTTTTTAGTGGGTGATAAAAATCTCGAAATATTTATGTGGATATGTCATTAGAGGTTACTTCTAAGCAAGAAAATAGAAATACAAGGGTTTCACTTGAGACTTTTAATCTTACTCTGTATCTTTCTGTATGTTTAAATATTATACATGAGGCATGTCATTATTACTATTACAATATTTTTAAAGTGGTGTTGCTCAGACCCATGACATAACCAGGTCCTCCATATCAGCCATGTAAACACAAGCAAACACAATTAATTCAATTGTTACAAAAAGGACCCAAGTCAAGAATAATGGGATATATACTGTGTTTTAGTTTTATGGATATTTAGTTTTTATGGATGGGTATACCCATCCCAGCCTCTTTTATCCAAGATAAGAACTCTGTGAATGTGAGTAAAGCGTGTGCTGAGAGGGAACAAGCCTCAGGGAGGCATCAGTCTGTGCAGGTGCTCCTCACCTAGACTGACAAGACTGGCCAGTGAAACCTAGATGACAGTTGCCAACTAAAATGTCACTGGTCAAGATATTTCTGAGTAATACAGTTATTTTATTCAAAGACTCATGTTCTTAAAAGAAATGATTGAATGAGATTTGTGAGTCCAATAGTAAGGAAGAAAACCAATACAGAAATGATGAAACATTAATCATAATTCCATAAATAATGTTGTATTTTTCAATTTTTAATCCTTCCTCACAAGTACTGGTAAAGCATTTCCTCAGAGATAGTGAAGAAAGTAGAAATTCTCCTCCTGTTTTAACTTTCCATATTCATTATAATCTGGTTATTTTCTTTCAAGCACTATGCAGCAGAATTATTGCCACGACTTATCAAGGTTTCCCTAATAACTGCAAAGAATTCTGTGTCTTTCTCTGCAAGTGCACAATGTTGACACTTGAAGTAAATTTTACATTTACATATTCTAAGGAAATTTATATTCTTCAATTGTATGTTCCCTGCATAATGGAAGTAGATCTGTTGTCAACTTTTCTCTTTCCATGATCAGAAAATGCACATAATTGGACTGCTCTTCTTCCCTGGGAGTGACTGGTCTTCACCCAAATCGTGCTGTAAGGTCTCGGTCTGTCCGCATGGGTTCGAGTCTGCCCTGTGATGAGAGTAGTTTTATAGTCGGTTCCATCTTGTGGGATGAAAATAACTGCATTCAGATTGAGATGACCTCATAACAAAAATCTTCCCACAGCGCACAGTCCTTGATTCTGCAGGCTTTTCCTCAATGGTAACTGCCAGCCTCTTCCTCCCTCAGGAAATGCTGAACTGCTTCCTGCCCGTTCTATGTAAGCTACACCTACTGATAGAAGACTAGCTGATTTAAAATAAAATGCAATTAGAATTGACTGAAAAAATTTTTGATGCCACACAAATACATCTTATAAGTAAGAAGCCCTTCAACATATTATGATAAGAAAAAAAAACAGGTAAGGAATCTTGAAAATCACTGGTTATTCAAGCACTCACCATAGTCAGTTTTAACACTTAACCATTGAATTATAACAGTCTAAAATAATTTCACAGTAGGCATGTGATGGTTATTAAATAAATGAATCAATAGATGAAAGAGGAATGAAATGGAATTTTTTTTGTAGGTTATTTCACTACTGCTACCTGTGAGTCTTGCCCAACTTTCACTCAATTTACTCTGTATAGATAGTGAAAATTTTACCTCTGCTATAACAACTACTAACTCTGAGAAGGGTTATTCTCTCCCAGAATGTAATACAATTTTGACTTCAAGGCAGTCTGAAAATAAAGTCTATGAGTAACTGTGACTTTCTATGATCAGAAAAGACACATTCTCAGGGAATAATAAAGTTAACATAATATTTAACAGCCATGGGAGTACCTAATAACACACTTTGATTGTCCTCGTAAGAAATAAATTTACCTTTGTGTCTTTATTGTGATTTCACCGATCTGTCAAATGACTGCATTTGGCATTTCCCATCCCTTTGATGGCTCTAATCTATCAAATGATGGAACTATGTGATTCTCATTTCCTGCAAAAGGGTATTCCATTTTTCTCTTTTCTTTCATAGACTGATTTACACCCCTTTCTTCTATTGCTCCCTCTGGAACTCTTTCCATATTTCTACCTGCTTTTGTGTTAAACAGTTTAACTAAATTGCATGAAGAATCACCCCTTCATTAATTTTAATTGCTGCCTTCCTACTTTTAAATTAACAATGCCTGCCTACCAGAGAGTTTTATGAACATCACCCATTTCTTTCATTTCATGATTATATAAATACAGTTATTGTATTCCCAATGAGAACACTATTAGAACACATTTTCTCTGAGATTAAAACAAAACCATGCTGCATAAATTTCTTTCATTATACATATGTTTAAAATTTTTGTTTTATTGATTTCTACATTAGGAGACAGCTGAATAGAATTGCACATACTATTCTAAATAGTTTCAACTCTTAATATTTAAAACTTATATCTAACTAGTGTATGTAAGATCTTCTTTAGCTTATAATGCTAACTACATTAATTTGATTTTGTTTTTATAATTATTCTTCCCAGACCTTGAAATAATACAAGTTGGATATTCCAAGATATTTTTGTATTTTCACTTAAACTAAGATAAAATTTCACACATTGTTCATTATGTGCTTTTGATTTTGACATTGATTTTTTTGCTAAATAACTTTTGTTTCTAACATATGCTCAAAAATGCTTTATGTGAAATTCTATCATTTAACTAATATTTTAATGTATCTATTGCTATGCATTTTTATTTCTTCTTATTAGTGGTTCAAGGGGAAGGTCAGCATGAGGGTTCTGACTGGCCACATGTGGTGGTCAGTGACCTGGGCAGTGATGGGTGAACCACATGATCGGTCGGGGGCAAGTTAGTCATCCAACATTGTATATGTACGGTTGTAGCTGCAGATGTCAGGATAAGGCGAGCACAGCCTCTGCCCACAGACACAGAGACTAGTAGGGAAGTAGAACCTATAATACTAACCAGAATTCAGGTACATTACAATACAATAAAAACCGTGAAAGAAGCATCATGTGTTGTGAGACTAAAGAAAGGAAAAACAAATGACAGGGGAGGATGAGAAGAATCATTACCAAGTTTTTCATCCATTGAAAATCAAGTATTCCAAGATGCTGGACGTACTGCTAGGTGTCAGGCACAAAGAAATGTATAAAACAAACGCTCCTAGTCTCATGGAGTTTAAACTCGAGTGAATGACATTTCACCTGCACATGCTCAGAGAAAAGGAAGGAGAGGAGGCAGAGAAATATATTTCAAGTAGAATAAAGAGCAAAATAAGGAAATTTGGGGTTATGAAATAGATAGAAGTATGCGGAACCAGGAAGCTATATGCCTGAGCAGCAGGAGGGGCGGGAGTAGAAAAAGAGTGTTTTTCTGGAGGATACAGACTGTGAAGGGAATGGAATTCCCTGCTAGGCTTTTAATCTTAATTAGGTAATTAATAGGTTGTAATCAAAACTTTTTTTGTTTTGATCAACAGATCTGTGTGTACAAAAGTAACCAAGGCAACGGAGGGGAGGAGAGGAGGTACAGACAGGAAGATGCTTGCTAGCATCTGCTACTAACAGTGCAGTAGGAACATGTTATGAATGGAGTTTTGGATGTGGAATAAAGTATCTATGCAGAGTCAGTGATAGGAACAAGCTTACAAGATGGTTCAAGTCTGGTGCTAGGGTTTAATGATAAATACGATTTCCCATGACTGGAATATGGAACAAAGTAAAGTTTGATAGATAAGTTTTGTGGTGGACAATCTGCAGCTGAGGAACTTGCAGCTTCAGATCAGTTGAGATAACAAGTAGACAGTTTGAAACTGAAGTAATGTTGAGAAATAAGGATGCATATTTGCATAATATCAATATGTGTTTATTAAGGGGAAAATGTTTCCTTTCTGTTTCAAGGTTCTTCTCACTAGACTAAAAGTCAAATTGACTTGAGACAGACAGACAGAAGAAAATCAAACTTCATTTCATGCACATGAGACCCCACATACATGAAAAGTGAGGCCTGTCTCAAAATGAATCATGAATTTTTTTTTAACCTTGGAGGGAATGAAAGAAGGGGAAGGGGAAAAAAAAGAAAAAGGAGAAGAGAAAAGAGAGAGGCAGAAATTGGGAAAAATGAGAGTACGCAAGAGAAAGTTGGTGGTATCTGGGATACGTGCTGCTTACGAATCAGTATGTCCCTTCAGCGTGGACAATCAATGGAATAGACCAGTATGATTTCCTATATGAAACAAGATAATTAAGGTCCCACTAGCTAAATTACGGAGCTGAGCCCAGGAATTGATGAAGCCTGTGGCAAAACAGTACGGTTACACTCTGCTAGTTTAAAGTGATTTCTGATGCTCTTTGTTTATTCATATTGAGAAAAAAATGTATCAATCAGCTTGATAGCTAATTTTCCAGGTGTCGGGGACTATATTCACTATTTCCATTAAGGAACAAAGGCAATTGGAAACATCTCTTGATTGAGTTTATGATAGTCCACTATCATTCTCTATGATGCATCAGCCTTCCACATAGGCCAAAGTTAAATAGGACTGAGATTGGTATAACCACCTCCGTGGATGAAACTTGCATCCTCCAGTTACTTGGGCAAAACCTATGGGGCCATTCTTGGTTTCTCTCTTTCTCTCACATGCACATCCAATTTGTCAAGAAATTCTATCAGGCTTATATTACTGTGATAGCTTTCAAACTGCTCCCTTACATTGGTCTTTGTCCCCTACCATTGATTTTCACTGCAGCAGCAGAGAAATACTTTTGAAATATAAGGCAGATCATGTCACTCCTCTGCTCAAAATGCTGCCGTGGTTCTCCATTTCACTCACAGAAAAGGCTCACGGCTATACAGTGGCTCACAAAACTGTATGGGTTCTGAGTCCATGTTAAATCTCTGACTTCATCTCCTGATCTCCTTCTTATTCACTTAATTCCAGCCATACCAGCCTCCTTGCTGTTGCTCAAACACATCAGTTATGCACCTGCCTTAAGTTCTTCGTTCTAGCTGTTTCTGTTGCTTGGAATGTTCTTCCTCTACAAATGAGCATTTCTGGCCTCTTTACTTTCTTTAAACCTTTCCTCAAAGTCATCTGCTCAATGAGGTCTCAACTGGCCAACCCATATAAAGTACAGTCTGGAGACCTCCAACATTTGATGTCGGAGAGTGAGAAGCCAGCAAAGGAGTTTGAGGATGACTGGCTTGGGAGGGTAACCAAGAGAGGGCAGTGTGCAGTACTGAGGCCATGCTCAGATGGTATTTCACTAAGAAAGGAATGACCCCTTGTGTCAAATGTTGCCATTAGGCAGAAAAAAAGAAGAAGAAGAAGGACTTAAAGTACCCCTGAATACACGGAGTAGACTTGGTTAAGAACTGTTTTTCTGGAGCACTGAGAACAAAATGAATATGAGTAGAAGCACAGATAATTGTCAGAGGAGACGCCAGAAAGCTAAGCAATGTTCACGTTCAATAAAAGCCAAGGTAGTTGAAATTCCCTTAAGTTAGATAGGAAGTTTACTTCTTGATATTGGTTCTGAGAATGGTCATATCTTTACTTGGTCCCTGGCTTATTGGGAGTTTGGATCAACAGCACATAAGGGTATTTTGAGTCACTCAGCCTTACTCACTGTGAACAGTGATTTTGAAATCGATTTTTCAGTCCCTTCCCTCCATAGAATCAAAGCCTCTGCATGCATGATTCCCGGGAAACTACCAGAGCATCAGTCAGCATTTTCCTTAAAGGAAACTTCAGGAGTCAGAAGCTTCACTCACCTGCAAGCTCTAACAGTAACAGTTGTGGAGCTGAAGCCAGTTGGAGAAGATATCTTGAGTTCATTATTCTTTCAAGAATTTGATGGTACCGAACCAGCCATTGCTCTCATAGTTTTCTACCAAGATTTACAGTAATTATAGCTAAGACATTTTTACTACCATACAATTTATATCCAATTTTCTTTTGAAAAACTGATTGGGTATACTATACACAAGATATACTACATTACTTGCAAAATGTTCACCCTTGTGAATTTAGTAAATGTGGAAGATGGAATTTTTTTCTTAGCTTTTATATAGCATTATCGACTTTATCTGTCACTAACTTTCTATTTAGATTCCTCAACAATCCCACTGATTTTTCCCTGCTTGTTTGCTTCTTTTATTGCTCTCTCTTTCCCAAAACCATAAACAGTACCAAACACAACAAAGAATTTAAGATCTTTATTTGTCTCTCCAGTTAAACAGTTTAAAATCCATCTGATGATATTATCTCTTCAGCCCATAAACTTTGTACTGGGCCTCAATAACACAACTTCATGTTCTCAAAAGCATAATTTCATTCTAATTTCTTTTTCTCTGTTGCCATACAAGATCCTACCTTACTTGCCCACTTCGATTGTTCTATCAATTTCAGATTTGCTAAACAGGGGTGTATAAACAGTCGCTGGCTTTAATTATCCATATTACACATTCCTATGCATTTGTTCCATAGAAATATATTAAATACAAGCATAGATTCCTCTTCTGTGTTCTGCCATTGTAAAGGTTGTCTGAGATATTGTTTATTCACATTTAGTTATATATCCCCAGGGTTTACCATTTGTATCCTGTAGAGTTCAGTAATGTTCTAATTCTCTAGCTGTTTTATAACTACATGAGGATTTCTCCAAATGCTTTTTATGTTTGTGACTCTGTAATGAAATATTTTATTCAACAATGAAGCTAACACTTTATCACATATCATATTTTATGTATCCCTTCACGTCTAGCTGCTACTCAAGTTTTGAATAAAGTTTTGTCTCCCTCAAATTTCAACCTCTATCTTCATGGGAATTATTTTTATTTTCATGACTAATGTCAGAAAAAATTCTCAAAATTTCCTGGAGTAGGGCTCAAGGACTTCTTGGACTTCACATTTCTTTGTACACCACACTGTAGGCCACAGACCATGCAAGGAACTGGCGATACAAAATAGTGAATAAGATAGACACAAGCCCTTTTCTCACAGACCATTAACCGGGGATGCAACAAATAAAACACAGTGAATGATAGAGGAAGTACAGGGTGCCAGCCAATCTCTTAGGCTGGAGTATTTCTCCTCTTCATTCTAGTACCCTCGCGACTCCATGGTAGAATGCTGTTCAACTGGGATTCATATGTTCTGCATTTAAGAGCCACATATTAAAGGAATGAGACATAGAATAGGTGTTCCATGAGCAGTAAGTGTCTTGGGAGCAGAAAGCTTGTGAACAAATAGTAGGAACAAGCCAAATATAATCCTGCCAACTTCAGGATTTTGCTCAGTGTTAGAACTACTGGGATTAGGTTGTTGGTAGTCAAGGAGGACACTTTTAGTATAATGATTTTCCTTAGTTAAGGTCCCCATCTTTCCCCTGTCATCCTGAAAATATCTCAAACTTTTTTCATACCAACTTTTACCTCTGAAAATGTGCATATATTAAAAGGAGCTTGGTCAGAATATTCTTTAGTAAACCTACTCATTTTCATTTGCTGTGAAGAGTGAATGTGAAGTTATTCCAACTACAATCACTACTGAGAATCCAAAATTTATTTGCAGAATTTGTGAGGAAGGAAATGGATAGAGAAAACTGTGATATACTACTGACTCACTATGTACTCCATGAGTGGTTGGAGCCATATAATGACAGACCAAGAAGTGACCAATGAAGGCCAGGTAAACCTGTAGAGGCAGGGTAAGGGGTGATCCAAAAATGAATAATATGAAAGTTGTAATTAGATGGGCAATATGCACAGAAAGTGCCTACAATAAATATTTAGGATATAAAATTCTGGATTTCAGGTGCTATCCTGGCACCAACATAATGCTCAGGTTTAGGGTCATGCTGAGACCCATTAAGAGAAGTATGAGTTTGGCCTAAGAAGTCAGATAATAAATGAATTGAAAGGAAGAGGCAATGAAACAGAACCACTGCTAAACCAATGACCTAAGGCCCTGGAAAGTTTACTCCATTTTTCTGTAATGGGAGTGGGGGAATTACAATATTGAAATGCAGAAGTGATCCCAATTTGTAAAACTGGGGAACTGGAGAAGAGAGTCAAGGTAAAGAAAATTCAGAGATTACTTTGAATTAAGCCTCTAAATGACCTTCATAATAGACAAGGCTTTGAGCATTTCTTTGTTAGAGTTCCTGAATTGATGTCAGTCATTGGTACTGACAAAGGTTTATTCCCAATTTCAAGTAACCAGGTATAATCTAACAGCACCAGTATCTTCAATTATGAAAAAAAGACTGTATTATAAGAATTTCAAATATGTTTTTAAAACTTTCAAACTGTATATATGATTTCAGTAAATATTAATCTGACTCAATCATACCATTTCCCACATGAATTATAAAATGTATGACTAAATTGATATTTACTTGAAATAAATCATTACTTTCTCTATTTCAGTCCCTTGAGTAGTTCATTTTTGGTCCTTCTTGACTTGACGTTCTTACTCACTTTTGGATACTTGTTAATCTGCTTTCCCCCAACTTTCTTCATGTTTATACATTGTACCAAATTTTAGAGTCTAGAGTACTTTGAATATAATGACTGATTATACTTCCATTCCTGAAAAAAGTACTGACTATACCAGTCAGTTCTGTAAATTTCTTACTCTTCAGGAAGAAATATTTCATCTTATCATATCCTGAAATTTATTTATTTTTAGTTTATACATGACTACAGGTAGCTAAGTTCCTACTTCAGGGATTTTATGACAGCTCCACTGAGGAGCAGAGGTCTCTTTGATTTGTGTTCCCATCAATGGAATACTGTACTTTTACTGAAGTAAATCTGACACATTAGCACAAGATTGATATAACTCATAGGGAATTGAATAAAACTGAAATTTACCTTTGGCTATTAGTTATTTCATTCCATGTCCTAAAAATATGTTTCCTAAACATTTAAGAGAAAGAAAAAAGAATGAAAACATTTTAAAACAACAACTGAACATCTGTACATCTAGTTTATGATGTCCATCTTTGAGTGTTAAACTCCATATTCTGATTTTCAGCTTTATGCGCTTATAAAAGTTATCACAAATTCCAGATATTTATAAAGTTGATTTTGCCCTCTGTTTTTTGCCCATTTGAGATGTCATAATGCTATGGTAATTATTTAAATAATAATATTTAATTTACCCTTAATATAAGAACATTTAAGAATTTAAAATACTTGTATTGATTATATTGATTTTTTAAAAGGGAATTTTCTTTGACCCTCAAAGAACTTGAATTTATCTCCTAAGTGTGCTCAACTATCACAAAGATTGAGTTCCAGAACACAATCCTATGATCAGACTGTTAATTAATACATATTTAAACTGCCTCAAGGGTCAATCTAATCAATCATGTAAAAATAGTTTGATTTCAAATGGAACATTTGTAAAACCAAGTACTGCTCATTTGAGATACTGATCATTTATTTCAGTAATTCTCAGTCCAGTATGAGTCTATCACATCCAAATGTTGTCAAGGGAAATGCCCACTTATTCTAAAATGAACAGAGCTGGTGGTCTAAGATGGTGCCATAGAAAGAGCCTGAACCCACCTCTTCCCACATACATACCTACACACAAAGCAATTCATTCTGAGGAAGAAGTGATGTCTGAATGAACACCTTCTGTACAATGAGGGATTCCAAAGCCCACATAAAAACATGGCAGGAGAGAAAGAGAGGGAGAGAGCCTCACCCACCCCAAGTGGCCGCAGTAGGGATCACCGAGTGAACAGAGTGAGATTTGTTTGTTCTGGGGCACAGAAAAAAGCTGCACTTTGGAGGGATTAAAGGCAAAACACACTATTTGTGAAGGAAACTGGTTTTCAGAATAAGAGCACCAGCCAAATGGCAGCAGAAATGCTAGAACTCCCTCTGGGACCAGAAGTGCTGGTGAGCATCACTGTTAACATTAGTAGTGTGACCAGGGGCAGTGTAAGCACCATGGTTTTTGTTCCTCCTCACATTATTAGGATGGAAGGGCGCACAGAGAATGTCAGTGTGTATATGCCTCCACTGCCCACATTCTGATCGTGCGTATGGGAGCAGGATAAGGGCACACACACAAGCTCTAGATTTAATTGAGTTGGTTTACTGGACACTGCCTGGCCGAAACACACTTGTCAGTGGCCCAGCAGACCCACCAGGGTGGCACCAGCACAGTGCCCATGCAGGTTCGTCCTACCTGCACCTGTTCCATCCTCAGCTACCCCACAGAGCAGCCCTAATTAGCCACAGCTCAAAGATCTGCAGAACATACCTCTCGGCCCCCAGCTTCCCAAACAGTGTGGATTCAACTGGTGCATACTTGGAAGACACTCAGATTGTGCCCTTCCACTCCCAGGTAGCCCACCACAGCCTGTTGCCACCTGGAAGCCCCCGGACTGCAACACTCCAATACCAAACACCTCATCAGCCCAATCCCACCTAGTGCCCACATGAAAGACCCCCCAGCCTTGCCTGGGAGCTCCAGCATCAAGAAGCCTCTGAACACAGCACCCAACCTCCAGCCAGCCAGCCAAAGTCACCATGATCACACATCTATCCAGGGGATCTTCCTACATAAGTCCATACCTTCAAGACTGGAAAATGTAGCCTTTTCACATAACTAATAGAAAAAGCAGTCAAACTGAGGAGGCAGAAAGAGGAATATGTTTGAAATAAAAGAACATGACAAAACTTCAGAAAAAAGAGCTAAGTGAAACAGTTAATGCTTACATAGATACTGGACTTGAGAGAAGAGTGGATAAAATCAGTGAGAAGCTCAACAAAGTGACAGAAAAAATAAAAAAGAAACAAGAGATGAAAAGTACAACAAATGAAATGAAAAATACACTAGAGAGAATAGCAGCAGATTAGAGGATATAGAAGAACAGGTTAGCAATATGGAAGACAGAGTAATGAAAAGCACTCAAGCTGAACAGCAGAAAGAAGGAATAAAAATAAATGAGTATAGGTTAAGAGACTTCTGAAAAACATCAAACATCTTAACATTCCCATTATAGGAGTTACAAAAGAAGAGAAAGAGAGAAATGTATGGAAAATCAAGGAGGACTACACATGACACAAAATAATTAGTATGTCAAATATCAAAGACAAAGAGAGAATCTTAAAGGCAGCAAGAGAAAAAGCAACAAGTTACATAGAAGGGAAGCTCCATAAGGATATCAGCTGCAATATGGAAGACAGAGTAATGAAAAGCACTCAAGCTGAACAGCAGAAAGAAGGAATAAAAATAAATGAGTATAGGTTAAGAGACTTCTGAAAAACATCAAACATCTTAACATTCCCATTATAGGAGTTACAAAAGAAGAGAAAGAGAGAAATGTATGGAAAATCAAGGAGGACTACACATGACACAAAATAATTAGTATGTCAAATATCAAAGACAAAGAGAGAATCTTAAAGGCAGCAAGAGAAAAAGCAACAAGTTACATAGAAGGGAAGCTCCATAAGGATATCAGCTGTTTTTCAGCAGAAACTCTATAGGCCAGAAGGGAGTTGCATGATACATTCAAAGGGTTGAAAGGAAAAAAAGCCTACAGCCAAGAATATTCTACCCAGCAAGATTATCATTCAGAATGGAAGGGAAAATTAAGAACTTCCCACATAAATGCAAGTTAAAAGAGATCACCACTACTAAAAAAACCTTCCAAGAAATGCTGGAGGGACTTCTTTAAGAGGAAAAGTTAAGTCCATAACTAGGACCAAACAATTTTGAAAAAAAGTCATTGGTATAAAGCAAACATATAGCAAAGGTAGTATAGATCAATTATTTAAAATCTTGTATGAAGGTTAACACATAGTTGTAGTAAAATCAATCACTTCTACAAATTAGATAAGAGAATCACTAAATAAACAGGTATAGAAGAGGACACATATACATGAAATGTGGAAGATGGTAGAGTAAAAAGTTAGGGCTATTAGAATATATTCAAACTTCAGTGATCACCAGCTTTACATAGACTGCTATATATGTGAGATGTTATATATAAACCTCATGGTAATTACAAACAAAAAAACCTATGATAGGTACACAAAAATATAGAGAGAAAGAATTCCAATTACACTAAAGAAAGTTGTCATGTACAAGGCAAGAGAACAAGAGATAAAAGGATCACAGAAGACTGACAAAAGTAATGGAAAAAAATATACAACTATCAATAACTATGTTAAATGCATATGAACTATAATCAAAAACAAAAATAGGGACACTGAATGGATAACAAAAAGACTCATCTACATGCTGCATAAAAGATACTCACTTCAAACCTAAAGCCACACATAGACTGAAACTCAAGGAATGGGAAAAGATATTCCATGGAAATAGGTATGAAAGAAAAAGCTGGAGCAGCAGTCCTTAAATCATATAAAATAGACTTTAAAACAAACACTGTAACAACGCATAAGAAAGGACATTATATAATGATTAAGGGCTCAAAATTACAAGAAAACAGCAATTGTAAGGACAAACTGAACAGACGAGTTCCTAAATATGTAAAGCAAATATTAACAGACATATAGGGAGAAATGTACAGTAATTAAATAATAGTAGGGGACTTTAACACTATTGACATAAATGAATAGGTTATGCAGACAGAAAAATCAATGAAGACACAATGGTTTTGAATAAACATTAGACCAAATGGACTTAATAGATATCTACAAAACAGTACATCCAAAAAGAGCAGAATACGCATTCTTTTCAAGTGCACATGGAACCTTCTCCAGAATAGATCACAAGTTAGGATACAAAGAGTCTCATTAAATTTAAGAAGAGATTATGAAATCATACCAAGCATCATTTCACACCACAACAGTATGAGACCGGAAATCAATTACAAGGAAAAAAACACAGGTGGGGGTTGAACAGCATGCGACTATACAGCCAATGGCTCAACAAGGAAATCAAAGAGGAAATTTAAAAATATATGGAGAATAATGAAAATGGAAACACAACAGTACAAAATATTTGGGATTCAGCAAAAGCAGTTCTAAGAGGGAAGATTACAGTGATATATGTATGTATGTGTACCTTGAGAAACAAACAAACTCAAATTAACAAGCTAAATCTATACCTAAAGGAATTAGTAAAAGAACAAAGTCCAAAGTTAGAAAAAAGAAGATAATATATATCAGAGTGGAAATAAATAAAATAAAGACCAATAAAACAATATAAAAAGTCCAAAAACTTTACAGAAGATCAATGAAACTAAGAATTAGTTATTTGAAAACATAAACAATATTGATAAACCCATGCTGAACTCATCAAGAAAAAAGACTCAAATAAATGAAGTCAGAAATGAAAGAGAATTTACAACTGACAGCACAGAAGTACAAACAATTATAAGAGATTATTACTATGAAAAATTATATGTCAACAAAATGGAAAACCTAGAGGAAATGGATAAGTTCCTAGAACCATCCACTCTTCCAGGATCGAATCAGGAATAAACAGAATATCTGTACAGACTCATTACTAATAATAAAATTGAATCAGTAATCAAAAAGCTCCTAACAAAAAAACAGGACCTGATGGCTTCACAGGAGAACACTACCAAACATTCGAAGTAGAATTAATATCTATCTTTTTCAAACTCTGCCGAACAATTGAAGAAGCAGGAAAGTTTCCAAATTCATTCTATGAGGCCAGGATCACCTTCATACCAAAACCAAAGACAATACCAATAAAAGAAAAAGAAAAATACACACAAATATACCTGATGAACATAGATGAAGAAATGCTCAAAAAAATATTAGCAAAGCAAATTCAAAAATATATTAAAAGGATTACTTACCACAACCATGTGGGATTTTTTCCAGGGAGGCTAGGATGGTTCAATACCTGTGAATCAATCAATGAAATATGCCACATTGACAAAAATGATAAAAACCATGATCATCACAATAGATGCTGAAAAACAATTTTGCAAATTCATATATTCCTCGTAAAAACTCTCAACAAAGTGGGTATAGAGGGAACATATCCTAACATAATAAAGGCTATAAATGACAAAACCCACAGCTAACATCATATTCAATGGCAGAAAGCTGAAAGCTTTCCCCCTAATATCTAGAACTAGATAAGGATGCCCACTCTCACAACTTTAATTCAACATATTACTGGTAGTCTTAGACATGGCAATCCAATAAGAAAAAGAAGTAAAAGACATCCAAATTGATTTTAAAAAGAAGTAAAATTACCGCTTTCTGCAGATGACCTGATATTAGATATAGGAAACCCCAAAGACTACACCAAAAACTACTAGAATGAATAACAATTCCATAATGTCACAGGATACAAAACCAATATACAAACACATGTTGCATTTCTGTAAACAAGTAACAAAGTAGCATAAAGAAAAAGTAAGAAAATAATCCAATTTACAATTACATCAAAAACTATAAAATATTTCAGAATAAATATAACCAGGGAGGTGAAAGGCCTGTACTCTGAACACTGTACGACACTGATGAAAGAAATTGAAAACAGCACTAATGAATGGAAAGTTATCCCATCCACATGGATAGTAAGAATTAATATTGAAATGGCCATACTGTCCAAAGCAATCTACAGATTCAATGCAATCTCTATCAAGATACCAATGGCATATTTTCACAGAACTAGAGCAAATAATCCTAAAATTTGTATGGAGCCACAAAAAACAATGAAGAGCCAATGCAATCTTGAGAAAGAACAAACCTAGGGGTATCATACCTCTTGACTTCAAACCATACTACAAACTTACAGTAATCAAAGCAGTTTAGTACTGGTACAAGAACTGATACATAGATCAGTGGAACAGAATAGAGAGCCCAGAAAAAATCCCACACCTATATTGTCAATTAGTATATGACAAAGGAGGCAAGAATGTACAATGGGGAAAAGACAGTACCACAAAAATAAGTTCAAAATAAAGTAAAACCTGAAACCATAAAACTCCTAGAAGACAACATAGGCAGTCAATTCTTAAACATCAGCATTATTAATTCTTTTTCTGAATAGATCTCCTAAGGCAAGGGAAACAAAAGCAAAAATAAATGACACCAAACTAAAAACCTTCTGCAGAGCAAAGGAAACCATCAACAAAATAAAAAGAGAATGAATGGGAAAATATATTTGCATATGATATATCTGATAAGGGGCTAACTAGAAAATAAAGAAAACCTCATACAATTCAACACCAGAAAAAAAATCCAATTACAAAAAAAAATGGGTGGAGGATTTGAATGGATGTATTTCCAAAGAAGACATACATATAGCTAAGAGACATATGAAAACACCATTAATCATCAAAAAAACACATGTCAAAACCACAATGAGATATCACCTCACACCAGTCAGAATGGCCACTATCCAAAAGACAAGATGTAGAGAAAAGAAAACCCTCATCCATTATTGATGGGATTGTAAGTTGATTCATCCACTATGGAGAGCAGTATAGAGGTTCCTTAAAAAACTAAAAACAGACATACCATACAACCTAGCAATTCCACTATTGGATTTTACCCAAAGAAAAAAAATACTAATTCAAAAAGATATCTGCTCCTATGTTTATCACAGCCAGAATACAGAAGCAACCTAAGTGTTCATTGATAGAAGAATGGAAAAAAAAGATGTGGTGCATATATACAGTGGAATATTACTTAGCCGTACAATAGAATGAAATCTTGTCATTTGTGACAACATGGATGGGACTAGAGTATATTATAATAAGTGAAATAAATCAGACAAAGCCAAATGCCACATGATTCCACTTATATTTGAAATCTAAATAATGAAACAAAACAGAAATAGATTCATAAACACAAAGATCAAATTGGTGGTTGCCGTAGGTGAGGGGTATGGGGTAATGGGTGAAATAGCTGAAGGGGAAAGAATTAGAATATTAAATATCTTGATCTTGGTGATGGTTATATGAGTGCATGCACATGGTAAAATTCACTGATTTGCATGCTAAAATTCACGCATTTTATTGTATGTACCTCAGTAAGTTTTCATTTAAATAAGCAGAGCTCATTTTTATAATAATAAATAATAATAGGTGTTCTAGAGCTAGCCACACCAGCTTGCCAGAGTCAATGGTGTACATTTTGTACAAATTCTTCATTCAGTAACATCATATTGGTAGCTTGGAATTGGCCATGGCGAGAGTATCTATATCACAGGCTGACAAATTCTACAAATAAGGGCTTTTGGTTTTGAAGAACAGGTTGTTATTTATCAGCATACTGTTGACAAAAGATTAAAAATCTAAGTATATAAAATAGAAATGTACAATCAAGATGGCGTAGCTTTCCCTCAAGTCTAAATACCTCTAGACTATCTCTGTTATTTCAGTGTGTATAACTTTCTATGAAGTGATATCACAAAGATTTCTGTGTTAAAGAAAAAAAAATAGCAAACATTAGTGAAATAATTGATTGACGCAGAGGGCAGACTCCAGTGGTCAGAATTCTATGGCCTCTAATACTTCTGCTTCCTGCTGTATATACCCTATAGGGTTATATGGATATCAAATCTTAATTTTGGTAGATCTAGTGAATATGCTGAAATATCACTCCCATGATTAGGTGAATAATCACTTGAATTTGAGTTAATCCAAAGGGAGATTATTCTTGAGTGCCCAGACTAATCAGATGAGCATTTTAAAAGACGACGGGTCATGGAGTGAGGGGTTCACGGGGAAGATAGTGTAGCACAGAGAAGGCAAACAGGGACTCTGTGGCCTCTTACTACACTGATGGACGGTGACTGCAATGGGGCATGGGGGGGACTCAATAATATGGGTGAATGTAGTAACCACATTGTTTTTCATGTGAAGCCTTCGTAAGAGTGTATATCAATAATACCTTAATAAAAAAAAAAAGACGACGGGTTAGAAAGAAGCTGTCTTGCTGGCCTTGAGGAAAGGAAATTGTGGTGCTGTGAACTGTCCATAAAGAGAACCACCTTGAACAGACTTGCCGGCAGCCCCTGCAGCCCAGAGTGATACCCAAAATGAAACAGCAATGACAGAAACCAAGACCTCGTATCTGCAGCATCCCAAGGACCTGATTCTGCCAACAATATGACTTGGGAAGATGACACTAAGCTCCAGACAAAATCTAAATCCCAGTCAATATCTCATTTTCAGTCTGTGGGACTCTGAGTAGAAAACCTGTGTGTGAACAAACTGTGAAACAATGAATAGGTGCTGAGGTAAGGTGCTAAGTTTGTGGTAATTTGTTAAGTCAGCAATAGAAAACTAGTGTATCCGAAGAAGTACTTCAAACATTTTTAGAGGATGGTAATGGACTGGGACAGAATGAATGAAAGGGAGTCCTACTATAGTGCTTTTACGGTTGAGTCTTCATATTCCTACTGAGGGGGAAGGGTGAAGAGCTCCAGCATCCAGGCCTGGATTTACAGAGCAGGTTATCCAAAAGCCCCCGAAGGAGTTTTGATGGAAGCAGAATAATCTCTACTTATTTGGATTCCCAAATCTTAAAGGGAATAGGATAGAGACAGAGAGCCCCAGACTGACGAGAATCAGCTCTGTGTTGGTGAGGTCCGTGGCTTGCACTGGGTTTCAGGGGTGCTGGTGAAAAATGTCCATAGACATATCTATCTAAAGGTCGTTCAAGAGGAGCCCTAAATTTAAGCTTAGAACACAGGCATCCGAGTTACCACCTACCGTATCTGAATAACCTGCTGGCCTGGGCCTGTAGCTGATCAATCAAGACTCTCAACTACTAAAATCAAAACCCCTTGAGGGCTTGTGCTTACAAAGTATACTGGCAGCTGCAGTGAAGGAAGTTAAAGGCAGATGGAACATTGTCTTGTTTTCCAGGATCCAAAGTTCTGCAGGTTTATTAAATGATCTGAGGTAAGGCAAGGAGAGTAAACCCTGAGAAAATACTGATATCAGGCTCTGTTCCTAAGCATACGGATGCATTTAATTTTAAATACACAAAAAATGATCTGACCTCTAGTTTCACGGAGCAACTTGTGTCTATTTATGAACTAATAAATTTTGTATCTTGTTTTGTTCCTTAAAATTCCTTCCTTAGTTAAGTTGAGGTATATAAATAGTTCCTTTGGAATACATTTTTCTAAGTAGATTTACTGGGACAAAATGTAGACACATTTTCAGACTTCAGATATGTACAGTCAAATAATTTTGGGAAAGATGGTATTAAATTTATACATCATACCAGTAATGCACATTTTATAGTATCATCACTAGCACTATTATAAACTTAATTATTAAATAGCTAAGTCTTTTTATGGTTTGAATTGGCTTTTGATAGTTTGATAGCTTTTTTAAGAAATATACTGAGGCATATATGTTTTCCTTTTATTAATTAATTTTTAAGATTTTTGCCTAAGAATTAAACACTTTTATAAAATGAGTTTTTATACGAAGACATAATTAAACCAAAGAAAACCAGAATAACATATTTGGCAAAATTGTCCACAACATGACCCTTGTCCTACTAAATTTAAAAATATCACCGTCATGGCATATAACTGTATCCATAAAATCTGGTGACCAATTTTATGTTGTGAAAAACAAGATATGTCTAAGTATATGGATATATTTATAATGTATAAAGAGAGAGATAAGATATGCCAAGATATTTTTGTTTACTATGTATAAGGCAGAAAGAGGCATATTTTTTAAAAACAGTAAAATGAATTTGAAGGGATCACCAACCAGAAGCTAACATAATTTGATAGCTATGAAGCTGTGGTAATCTGTAAGACTCTGACAAATCTAGTTGGCATCATTAAAGTCTATGCATGAGGAAGTTAGAGCAAACGCCTTTGTTTATCATTCTGTCCTGGCATGGGAGAGCCAGCCTTTCCAACTCAATAAAAACAGTAGAGAGAATCCCTTACATCAGTGGGTATGTCACCAATATGAAGGTCTTTACTTAAGCCAAAATAGAGGATAGTTGTTATTGACTGAAGTTCGTGAATCAGAGAAGGAGGTTGACTATTTCCCTCATTAAAATGCTGTTCATCAGATTTTAAGGAAAAGTCTCCCAATTACATCTAATATGTTTGTTAATTTAGTTGAAGTGTTTATTTAGTTGAAATAACTAAAGCAAGGGTGTGGTCTTGCTAATTTGAAGGGAATACATAAAACAAGAAGCAGAGACATTAACTCATCAAGGAAGACAAATGCAGGAATATCAAATGGAGTTGGATACTATCAGATTGACTTGGGCCCATTTGGAGAAAGAAGCTCCTGTGGAATCCTGGTTTGTAACTTCAAGGTGAAAAATAGCAGTAATAATCTCTATGGGGTAAGAAATAGTATATTGCATTACAAAGCCATCAGTTACCTTATGAAAAATGGCCCTGGCCAAAGTGTTATTATTTATAGTTCCACCTAGATGCCAACACACAACCAATTGATCAGTTTAACCATTATTATCCTTAGGAAGGGACCTGGGAAGGTGCAAGATACTGGTCTAATGGGCAGATAGGAATGAGGTAGAAAGCTATATCTAGCCCAGAGACAGCAAGGTATCTCATCCTGGAGCAGCAAGAAAGAGACTCAATTAGAATTAAAAGTGATTCCATATTTCTTAGTCTTCTACTAATATTATGACCACACATAAATAATGTGTGGTCATCCTCACAAGTCAGCTCTTCTTTTTCTCTGGTGAAGATTCTGAATTTGGGTTGTCTCCCACATATAGAATTAAAATAACTTATGTAAATATATTCTGAACCAGCAACAGATAGCATTTTGATGAGGAATTTGAGAGAATATACAGGAACACCTCAGGTACTGCAGATTTGGTTCCAGACCATCACAATAAAGCAAATATCACAATAAAGTTGAGTCAAATAACATTTTCTGTTTCCCAGTGCATGTAAAAGTTGTTTATACTACACTGCAGGCTATTAAGTGTGCAGTAGTATCATGTCTAAGAAATGTATGTATCTTAACTAACAAAATACAGCTGGAAAAGGGTAACCATCACCTGATCTTTCAGGAAGCCATAATCTTTGCTGGCGGAGGTCTTACCTCTGTGCTGATAGCTGCTGACTGATCAGAGGGTGGTTTAGTGAAGGTTGAGCTGACTGCAATGAAGTTTGCCACATTAACTGACTCTTTTATAATTTCTCCTTAGCATGCAATGTTATTGAATAGCATTTGGGCCACAGGAGAACTTCTTTCAAAACTAGACTCAATGCTCAAATCCTGCTGCTGATTAATCAAGTGTGTGCAATATTCTAAATCCTTTGTTGTCATTTCAACAGTCTTCACAGCATCTTTGCAGTAATAGATTCCATCTCAAGAAATTCCTTTCTTTGCTCATCCATGAGAAGCAACTCATCCATTCAAATTTCAGCATGAGAATTCCGGCACATCCTCAGGCTTCATTTCTAGTTCTAGTCCTCTTGCTATTTCCATATCTGTAGTTATTTCCTACCCTGAAGCCTTATACCCCTCAAAGTCAACCATGAGCTCTGGAGTCAACTTCTAAACTCCTGTTAGTGTTGATACTTTGACTTCTTCCAATGACTCATAAAAGTTTTCAGTGGCATCTAGGATGGTGAATCCTTTCCAGAAGGTTTTCAACTGACTTTGTCCAGAACCATCACAGTAATCACTATCTATGGCACAAAAAACCTAATGAAATGCATTTCTTCAACTGTAAGACTTGCAAGTTGAAACAACTACTTGGTCCATGGGCTGCAGAATGGATATTTTGTTTGTAGGCAAGAAAATATTATTCTCATTGCATATCTCCACCAGAGCTCTTGGGTGACCAAGTGTGTTGTCAGTGAATTGGCCTCAAAATGGATTTGGAAAAATTCCTTCCTTTTCAATTTTTTGGGTGAGTTTGAGAAGGATTAGTATTCATTCTTCTTTGAATGTGTGGTAGAATTCAGCCATGAAGCCATCTGGTCCTGAATTTTAGTTTGTTAGGAAGTTTTTTATTATTGATTCAATTTCTTTCCTAGTCGTTGGTGTGTTCAGATTTTCTTAGTCATCATGATTAATTTTGGTAGATTATATGTTTCTAGGCATTTATCCATTTCTTAAAGGTTTTCCAATTTGTCAATTTAAAATTTTTCTCAGTATTCTCTTATGATACTTTGTATTTTTATTTGATCATTTGTAACATCTCCTTTTTCTATAAAAGCTCCATTTCTGATTTTGAGTCCTATCTCTTTCCTTAATGTGTGTAGATAAAGGCTTGCCAATTTTGTTTCTTTTCAAAGAACCAGCTCTTAGTTTTACTGATGCTGTCTATTGTTTTTTAGTATCTCCTTTATTTCTGCTCTAATCTTTGTTATTTAATTCCTTCTACAAACTTTGCGTTTCATTTATTGTTTTTCTAGTTTCTTGAGATATAAGGTTGTTGGAGTCTTGTTTCTTGAGGTTGGCATGTATTATGAATTTCTGTCTTAGAACTGCTTTCATTGCATCTCACAAAGTTTGGTAGGCTACATTTCTTCATTTGCTTCAAAGTATTTTGTATTTCTATCTTGTTTTTTTCTTTATTCTATATGTTGTTCAGTAACATGTTATTTAATACCCATATATATATGTGAATTTTCCAGTTTTCTTCATGTAATTAATGTCTAGTTGCATACCATTTTGCTCTATGACTGATATGACTACAATTCTGTTAAATTTATTAAGACTTGTACTGTGGCCTAACATGATCTATCCCACAAAAACGTATTATGTCCACTTGAGAAGAATGTGCATTTTGTTGGTTTGGGATGAGGTATTCTGTATATATTTTCAAGTCTATACCTTTTAAAAATATAGTGAATCTTTATATTTTAGCAAAAGGAATGGGATTTGCAATAGGAAAAGGCCAAAAAATTATACATTTTTAACTATCAATTTGGTTTTTAAGATATTTTATTTAGTCCTAATAACTCTTTCTTTATATCGCAACTCCTGAATAATGCCTCTTACAATTTTAATTAGGAGCAGGATTTTAATATAAGGAAATAGGAGTGCTATTCAAATAGTGGTCAATTTTCCATAAATCTTGTGTTTCAGTCATGAAATGAGATATGTACTATTTGCAGAAAGCCAGGTGTTTTTTCAGTACAAAATTAATGAAATAGGAATAAGTTCTATGACAATATTAGCCTTATTTCCACTATTTATCAACCTATCATGACTTTCAATTAGCTTTGAAACTCAAAGTTGAATAAATGTCCTTCAGGAGAGTAAGAAGCATATGCTGATTAAAAATTAACAATGATTTTCTTCATTAGTTAGCAAGATTATTCAAGTCACTTCCAGGCTGACTATAAAAATTTCAAGCAAGTTTTCTCACTTCAGAATTACACACACAAACATAGAATACCTAAATTCAATACCTAATTGAAATCATATCATAATTTTTATATTAAAAATGTTTAAATAGAAAGATATTAAGAAAATCCAATCAAAATTCAATATAAATTATGAGAACATGTGCAATACAAGTAATTGGCATCACTTTTAAAAGGCCTTAGGTTTTATTCTGTTTCATTATTTGCATTAATTATGTATTGGCAGTTTATTTTTTATGCATCAGAACTGAGAGAAAGATACCAATCCAATTGTGAATCATAACTGTCCTTTCAAAAGAGAAAAATGTTTCATGACAAATATTGTAGAATATTGGGTGGGGTGCCACTTGAGCTTTTTGCTTGTATAATTCTGTTTAATTTTATTTTTCCAAATTCACTGTTGAACTATATGCAATGCTATTATTTCATAAATTCTACTTTTCAATTTGTTCAATGAGGATGGCTCTATGCATATTGGAATTAGCTTCCTATTTTTGAGAAAGTTTTTGAGGTTTGTGATTCATTTCTTTTTAAAAATATAGACATTTCTAGTGTCATTGTCTTCAACCCTAAGATGACAACATTTTAAATATGTCATTAAAATGCATCCTAGCTGATTTGTAGAGGGGATAAATATTCAAAGGCATTATCCATATAATCCTATTAAAGCAGAGTTTGCAAGGAAACATTTCACCTGCTCTTGAATCTTTGAAGCTCGTGATGGCTGTAAACCATGCTGTAGCTCTGTTGTTAAATTTCCCCAAAGCAGTTAAAGCTGATGGCAGTAACAAATGAAATGCTGTAAATCCTGGAAAGCATCAAGCCTGCTTAATTCCTGAGGCATAAATGTTAATCATTGAAAGAGAATTTTTTTCTGTTTCCTTAGCTAATCTCACTTTCCTTTGTTTTTCCCCAAGAGAATTTGATGTTTTGTTAAGAATGAAATCAATTAGAGAACAACTGCAATTCATAAGGGATTTAGCCCTAGACAGAAGTCACTAAGATGGGAAAAAGGTGTTTCACTATGTATTGCAAGCAATAGTCTCTCTCTCTCTTTCATTTGTTTTCTTTGATTTTTTTCTTATATTTTCATTGAGGGATTTTTTGGCAACTCAAGCATGCAGAATTGATATTCAGTTAGGAAATTATTTCCTGAATGCCCTTTGCTCCCTCTTTTGGAAGTTAAAAAACACTTTATAAAATTTATACCATTTTTATGGAGTTCATATATGGACTGCATAGATTTGTTTTGCATGATCTAATATTTGAATCATTGTTACAAGAATTCCATGTTCATTTTTTATAAAGAAATACAGATTCCTAGGCTCTGAATAAAACTGAATCAGAATATTTACAATCCATGTATCTGAGCATTTAATAAACTCTTCAAGTGACTGAAGTCTGGGAACCATTGCTGTAAATGATGAATTATCTGAATACATAGTTACTGACATTTTTAACACTCTCTCCTTTTCATTTTTTTCTTTTCTCAATTTAGTTTGCTATAACTTTATCTTCAAAGTTGAGCTTCACCTTTCAATAGAATTATAGCACTGCCGAGTAAATGTGAAGTAAATTAAGTTTGTGCACTAAGGTATTAAGCCTTATTTTTCTTCTTTCATTGAGTTTGTTATGTTTTTTATGTTTCCAAATATGAAGGTCTACTTAGTTTTGTAGATTAGCATACTTGTACTTACATGATATCATGTTTTAGTGAGTAAAATTATCTATAAGACGCTCTTAAGAATTTAAGTCCCTTCCTTCCAAGAGAATGAAGATAATTTAGTGAGGATATAACTGGGATATCAGCAACAATCAGTATATGGAAAGAAAAATTATATATGTCAAAAATGAGCTTGTTTCATATTTTAAAGAAAGCTACATTCAAGTCAGAGCAACATAAAAGGAAAAGTACAAGCAATAGAATAGTAGTAAAATAATGTGCTCGAAGACCATTTCCTAGTACATAGATGGGCAAAATCTTCAAACTTCCCTGTATTTAAGCCCAGTAATAGATGACACATGTTCACATGCATAATACAGTTTAAGTCAAACTGGTGTTGATTTAATTAATAAAGTACACATCACACTAGCAGATAGAAATAATTAATGTTTCCTAAATTTCAATAAAAGAAAAGCTTATTATTGGAAAATCTGGTTCCATATAGAGGATATGCTCAAGAAAACTACTAAATTAACTAAAACTACATTACAGTATAAATTGTATGACTCCTGATACAACACACACTTGTGTATAGATGTGTGTGTGCATAACACCTGCAAATTTTCTTAATCTTAATCCCTAGAACTGAATTTTCAATGACTTAGATAAATAATATAAAAGTATATTCTATGTAGACCGAAGCAAAAACATGGCTAAATGATTACCATCACATTTTAATTCTCAATTATGATAAACAACAATAATAGACTTTGCCACACCCTCTCTCTCTCCTGCATAGCTGGGTTGTCCTTTTAGATTTTCTAGGCACTTCTTTTATTTTGTCTGTCTTTGATATGGCTTATATAATCTTGAAATTATTCAGGTCCATATCAACCTTTTTGGAATACTTTATATCTGTACTACCACTGAAAAAAATGGTCATTGGATTCTGTGAACACTTAATGATACTGAGATCATTTCTTAATTTACCACTGATTAAGTATATGGAGATAACATAAAAGAAATCTGGATCTTAGTGTCTTTACTCCTAAAATAAATCCCTTGCATTTCTAAGTTTCCTTCCAACTGAAAAGTTACATAATTCCATGGGGCAGTTTGTGCTGTGACTGAAACAACAGTTAGAAATGTCTTATATTAAGAATAAAACTGGTCAACCATGATTCTCATTCTTTCTAGAGTAATACTCAGTAGGATCTTTTCAGAGATAAGTGAGAGAAATCCATGTCAAACTGATTTCAGCAAATAGGGATTTTACTACCTCACAAAACTGATATGGCTTGAGCCAGGTGTTCAAGTAATACAATACAGTACAGTTATATTATATTATATTATATTATATTAATTATATTATATTATATTATATTATATTATTTATTATATATATAACAAAACATCTTTCACCATATCTCAATTTCCCTCTGCATTGCTTTTGTTTTGAGAAAGGTGGTCTCAAATAGTGATAATGATGCCAAGCAGCAGTTCTAGCCAAATAACCTATCAGCCCCAATAAAATGACGTTGACTCTTCTTCAAAGCTTCCTGCAAAAGCCTGAGGATTGGGTCTCACTGACTTCTTTGCATTTCTGATTAAACACCCTGGCTACGAGATGAGGAGGTGGGCTTCTTGGATGTGCCTAGGTAGACTATCTACCCCTGGAGCTAGGAGTGAAGATAAACCCCAGTTAAAACAGAAGTGCAGTATGTCTCATCTCCTCAAAGGGAAACTGGTGCACTTTTATCAGAAAAACTGGTATTAGGGGCTGAGCAGGTAAAAACAAAAGATGTCCAAGGTATTCTCCCAAACACTTAATGACAGCTACCTTACCGTGTCATTCCTCTTCTATTAGTTCTACTTAAGAAAGCATTTCTCAGGTATTTTGGTCTCAGGACTTTTTAAACTCCTGCAATCGTTGAAACACTTCAGGAATTTTTGTGTATGTGAGTTATATGTACTGATATTTTAAAAATTAAAAGAAAACTTTAAAATCTTTAATTATTAATTCCTATAAAATAACAATAATGAACCTATTACCTGTTAGCATTTAACTGCTGTACTTTTTATGAGAAATAACTATGTTCAAAAAAACTATTCATGAGAATGACATTTTTTAGATGTTTTTCAAATTCAGCATCTCCAGCTGGCTGGAATCACGGATCCTCTCTGCCTTCAATCTATATTGTTTTGAAGAAAATCCAGTCCAACATAGATAAGTAGTTGAAAAGAGAAAGGTATTTTAACAACCTTTTCAGTTCATTGTGAATATTAATCTTTGATATAACACCAAACATGACAAATAGTGGCTTAAAGATTGCAACGTGGTATCCAAAACTGCACCAGTGAACTTTCTTTTTCTGTTCCATTAAAATCTATTGGCCTAATGTGCATTTTGAATGGATCTTTTACCCACGCATAATTTTGAAATTTCAAAACATTGTGCAGTGCTCACTTGGAAAATAGTGGTTCACTTTGGTATGCAGCAGAAAAGCTTTACGTGTATTTCCCATTTCACCACACAGAATACTAAGGAGACATGTACTCAAGGGTTGATATGTAATACAACTAATACTATTTTTGGTTATCAAGAACTAAAATTCTTAAATGAAACTGGCAGGTTTTTTCTTCCTTCTGTGAGTGTCTGGCAGTAAAGAATACAATGACTATTGGTATAGTTTTGTGCAACAGCTTTGATTCAGGCAAAAAACATCAGAAAATTTATCCACTACCGCTTTTACACCATCAGTGAAAATGTCAATATATTGTAAAAGGCAAGTAATTTCTTAGTATTCTTGAGGGCGTGCTTAACTTCTTCCGGGTTCCCGGACCCAATTCCAATGCGTGTGTGTGTGGTGGAGAGAGGGGGGGGTCTTCCCCCCCCCCACACCACCAAGCAATTCTCGAACACCAGCAGGGTGTTGGAGAATTCATTTCTGATGTTATTTGCTCAGAAACAGCACGAGATTCCCTAGGTTAAGGGCCCCGTCCTACAAGACTGCCCTCCACGCCCGACTCCAGACGTGGTCGCAAGCCCCAGGCAGTTCCCTGTGCTCCTGACCTACCGGCTACAGACTGGAGGTTCCCAACGCCTCCCCATTGGGTTTGATTAATTTGCTAGAGTGGCTCACAGATCAGGAAAACACTTCTGTTTACTAGTTTAATAAAGGATACAAGTTAGCAGCCAGATGAAGAGATACATAGGGCAGGATCCCAAATAAAGGAGCTTCCATCCTTACAGAGCTTGGGGCCTGGCTTGGTAGCACATGGGGGTGTTTTGGTTCCCCAAGAGCATAAAAGCTCTGACAGAGAAGCAGGATCCGAGAGAGTGGAGAGCGATAAGCTCTTCTCAGGGGACTTCTGTGAGGGCTTCATAGTATAGTCATGATAGAACGGATGATTGGCCATTGGATGATTCAGCCTCCATCCCCTGCCCTTGGGTGGGGTCCAAAAGTCTCTCATTAACAAGACAAGACACCCCCATTTCACCTTTTAGATTCTGCAGTGTTTTCAGGAACTATGGATGAAGACCAAATATACCTGGGGAATATATATTTGGTCATATGAATGACCAAATATGTATTTCTTATGACTCATTATATTGCAATATTATTATAAAATTTGCTTTTGCCTTTTGATTCCCTGAATGAATCTTGGGAACCCTAGGAAGTCCAAGAACCACACTTTAAAAGACAAACTCCACCTTAAAACTGCTGCCTAAAATTTTGTTTCCACATTATTTATGTCCTCCTCAATATACAAACTTTTGTAAATATATGAGCTAAAATGAGGTAATATATGTGAAAGTGAATTTTACACAGTTAAGCATGGGGTGAGTATAATAACATACTGCTATCATCATCATTATAATTGTTAAAGATAGAAAAAGCACAGTTTCCCCGGTGCGGCTTGCTCGTACAGATTAGAAGAAAAGAAAACACTGCTCTTCTGTTAATGTTGTCCAACTTGCGTGAAATGTCTAGCAGCTATTTCACAACTGGGACATAATTTGTGGTTGACATAAATGACCAGGGTCTCTTCTAGCCTACATTCCTACAATTAACATGAACATGAATTTTATGTTATTTATGAATGTTTTAACTAACATTAAAAATTTTATTTTGATTCAGTAACTGGAAAGCATAGTTGTTTCCTTGTGACTGAAGCCCCGACTTGTTAACTCACCACATTTCCCATCTTTGGAGGACCAGAAGCCTACACTGACACTTGTTAACTTCTGTATTCTTCACCAAAAAGTGTACACAGCTCCTGAAACTCTTGTCTCATAAAATGGTTTATTTTAAAGTAACACACAGTACACACACATGCTGTCACACATACACAAAAATAAGGAGCAATGAGAATTGAAGGCTAGCCTATCATCTGTGCTAAGTACCTTAAATTCAATGAGATGTTTCATATCCCCCAGACATATTTGCTCATGATTCCTCAATTCTCATTCTGTTGCCCTTTACTTTTGAGCAGGTTATTATTATTATTTTGTTTTGGGGTATCATTAATGTACACTTACATGAGCAACATTATGGTTACTAGACTCCCCCATTGCCAAGTCTCCCCCACATGCCCCAATACAGTCACTGTCCAGCAGCGTAGTAAGATGCTATAGGATCACTACTTGTCTTCTCTGTGTTATACTGCCTTCCCCGTGCACCCCTCCCTACATTATGTGTGCTAATCGTAATGCCCCTTTTCCCCCTTATCCCTCCCTTGCCACCCATCCTCCCCAGTCCCTTTCCCTTTGGTAACTGTTAGTCCATTCTTGGGTTCTGTGATTCTGCTGCTGTTTTGTTCCTTCAGTTTTTTCTTTGTTCTTATACTCCACAGATGAGTGAAATCATTTGATACTTGTCTTTCTCTGCCTGGGAGCAGGTTATTTTAGTAATTCATTAACTCATTAATCTTGAAGAAGCTTTCAAAACTTTCTTATATTTTACATATAAAATACATCAAGAAAATCAGTTGGAGTTTTTTGTTCCATCTTTGTCACTATGTCCTCTTTGAGACCATAATACTATCTAATTTCCAGTAAATAATCAATAAATTCTGACTGTCCACTGATTCTCTGTGGCACACTCTTGGCCAAACTAAACTTCAACAGAACACACTCTTGTGAGTCATCTAACATCCAAGTAGACGACTTATAGCTTATGCACACTCCTGAAATAATGTAGACACAACCTGTCACTCTGAGTCTATAATAGGTATCCAGAAATATAAGTAATCCTGGAAAACAAAAACCTAAATGAAATTAGAAAAGGAAATATCATAGTTCTGTTACTTAATTTTCAATAAATGGATCCATATTCAAAAAATTAGTTATGAAAAGTTTTAATGGATTATACCTAATGAGTGTACTAAGAAAACAGGGAAGAAGAGAAACTATATATTGGAGAAACCTCAAAAACACTACCTCAGTCAGATGATCAAGGTTAGCATTGTCAGTAGTAAGTTATATTGATAGTACATACCCTTGATAGAATGTGATGCAAACGTCATTTTCCCTCTGTGGTGTTCCTCCCCCAAAACCCACAACCACAATCTACACATGAAAAAACATCAGGAAAATCCTAATTGTGGGACATTTAAAAAAAATATCTAACCAGTACTCCAAAACTGTCAAGGCTGTCAAAAACAAGGAGAATTTGAGAAACTGTCACAGTGGAAAGGAGTCTAAAAGAAACACAGTAACTAAATGTAACATGAAATCCTGGATGGACCACAGACCAGAAAAAAGACACTAGGTAAAAATTATGAAAATATGAAATACAGGCTCAAGTCAATAATAATGTATTGGTATATTAATTTGTATGGTGAGAAATGTACTACATGGAGGTAATATATTCATAGGAGAAGCTGAAAGATAAATGGGAACTCTGGACTATGTTTGAAATTGTTTCATAAATCTAAAAGTATATTAAAATAAGAATGTTTTTGAAAAAGCATAATTAATAGTTAAGGAAGATAGGAGAATCCATTTATTCCAAGTTCAGAATACCAGGGAAAATGAACAGTAGAAAAAGATGGCAATTATCTAAGGGAAAACAATTCAACATTACAAATAAAACAGAAACTGCCCATCAGCCCTAGCGTATGTAAGCACATGTCTTGACTGATAAACTGTAGTGGTAATTGTCTTTATTGATAATTGTCTAATAATCTTTGTAGAGTTTGTAAATGCAGCTATTCTTCCAGCATTGATTCTTTAAGTAAGTAGCCCAATACATATAATCAGACCCGTTTAAAATTAAGGATACTAATATTTAGGTATAACAACATAGGTTGGGGTAAGTAATGTTAGCTGCTGTATCAGATCAACTCCCAAGTCTCAGTGAACCAACATATAAAATCTTATTTCTTGCTCACATAAAGTGCAATCATGCTTCCTGGTTGGTAAGTAGACTTGTGTGCAGTCATAATATCCCTGGCTATACATTTTTTTAAATTAGGGGGTTCAAAGGCATCCCATTCCTTTAGGTGGAAAACGGCATCGCATTTGATGGCAGATACACATATAATCACACATGGGAGATTTACATGTCCCAGGCCTAAACATGGCACATGTCATTTTCACTCAAATTTCATTGGCTAGAACTCAGCCACATGATCATATCTAACTTCAAAGGCTAAGATATTTAGTCCTGTTGTCTAACTAAGAAGAAGGGGATTCAGGTATTCTACTTGCTGTACAAATGACTAATTAACCTGTTTCTAAAGGTCTTCACTATGTCACTATATAGTGGGATTCTCTGAATGCATATCAGCCTCAATTATTTCCCTCCCACTACCTTTGCTTTTGCAATGACATTTTGTACCTTTTCCCACTAAGAGGTGAATGTCTGCCCCAGTCTCATAAATCTTTCTTTGGCTCATAGAATGTACTGGGAATGACAATGTGGCAGTTCAGAGCCTATCCTTCAAGATGTGTGGCATGTTTTTGCTTATCCTTTTGGAAACCATCCCAGTCACCATGAAAGGAAGCCCAGTTTGGCCTGCTGAATGATGAGAGGCTCTGTAGAGGAGAACCGGGGTGCCCCAGCCGATAACCAGCTAACCTTCAGAAGCAGAGCTACCTACCGAACCTAGAAGATGCTGGCAGATGCATGAAGTCAAAATAAGACCCGTGAAATCTCCCAGATGAGGCCAGTATCAATGGTTGTTTGACTGGTATCACTAGCTAAATATATTATTTGGAGATCATTTGCTCAATGGCCATACATAATTGGTACCTATACATACTGAAACATGGAGATTAACTCCCACACCAACATGCTTATGAAGTTGTTGTGTTGAAAAATTTAGAAAAGTATATAATACTAATTTAAAAGAATATAGAAATATTTAATATTCTTTTTAAAGTGGATGAGGTTGATTCTTATTTTAAACCTAATAAATCTGTCCTTCACGATCTTGGTAGGTATGGCCAACTAATAAAGGAAAAAATACTTTTTCATTAATATAACTCTGTTCTTCAAAGAAAATTATTTATTATTTCACATTCTTCCTTTGTCTATATAGCATATTCATTATACATATGACAAATATATTGCTTCTATTAATCTTTTAAAGCAAAAGGGCATTGAAGAGTGAACTGCTTAAATGAAATTAATATAAAAATATAAACAGTTGGCAAAAGACACTGAGCTTCCTGGTTCCTAGTTAAATATGTCAGCATTTCTTCTTATTTAGGAGGTTTGGTTTTGTCCATTTTCCCCTTAAATACCCTTTTGGAAGTATCCATTACTAGCTACTTTAGAATACTATTAGAATCCCACTGTGATAACCTGTGCCTTCATGTTGAAAGTCTTGTAAAAGAGAATACCAGATTTTGACAGGTTTAAAAGTTACATGACTTGGCAATGTTCTGCTTTGTTCTAACATCTTTCGCTCTGGCCCATATTCCAGGACACAGGCCAACTTAGAAGTTCAACATCGGACCACCAATAGGAAAGGCATGCAATCCTGTGGTGTTCCATGATTCTCTCTGGGATATTCATTGCTCAGAGAATTCTAATGTTCTTTGACTGGTGAAAAGTAGCATTTTTTCCTTTACTATGACTTTCTTTTTTTGAAGTGGAGAGGAAATGAACTGTTTTCAAAATGAGATACAAACTTAAACATGCAATCAGATTCTGAATAAATCATGTGAAAATTCTGAATAAATCACAATGAAAGTTTAAATTTTTAAAGTAGAGTTCATATTTCTGAAGATAAATAATGGCAAATTCTTTGCTGTACAGGTTTTTCCCTCAAATTATTTTTTCATCATTTTTTAATTTACATGAACACATGAAAAACCATTAACTTTTTCAATAATTGGTTGTATAAATGTAAAGTTTTGTAAGGGGAAATCTTCAAGGAACTGATATTATAGCAGAAACAAAAGAAGATGGAAAGGTGATGGCCACAACAGAAATAAAAAATCAATATTAGCTTTGTCAAAGCTTAAGATCTGAAACTATTCAAAGAAGGGTTAAGAAAATGTAAATGTATATGTTGCCTTCCATCAGTTGATAACCTGACTGAAAGATAAGAACAATATCAAATAAAGACATTATAAACACAAATGATCGCAATATTTACATCTGGAAGGTAGTCACTGGCTTGACGACTGCTTTTTTATTGCCCCTGTTAAGAGGACCTGACAACGGAAACAAACTTCTACTGGATAAACTGGGACTGCATCTAAGTCCCAGTGGTAATTTGGCATTACTGCCAATACAAAACTTAAACACAAAGAACTGCCAAATAATATTGCCTTGGGGATTGTATTGGCAGCAAATCTGCCCTATTAATTTTAAAGTTAATTTAAAAGTCCCAACATGCAATTTTATTCAATACCAATACAGTAGAAATAAAATGTATTTCTACTCAGTAACCATATTAGATATTACTTGACCTTATATAACTAAATGTGGACTCATTATACCCGAATAAAACAGTGGAAAATCATTTCTTTTCACAAAGGATGGTTAAGTTACAGATAGTTACACTCTTTTCATTTCCTTTAGCATAAATTAAGATAATGATTCTTCTCTTTATAATAGCATGCAGAAGATGCCTAATAGCATTATCTGTTACAACATGTAAAGATCTACATATCATAATACAAATGAGAGGATCGCTAAGGAAATTCAGAAGTCACCTATTAAGTGATATACCTGGGGACAACTTACTCATTTGTGAGAGACATATGCTGCAATTGCCAAATCAAAGCATATTAGATCAAACATAATAGACTGATCAATCAGCAAGTGTATGCTGAACTCTTGTACCAGGTACTATTTAGCACTCTGCCAAAAGCTATGTGTGAGACAGAGCCACGAGAAAGTCTTGCTCTCAAGGTCTGTATGATCTTATGAACAGCATAAAAATCAATAGAGGAATTTACTGCTGGTTAAATCACAAGACGTTAAGAGTGTGTGTGGTTGGAATTTGAAATTCAGCTAAAGTGATTAGAAATGCTTTTTTCATTTTGATTTGACCAAGAAGAAAAGGCGTATTGTATCAATCAGAAAACGGGCAGAAACTGATTTAGTAGAAAGCTGACTGCCACACTCAAATACGGTATTTAAATAAAGTTCAATGGAGGGTCGATTCATAATGATGTGAACTGGATTAAAGAAAATTATTAAGGAGCAAAGCACACTCTTGAGACAGGAATACAGGTGCCATTACTGCCCCCAATGGCAAAGGAAGGGAATAGAACAGCAGTTAACTGGGAGGAAGAAAAGGGGGCATAGTTGTAGAAGTACTTATTTAGGAGCTTGTGGTCATAAAAAGAAGAGGGTGTGGATACTCCGACTGAGGGTATGGGACATGAGCACTGTGACATAATACTGGGAAAGCTGTGACATTGCTCTCAGTAATGGCCCAAACCTCCCATCATTTCAAGTTCACAGGAAGCCGGAGGACAAGAGAGATTTTTATTGATCCAAAAACATCATTCTCCCAGGATGGACAAATGTGAAAGTGGATATAGAAGGGAAAAAAGGAAATATACAATATAGATATAAATGCAGGTTATTGAAGTACCTTAGTATTGGAGGCCTCTTAAACTAAAATCATATAAAACTTCATGTTTTTTTATAAACAAAACAAGATAAATGTGATCCAGATCATAACAAATGACAAGGAGAAATTATATTGCCAGCATCCTAGAAACCCTTAGGCACCCGTTCTTGATTATGGCTGCAACCCCAATCCTGACTTTGAGAAAACTTTTTTGTTATTCTTTCCATTTTTACTGTTTATATAAATATCCTCAAATAAGACAGCTTCACTTTGCTTGTTCTGGAAATGTTTAGGAATTATAATACTCCATTAGTATTCTTTGTGTCTGGCTTCTTGTGCTCAATATTTTATTTATAAGATTGATCCATGTTATTGCATGTAGTTATAATTGAGTCATATTCATTTCTGTAAATTATTCAATATTCTATAATTTATGTGTCTCCTTACGGACATTTTAGTTGTTTCAGGCTTTTAGCTACCATGAAAAATGCCACTCTGAACATTTTTGTATATATATCTTAATGAATATTTGTGTAAGTTTCCCCAACGTATATACTAGAACTTAAACCCAAGGTCATAGGTTATGAATAGCTCTGTGTTTGTTAGACGAAACAAACTGTTCTCTAAAGCAGTTGGCAATTTATACTTCCGCCAAGAGTACATGAGTTCCCATTGCTTCATGTCCACATGGACCTGTTATCATCTAACCTAAATGTTTTTCATTTTATTGGATATTGTAGCATTATTTCATCTTTTAATAAACATAAGCTCTTAATTTAATGTAACAGAATTTCTCAATGCATTATGTTATGGTTAATTGTTCTTGGATACTGCTTGAGAAATCTTGTTTTATTCCCCAGTTCATGAAAATATTATCCAATATCATCTCTGAAAAGTATCTGGTTTTACCTTTCACATGGAACCCTCTCATGTATCTGAAATTGTGTTTTGGGTATGGTGTAAGGTTCCATTTCCTTCTTTTCTTTTGTTCCATATTCAGTTGTTTCTCCACTGATCGGCACCCCTATCTCTGTCGCATATCAACAATTATGGAAGTATGGCTCTCATAAGTGAGTATCTAAAACTCTAATTCTTCCCCCCACAAAAATAATTCTATGAGATAGTAATTACCCATGGTAGAAATGCAGAAACAGATTGATAAGAGTAAGCATTTTTCCAAACCACTAAACACATGATGGAGTCAGAATTCACAATCAGGTCTCTCCGAACCCAAAACAAGTCTCTTACCACCATGATATGCTGATGGGAGAGAAAGACTCTCTTATCCTACGGTGTGATTTCACCAAACTTACCTCCTTGATTCTGGTTCTTTCCTATGTTTAGTGCCAGCACATTTGTCTGTTGCCTTTTCTTATCTGACCTTCTTGGTTTTAATCTCTACTTAGAGTGATCTATAGAATTTGAAAACCTCTCTTTTCCCCACAGAAACTGTCACTGTGCCTAAATTCCTCAAGGCCCCTTTATCTAAGCATACTCTATTTTTTTCTGCTTTTGAGCTAATTCCTTAAAATCACTACAACACTTGAAATGATTATACAAGTAGTGAATTTATCTTCAATTGCTTCCCACTCTCTCATGGCCTCTGCCTCTCTATGATCCCAGAGATCTCCCAGGAGGCCTACTTACTAATTCCTGAATGTTTAAGACAGTGTGCGTCACGTGCTCGTCCAGCTGTATTAGAGTAGTTGCCTCAACTCATAGAACAGTTCCTCTAAGACCCCTCTCGTGCTTCCACCTCTGTTAGCTGGTGGAACAAAGAACAGAGCTATTTTATTTTCAAATCATATGCTCCAGAGATAAGCATGTGACCAACCTGAGCCAAAAGTTTTTCATTACTGAAAAATGTTGTGATTAGACCAAGGAGTGAGCATGACACATAATCAAGCCAATGGTTGGCCTAGAGTTTTTGAACTAGAACTAGTAGATAGCTTATCTTTTTCTTCTAGTAATGATACCCAGGAGTGCCAACTACAGCCATAGGTGGCCACATGCCCAAATGTGTAAAGAATTTTATCTGTAGAAAAGAGAATAAAAATCTGAAAAGAGAAGCACATATCAAGCAGAAAGAGAATCCTATGTATGGATTCCCTAGTTTCAGTTTCTGTGCTTTTACAACTGTCCTGATTCCTGGCCTTTTAGATATTTGCTTTTTCACCTTTTCTGTATATTCTAGAAGCTGCCCTATAACCTTAAACTACTTTGTGTTAACATTAAGCAACATGCATCCAAAAGCATCAGTGGATTTACCAGTGTCCTGGTCCTCCCCCTCCTCTCCATTCTAATGCTCTAGCCTCATTATTTTAATTCCTTAAATCCCTTCTGTAACTCTGCGGGGAGGAAACTCCTGGGGCAAAATACCTTTGAAAACGAAATCAGTTAAAGGGAGAAATGAAGTGGGAGAAACTCATTTATTGCTTACAAGCAGTCGTCCACTTCTGCTCGACTGTGTCTCTCATGACCTGGCTGCAGAAAAAGGGTCCCCACCCAGCCTCTCTGGTCCAGATATGCCCTCACTTGCCCTTGTAATTACCTATTAATGTGGAGATGGACTGCTTCTTTCCACCCCTTGGAAACACCTATTGATACAGAGATGAACTAAAGGCCAGACAAGAGAGTCTGGAAATATTGCAATTTTACCTACAGCCCACCCCTCCAGAAATCTCGCCGCACAATCTACTCATTCCCCATCTTCCGCAATGGCCTCTGGGCAAGAACTCTGGAGCACTGTAATCTGACTATATATATCATATAATAACAACAGAAATAAAATCATAATAATCCTCAAGCCAGATTCAGTTCAAACTCCTATGCAGATTTAGTCCATAGCTCACCCATTCCATGGGTGGTCAGCAGCTGAATGGGTAGGGAGTTCAGAGCAAGCATCACACAGCAGCTGCAGCCAGGGGTGCTGGTCCAGGCCACAGGGACTGTAGAACAAAATAACCTTAAGGGTGATAAGATATATATTTTAATGACACTAGCAAAGGCAAATCTTGTAGCTTTAGATTTACCTGACTAGGCAACTTGCAAGAATTTTACTGACAAACCAGGTCCCTGAAACTTGGTGCTGTTCACAGCCCATCCTTTCTCCTTACAGATCGTTCAGCTTTCTAGGAACTGCCTTTTCTAAATATGTAACAGAATCAGACGTGAGCATAATATCATCAGTATAATCATAACAGCCACACTGTTTGCAGTTTCTCCATGTGGCCAAGTCCTGAGCTACAAATCTGTGACAAATGGTGGGACCGTGGATGTATCCCAGTACAAGGACAGTGAATGTCCACTGCCAGCCTTCCCATGTGAAGGCAAACTGTTCCTGACTTTCCTGTGCTATGTCAACATAGAAGAAAGCTTAGTAAGGACCATTACATAACAATATGTCCCTAGTTCACGACTGAGTGTGTCCATAAGGGCTGATATAGAGGGGACAGCAGCATGCAAAGGGGGTGTGACTTTATTCAACTCCCTGCAGCACATGGTTGTTTGCCAGGAGCTATCTGGCTTTTTCATTGGCCACAATGGGGAATTAAAAGGACTATGAATGGGCTTTATGATGCCCACCTTCCCCAACTCCTGTAGGGTTTCTCCAATTTCCTTGTACACCCCAGGCAATTTATACTGCTTAGTACCTGTCACCCACTGAAGTAAAGGCAGAGCTACAGGCAGGTGCTTGGCATGTCCCCTCAGAACTGCTGTTACCACATATACCCTCAGTCTGAACTCACCTGCAGTGGTCTGCAACCACAGGCCCGGCAGGGTATCTACCCCCAAAATAAATTCAGGGATGGGAGAAATGTTCACAGTATACTCCTTTGGGGGTAAATGCCCTATCCCCAATGGGATTTGGGCTTTCTTCACGCTAATTGCCTTACTCCAATAGTTATCTATCACAGCAGGGGGCCTGGGAAAATGCTCAGGGTTGCCATAAATCAGAGAACATACAGCTCCTGTGTCCACCAGTACCAGGAATATTGTACATTCACAGGGGACCAATGAATCGCTAATTCTACACGTGCCCTCCGGTCCCCACCACATCCCCCAAGGTGGGGATCCTGACCTCCCCTCAGTTGAACGGCAATGCCTGATAGTCATCCTGTTGGTGTGAGCGCCCAGACAGAGCCTGTGTACTGTCCCCCAGGAAGTCTTGCAGGGACACAGGCCAGACATGGGGATTTGCCTCTGGCTTCCATGTCCTGGGCCTCTGTGGCTGGTACTGCAGCTCTGACTTTAATTGGTGTCAGAGTTCTAACAAGAACCTATTGGGCTGCCCATGAAGTTTTTCTTTCACTACCCCGGCCTTTATCAAATCAACCGACATCTGGGTCCTCGAGATCTTCATGGGACCCTTTGCACCTCTCCTTTCAGTCATAGCCCATACTTCCTTCCATGCTCTTATTGTTTCAACCTCCCCTGGATCTGCTAAGGTACAAGCAGCCTCACTTATGGGTTGCCCTACATGGGAGGCAAGAATAGTCACTAGGGACCCAAAGAGAGATGGGGGAGCTGTATGCAGCACCAGATTTCTCATTCCTACAGCGAACAACTCCTCACTGGGGTCCTGTGGGTCCATATTATAGATATTTTTCATGCCCACCTCCTGTCACACCTGCTGGAGCTCTGCCTAGGTTTTCCAGCTAGTGGGTAAGTATGGTAAATCACCCTGATAAGGTCAAACTGCCCTGATGGCTGCTGTCAGCCAATCCAGAAGCACCCAGTTCCCTGAGGTGTGGTGGGCACTTTGCAGCTGCTGCTGGAGGCAAAGGTGAGTCCTCAGGGAAGCCACTCTACCCATTTCAGAACCTGACATAACAATGTTTACCACCCTCATTTCCCAGAGATGCAAAAGCCACGTAGGCAGAGGTTCCAATGGCTTCTACCAAAACCAGATGCTCATGTCCACCAGCTGCTCTTGGGTATCGGGGCAGAGCATGGAGTGCTCCACAACCTGGGGAGGGAGCAACTCCTCCCCCAAGGAGCCCGCAGTTGTTACATTTTTATTTTCTAATTAAAACCAGGCAGGCCTTTAATAGGGGAGAAGCTGGTGGCTTGGGCAGTAGCCTCAGCAACAGATCAGCCCTCGGCCCCACCCCCTCATCCTCTCCTGCCATCTCTACCATCTCCAGGGCTGAAGACACCACTCTTTCCTCCTCCTCCCCATGGCGTCCTGCAACGTGGCTTCTCCGGCTGCCTCCTCCCTTGCTGCTGATGTATCTCCCAGGAGCGTGACCTGTCTTCTCAATAACTGTCTTTTTTCATTAAGGGCATCCCATAGGTCATTGCCCAGTTCCTCCAAGCAACACCCAAGTGTGTGTCTTTCCTCAATAACCCTTTCTACTACGAGAAGCAGACATTTCACAATCCCGGCTGCTACATAATCGCTCAGGGCCCCTAAGCAGTCTTCTCTCTCACGGAGGGCTAACTCCACAGCTTCCAGTGTCTCCACACTTCCCCAATCCTGGGGAAGACCCCACCCCTGTAGGAGGGGCTTTACCCTAGAGCAATTCCCCGCCAGGGGTTCCCAAATTGGAAGCCCCCAGATACGCGGCTCCCTGGTGAAGCTGCACCCTCTACTGCTGCAGTCACTGGGGCCTCCCCATCATCCACAGGGTGGGTTCCGGGCATCTCCCAACCATCTCTAGGGGCAGCTTGCCCAAGGGGGACACCCATGAAGACAGATTTTGGGTTCATAGGTCCTGCTAACTACCTCCAGATATAACTCTGGTTGGAAAATATTGGGGTAAAATGCCTTTGAAACTGAAATTAGTGAAAGGGAGAAATAAAGTAGGATAAACCCATTTATTTCTTACAGGCAGTCATCCACTTCCACTTGCCTGTGTCTTTCATGACCCGGCTGCAGAAAAAGGGGCCGCACCCAGCCTCTCCAGCCCAGAATCCCCTTGCTGGTCCTTGTAATGACCTACCGATATGGAGATGGACTACTTCTCTCCGCCTCCTGGAAACACCTATTGATACGGAGATGCACATCATAATATCAGGCCAGGTGAGAGAGTCTAGAAGGATTGCAATTTTACCCACACCTACCTTCCTAATTTGAAAAAAAAATATATATATATACATATATATATATATATACACACACATATATGTATATAGATCATTTATGCTGCTAATGGATCTAAACAGGTTTATTCTTTCTTATGCTTTAACACAGAGAAATGGCTTAAACGCAAAACTCCATGATTTTTTTAGTATAATTCAAAGACCTTCAGATGGCCAGTTTTGTGAGTCCAGGTTTTCCTTTACTCATTTTATAACCTTGAAAAATTACTTGCTTCTCTGACAAAAATGATTTCAGTAACACAAGTCCTGCTTACCTAATCAGTTTTGGAATACAGTTTGTAAAATCAGTTTTTAGACTCCGATCGCATTGAAATATTATTTTAAAATTTGGTATTGTGCTAATTCCTGAAATTGATAAAATGATGTGGAACATATTTGAGGTAAGATAACTGAATATCACAAGATAAGTAACTAAGTCCTCCAATCTTCCATCTTTCAAACCTATCCCCGGGAATAGGAACTGATTTTGGTCCCATTGTTGAAGAGCCCAGAAAATCAGTGAACCTACCTGGATTGTAATTGTCATGCTCTGAATTCACAGGACAATGACACAGAGAGAATTTGCATGATATCTTAAAAATTCAGTTTTAATTTTCTCTTTCAGTCAAGAAATAATTACTTCACACCAGTAAGGATGGCTGCCATCCAAAAGACAAACAACAACAAATGTTGGCGAGGCTGTGGAGAAAGGGGAACCCTCCTACACTGCTGGTGGGAATGTAAGTTAGTTCAACCATTGTGGAAAGCAGTATGGAGGTACATCAAAATGCTCAAAACAGACTTACCATTTGACCCAGGAATTCCACTCCTAGGAATTTACCCTAAGAATGCAGCAATCAAGTATGAGAAAGATCAGTGCACCCCTATGTTTATCGCAGCACTATTTACAATAGCCAAGAATTGGAAGCAACCTAAATGTCCATCGATAGATGAATGTATAAAGAAGATGTGGTACATATACACAATGGAGTACTACTCAGCCATAAGAAAAGGGCAAATCCAATCATTTGCAGCAACATGGATGGAGCTGGAGGGTATTATGCTCAGTGAAACAAGCCAAGCGGAAAAAGAGAAATACCAAATGATTTCACTTATCTGTGGAATATAAGAACAAAGGAAAAACTGAAGGAACAAAACAGCAGCAGAATCACAGAACTCAAGAATGGACTAACAGGTACCAAAGGGAAAGGGACTGGGGAGGATGGGTGGGTAGGGAGGGATAAGGGGTGGGGAGAAGTAGGGGGGTATTAAGATTGACATGCATGGGGGGGTAGGAGAAAAGGGAGGGCTGTACAACACAGAGAAGGCAAGTAGTGATTCTACAACATTTTGCTATGCTGATGGACAGTGACTGTAAAGGGGTTTATAGGGGAGACCTGGTATAGGGGAGAGCCTAGTAAACATAATATTCGTCATGTAAGTGTAGATTAGTGATACCGAAAACAAAACAAAACAAAACAAAAAAAAAAGGGCAGTTCTTGTGTGGTAACCTCCAATGAGTTCTACACAAGGGTATAAATGGCACATAAAAGTGTAGGCAAAGGGTCTGTTTGCGTTTATACAGAGGATCAAAGCCTAATTGGGCTAACCTGAAAATGAACTAAGATACGATATGAAAGTGAACTTCCAACATCAGCACTCTCTGGAAGACTCATGCCAGAAGATGATCATCAAAAAACCCCAACAAAGATCCACGCACTGCTACAGCTGTAGATGCACTCATCCCACCAGCTCCTGGACTTGCCATGGGAATGAAGGAGCTATCTAAGCTGGCCTGTGCATACAGTAAAACAACAAATTTGACTGGATCTATACTGTTGGAACTCAAACAAGAATTAGGAGAAGTGCAAATTGTAGCGCTCCAAAATCTTACAACTACAGACTATTTACTGTTAAAAGAACATAAGGGATGTGAACATTCCCCAGGAATGGGTTGTTTTAATTTGTCTGATTTCTCTCAGACTGTTCAAGTTCAGTTGGACAATATCCACCATATCATAGATAAGTTTTCACAAATGCCTAAGGTGCCTAACTGGTTTTCTTGGTTTCACTGGAGATGGCTGGTAATTACAGGTATGCTTTGGTTATGTAACTATACTCCTATTATGTTAATGTGTGTGTGCAATTTAAGTAGTAGCTTAAAACCTATACATGCTGAAGTTACTCTACAAGAAGATATGTCAAAGAAATAATCAATCTTCCCATGTTTTCTTCTGCCTGCTACTTCTATAGCTTTTCTTCTTCCTTCCTAATTACAACCCTTAAATAGAATTCGTGCCTCATATCAAATTTACCGAGTATCATAATTCTTCCAAGTGGTAAAGATACCTCAAGACAAATGCTGGGCATAGAAGCTACAGGGCATAAATATGCAAAGAAGTAAAAAGCTAACCTTTTCAAACAATAAGGCTTCCCTCTCACTTACCAACTTCACATTTCCCTGTATGGCCCCGGAAGATGACTGGTTAGCCAGAGATGGGTAAGATTCCTCAAGGGAGGAACAACCTAAGACAGGCACAGTCGCAGGGGGGTCATCAGGTGAGAAATTGGGGATCAACAGAGGTGAGGCTTAGAACCTCACCCCCCCGTTCTGAGAGAAATCTTCTGCATACGTGGATGTTTTATTGCCCTGGTCTAGCTTGGATTAACACATAGTCTACAGGCACACACCTGATCATCTACATTTGCTCTCTTACAACACTAAACTATGTTTTCTACCTTTATCTTGTATCTACCTACCACTTCAGCATTTTATTAAAAATAATAATAATAGAGAAATGTGGTATCCACATATAAATCAAGTATAAAAACCAAATGAGTATTCATATTTGAACTGTTTATAGTTCATAATGCATGAGCAAAACCGAAAGTTTCTGTGATGACTGCCCTTGTACTGTTCACTATGTAACTTATTCATTATGTAAGAATTTATTCTCCATGTAAGACCTTGTTTGTTATGCCTCAGAAGATTGGAGACTGACGAAAATTAGGCTTGGGGTGGATTAATGATTGTGCATTGAGCATTGACTCCCCTATACAGAATTTTATTGTCGTTAACAACCATTTGATCAATAAATATGAGAGATGCCCTCACAAAGAAAAAAAAAAAAAGAACAGACTTCCAATGGTAAAATAAATAAGTAACCGGGATGTAATGTATAGCATAAGGAATATAGTCAAGATATTGTAACAGCTTGGTAGGGTGATAGCTGGAACCTAGAATTATGTATATAAATGTTTTATCACTGTGTTGTACACTTGAAACTAATGTAATGTAATACTGTGCTTCAACTACCCTTCAATAAAAAAAATAATTATCTTAAAAAAAAAAAAACAGCTTTGTGGGTTGAGAACATATAATTCATCCTAACTTACAAAACACTAAAGTATGAAACCTGTACCTTAGGATTGAGGAAATAAACACACACACACACATTAACAGGATTGAAATAATGTATTTTATTCACTTGGCATTTCATTATAATCTTTGACTCCATGTCATTAAAAGACTATAAACATAGTTTCTAAGGAATCAGTAACACATTATAATTTACTTAATTATTATTCTACAATTCTGAATTATTTTGTTCTTTTCATAAATAATTTTGCATCTTACTGTTCAGAAATATTTATCTGCATTTTGGATTATTCCTTAGGGTGCATTTCCAGAAGTGGAAATATTGAGGAAAAAGGTGTTTTAAAGATTCTAGATACATACTACCAAACTCCCAGGCAGCTTGTACCAATTTACATTACCACCAGCAGTGGTCTGAGAAAGAGCCATTTTACCACCAGTCAAAATGATCTTTCCTCTTCAAATTCTTTGTTGATTTGGTAGGCAAAAACAAGCAAGCAAATAAACAAATCTCAAATTTTCTTTCAAATTGGTTTGACTTTCATTGCAGTGACTTTGAATATTTTCCCACATAAATATTCCTATTTATGTTTCCTTTGAGAATTGTCTTCACTTGTCTTTTATTCATTTATCTAATGGAAATTTATTTTCCTTGCCAATTAGTATGTGGTCTTTATATATTACAGACACACCATTTTCTGTCCTATTTTTTGCAATTTTTTAATGTTTTTGTATTAAACGATTGTGTCATTTTGTTTTTAAGTTCCCTATTCTCTTTTTTTTTTAAAGCTCATCCTAAAGAATGTATTCACTTTCATTGGAAAGTTTACAGATTTACTTCAATCATTATACCTGATATTTGACCTTACTGCTAGTATTTTGTTTGTTCCTTGTGTTGGGGTAATGTCTTCCTGTTTACCTTTTCTGTACCTGTTTTGCTCTGTAAATGGTGTGTTGATTGCTTTTATCTTCCATTTTAATTTAGAACATAGACATCCTATTTTTTTTATTTTACTTGTGATTGCTGCTCATCTTTTCAAATCATACGTGAACCTGTATTCCACCAAATATCAAATTCATAAGTAAAATAAAACCTTTGATTCTAAAAAACAAACAAACAAAAAAAAAAACTGCACTGGACTCCGAATCTAGCCTGCCTGGTTCAAATAATGTTTCTGCCGCTTACTGGCTGTGACTTGGGGCAAGTGTCTTCACTTCCCTGTCCCAGGGCCTTTGCACTTGCTGTTCTCTCTGCCAGGAACACTCTCCCTGCAGACAGAAACAGGGCTTGCCCCATCACCTTCCTCACATCTTTGCTCAAACGTCACCCTTACAGCAAGGGCTGGTTAAAATTCACACCCTACCACCAAACCCCTCCACCCACTTCCCCTCTCTCCTTTCTCCCCAGCACTCAGCACCTTCTGATGAGTCCTATCACAGGTCTCCCCAGCCAGCAGCCAGCTCCCCAGGCAGAGATCATTGTCCTGTTCCTGGCATATCCCTTCCTGTGACACAAAGCCTGACACACACCAGGTGCTTAGTAAAGAACTGCTGAATAAATGAACAAAGGGATACATGTTACTCCCATTTTGGGATGTGAGTTACAGAGACTCTCAGTATGTGTCTGATAAAGAAAGGAAGGAGAAAGGCCAAGGGAAGACAGAAACGGACTTCAAGACTATCCTGTGAAGGAACTGAGGCTCAGAGAGGTGAAGGCTCTGGCCCCGGGTCACATGGCAAGTAAGGAGCAGAGCTGGGGCTCCCTCCGGGTGGGACACTGTCACGGTCTGCACATCTGCTGCCCTGGGGGACAGCGGGAACTGAGGGCCACCAGGAGACCCAGACTTCACCTCCTCAATCCCCAGGGCCCAGAGGGGCTGGAGGCCTCTCATGGGAAGACTGAGAACCACGGCATGAGAAACCAGGGCCAGAGAAAACAGTCAGGGAGGGAGAGTATCTGGGGGACAAACAAGACAATCAGGAACAGTGGTGCCATCCTTCATCTGGAAACATAATCAGAATTTAATACCCCATGAAAAGAGGCTCAACATCTTTAGCCATCAGGGAAATGCATGTCTAAACCAATGAGACACTACTTCACACCCACTAGGATGGTTATGATAAAAAGGATGGAGAACTGGGGTCCTCTAACACTGCTGATGGGAATGTAAAATGGCGCAGCCACCGAAGAACAATCTGGAGGTTCCTCAGTAAGTTAACAGAGTTCCCACATGCCCCAGCAATCCCACTCCAGGAATATACATGAGGGAAATGAAAATACACATCCACACAAGCACTTATCCATGAATGTGCATGGCAGCATTGTTCATAACAGCCCCAAAGTGGAAATGACACACATGCTCATTAACTGACAAATGGAGAAACAAAAGGCGGGAGAGCCAGACAATGGAATATTATTCAGCTATACAAAGGCATGAATGCACCAACAGGCTGCAACATGGATGAACCTTGAAAACACTGTGCAAAGTAAAAGACACTAGACACACACCACATGGTATAGGATTCCATTTATAAGAAATGTCCAGAACAGAGGCAAATTCACAGAAATAAAAAGGTGATCAGTGGCTGCCGAGGGCTTATGGAGAAGAAAGACTTGGGAAATTGAGGAGGCTGCTAATGGGAATAGGATTTCTTTCTGGGGTGATGAAAATACACTGGAACCTGACTGTGGTGATGGTTACGCAAGCCATGACTATACTAAAGCCCACTGAACTGTATGCTTTAAAAGGATGAATTTGATGGTATACAAATTATATCCCAATGAAAAAAATGTAAGCAAAAAAGCACACCCCTTGATGATACCAAATGACTTAATTTTCTCATATTTGATAATGTCATTGTGGTTATGGAAGAAGATGCTTATTTTTATTCTTTAAATACATACTTCAGTATGCACAGTTAAAATGATAGGAGATCTGGGATTTGCTATAAAATATTTAAACAACAACAACAACAAGAAAGAGACCAAGAAAGCAACTGTGGCCAAACTGCGATATGCATGGGACCCAGAGGTAAGTAACAGGAGTCCCCGATGCCACCACCCTCTCTACTCCTGTGTACATTTGGAAATTTCTGTAATTTTTTTTCAATGCACACACCAGTTAAAATCTGGGATTTTAACTTACAGCTCTACTCATATTTATGCAAATCAACAATTATACACAGTTACTTGCAGCCTTGTCTGTAAGAGCCTGGAGCTAACCTACGTGTCCAGCAAAGGGGTACTGACTCACTATGTTAAGGTTCTCTAATGCAATACTAGGCAGCTGAGAAAGACACTGAAACTTGCTAAGTTAGAACCTCCAGGAGATATTATTAAAAGGAAAAGGCAAAGGGCAGAATGGGGTTAGAATATGCTGTCATTAGTGCCTTAAAAAAGCATGTGTGTGTGTGTATGTGTAATGCTGACAAATGCATAGAACATCTCTTAGGAAAGAGGCCCCAAACTATAACTGTTTTACCTCTGGGAAGAGGACAGCTGGGAGTCCGGGGAGAGAGGAAGACTTTTCACTAGAAACCTTTGGTACCATCTGAGTTTTGCACTTGAGCTTGTGTTCCCTAGTCCAGAAAATAAATGAATATGTAAGTTTTTAAAAGCCTAAAAGACAAGTGTTTCCTAAGTGTGACCCTGTCCACACACATTTCCCCGGGGGCAGATTAGAAGGATCAGGTTGTCCCTGCTGCTCTCTCCGCTGGGGTGGGCATCCTGTATGACATGCAGGCCGAAGCCTCCCTGTGGGGACAGGAACATTCCATGGGCCTGCCCAGGGCTCCCTGGAAATGACTCCCAGACTCACACTCCCTTAGCTGAGGCTGGGGGAGAGGGAGATACCACACAGACAGAACTTGGGGAGGGAGGGAGGGAGAGAAGGGACAGAGGAGGGGGCCCACGTGCCTGAGAGAACAAAGCAACAACAGGCCTGGGCAGAAGCCTAAGCCACCAAGTAGCTTTATTCAGAACTGACAAAAAGTGGGAACAACCCAAATGACCACCAATGGGTGAATGAATAAACAAAATGTGGTATATCCATATGATGGAATGTTATTTGGCCATAAAAAGGAAGCGCTGATGCACGCTACAACACGGACGAGCCTTGAAAACAACAGGTGAAGTGAAAGAAGGCAGATGCAAAAGGCCACATGGTGTGGGACTCCGTTTACATGAAAAGTCCAAGACAGGAAAATCCACAGACATGGGAAGCGGTGGTTAGTGGTTGCCAAGGGCTGGGGGAAAATAGGTACAGCGTTTCCCCTTGGGGTGATGAAAATGTTCTAGAACTAGATTGTAGTGACAGTTGCACAACTTGGGGGCTGTATGAAAAACCACTGAACAGTACACTTTAAAGGGGAGAAATGGATGGCACATAAATATCTCAATTTTTGAAAAGACAGAAAAAAAAGGAATGACACATGGACACAGGCTACAACAGGGATGAACCTTGAAAACATACTGAGTGAAAGAAGCCAGTCGCAAAAGGCCCCCCAGTGTGTGATTCCACTTCCATGAAATGTTCCACAACAGGCAAACCCAGGAGAGAGAAAGCAGATAGGTGGTTGTCAGGGGCTGGCGGTGGGGTCGGGGGAGCGACTGCTCATGGGGATGGGTTTCTATTTTGGGTGATGAAGATGTTTTGGAACTAGACGTGGTGAATATACTAAAAACCATTGACTTACACACTTTAAATGGGTGAACTTTATGATGTGTGAATTATAGTTCAGTGAAGCTGTTTAGAATTTTAAGCAAGTTAAAGACGAGGAAAGAAACTGGTCACATGGCCCACGACCCCGGCCCGACCCCAAATCCCAACCAGCATCTCCCCACTGTGCGGCTGCCACTCCCAAATACAGAGGCCTGACCCAGAGGGGCAGAGCCAGCAGCTCTGCCGCCAGGCCCAGCTCCACTTCCCAGTCCCCTCCATGATCTGGTGGGTCCCCCATGTCACCCCGGGCTGCCTCCCTCTGTGCCCACTGCTGACCCGGGGGGCACAAAGCTTTGGCCTCACATGCTGCATACCATTTGCCCCATGTCCAAAGCCGAAAGTGGCTAAGATACAGAATCACAGAGTAATGTGAAATGTGTGGGGCCTGGAGAATTTCCTAAGCGCGTAAAGTGCTGATTTCGGAAGCATAAATACCTTTGTACTTTAAGATGAAACAGAAATGTTTTTACTGCATTAAAAAAAAAAGATAACCACACATGAAAAACCAGACTTGAGGGACGCAAGGGACAGGACTGGATCCTGCCCTCCCGAAACACCGACTATGTAACGGTGCCTCATGAGGTGAAGTTATCAAAAGGTGAGATTTAGGATTGGTTTTAAGCAGGGCACAGGGAACAACCTGCATTGTTCCTAAGCTTTTCTTTTATGAGATAATAATCTATAGACATATGTCCTTGTTTCAAGCAACCAAGCTATTCATTCCATAGAATTCCTGGGAATGGCTTTCCTGGCTCCAGTCCTCTCGCTCCCATCCCTCACCTGCTCCTCCAATACCACACTCATCTGCTCGTGTTCTGAGGTCAGGGAAAACAAAACAAAATACTTTGATTCATTCACTTAGCAAATATTTCGTGTGCACCTACTATGAGCAGGCCCTGGGACACCCCTCATGGAGCTGAATTCTCCATGGTAGCAGGTGCACACCATGAATTAGTAAACAGAATAATCTACAATGTAATGGTAACTAGTGGTAAGTGGCTAGATCATAATGCAGGATAAGGGAGCAATGGGGAAAGGGAGGTTTCAATTTCAAATTAGGGTGGTGATTAGAGGCAACACTGAAGCAGAGACTGAATGGAGAGGAGAGAGCCATGTAAATATGTGGGGGGAAAGCCTCCCAAGCAGGGTGCACAGTGAGTGCAAAGGCCCTGAGGCCGGGATGTGCCTGGCCAACTTCAAGAACAACTAGGCCCTTGTTGTGGGGTGAGTGGAAGGCACTGGAAATGATGTCAGGAAGGTAGGGGGGTGGAGGGACTGGGAGGCATGTGGATTACGGTCTAAGTGCTCTAACCTTCAGTATTGCCTCATCACCTCCAACATGCTTCCAAAGTGGGGTTAGGATGCGTGGGAAATTGGGAGTGGTACTGTCAGGAGTCCAGAAGTCACCCATACAGTTAAAATTCTCTCCATTTCCATTTTCATTTTCAGTGTTTTTCAGATTGTAGGTTGCAATATTTGAGCACTAATGAATTCAGTGTACTAGGGTTTCAGCCCTATGTACTCAACAAATGACAGAAAAAGAATAGCATAACAAAAACATATCACTGAATGACTCAAAGTCAATCAGTCTAAGTGTTCCACAGACCTTTTGTTTCAGGTTATGTGTGTGTGTGTCTGTCCATCTAGATCAGGGCATAAAACATATTTCCTATTGGTCCTTTTTGACTGCAAGTCAGAAAGTCAGGAAAACAACTAATCCAGATGCCCCTGTGCCTAGACCTGAGTCCTTCCCTCCTACTCCACTGGCTATGCGGCCTCTACAAATACATGCCCACAGTGGCAAAGACTGTTGTGAGTTCCCCCCAAATCATTTCCTTTTCCTCCTAGGCACACTGCTGGACTGCATTTCCCAGCGTCCCTGGTAGCTGCAGCCACGTGACTGGCCAATAGCATGTAGGACAATGACGCATGTGTTTTCCAGGCCTGGCTCCTAAGGCATTCCTTCACTCCTCTCATCCATGGTGGGCTCCACAGACTGAAGAGGAGAGCAGGGCCAAAAGAGGGAGGGTCTGGTTCCTCAGTGAGGTCACAGGAGGCCGCCTAACCAGAAACACCCCCATGCATCTGAATTGTACAAGAAAAAAAATGCTTATCATGTTAAGCCACTGAGAATAAAGGGCTTATTTGTTACAGTGGCTACTGTGACCCATGCTAACTCACCCGCCCACCAGCCTGCTGAATGAAGACCCCTTTGGAGAAGTTCCAGAAGAGGAGAGAACAGGGGAAACTGAGTCTCTGTGTGCCTCAGAGCACAACAGGCAAACCCAACTCAGGAGAGCCTAGAAATATCAGGCCATGTCTAAGGCCTGAGATTTAGTGTCCACAAAACGTTCTAAGCCATCTCACATTCCTATTCTGAAAAGAAACCTGATCCATGTTCAAGGCTCAACCTGCATCTCAGTACCACAAACGGTAAGAGCTCCCATTTGTAAATCACCATTACCCGAAACAAGGTACTGGGCTTTCGCAACAACCCCGCATGGCTGGCACCTTTCTCCCTACCTCACAATGAGGAAAGCTGAAGCCCACAGCAGCTAACCTGACAACAGGAACTGCTGTTCGCCACAGGCCAGCCTCCCTCCAGTTAGGCACTTAATTTACACGTGGGCTGCCGAGGTGAGCGTCTAGAACCTCGGTGAAGGCAAGGAGGTTGCCTACCTCTTCTACCACAGTGCCTGGCACACAGCAGGTGTGCAGGACACAGTTGTTGAATTAGTAAACAAACAGCTGTTATTTTCCCTTTCTACAGATGAGGCAATGAGACTCAGAGAGGGCGAGCCACTGACTTAAGGGCACCCTGCAAATGAATGAGGGAATCTGGTTTCAGGTCAAGAGTGAACCCACGAGCACTCACTCTGCCTGCTCGAACAGCTGGCTTGCCTAGTGCCCCTCACACCCACCCAGGGCTCAGTCAGAGCCCACTAAAAGCCGCGGGCCTTTACTCTGCTGTTCACTTCCCTCCCTCCACTCCCAGGACACTTTCTTTTGGCTCGTTCATGTCCTCCTGGGTTCCTCATTTACTAAGTAGTTATCCACTCAGCAATTAAGGGCCAAGACACCTGCTGCATGGAGGCTCTGCTCTAGAAGCTGGGGCATGCCTATGAACCAAAGAGGTCCGTCCCTCAAAGCTTACGTGTTTGAGGAGGCTAAGGATGCAGACAGAAGAGAACGGGAATGTAACAAATTACACTAAGTATTTACATATATTTAATTTACATGCATTTACTGAATAAAAACTATGCATTATAGATCATATGTATAAATATTAAAACAGATATGCTGTTACATACAGAATTATTTATAAATAGTAAACATATTTACAAATATAAAGTATTGATATATATGAAATCAATACAAATGTAAAATTGATGGTATGTCAGAAGTTGCTAAGTGCTATGGAGGAAAAGCAGTGAAAAAGGGCAAGGGTTTGAGATTTTTAATAGAGTGAAAAAGGCAGGCTTCGTTGAGGAGGGTTGGGAGGGAGTCATACAGCTGGGGAATAGCAAATGCAAATGCCCTGAGGTGGGCTTGTGTCTGACTTTAGGAAGGCAGCCAGTGCAGCTGAAATAGAGTGAGTGAGGGCGGAAGATGAGATTAGATAGAAAGTCAGGGGCCAGAAGCCAGGGCATTAACAGTAGTAACAGCTAAAAGGGAGATATAACCCAAGTATCCACCAATGGATGAATGGATAAACAAAAGGTGGTATATGCATACAATGAAGTATCATTCGGCCCTAGAAAGGAACGAAGTACTGATATGTGCCACAACACAGACGAGCCTTGAAGGCACGATGCTGAGTCAAATAATCCAGACACAAAAGGACAAAGATTGTACGATTCCACTTACATGAGGTACCCACATTAGGAAAATTCATAAAGACAGAAAGTAGATCAGAGGCTACCAGGAGCTGGGAGGAGGGGAGAACTGGGAGCTAGTGTTGAATGCGACAGTCTCTGTTTGGAGTGATGAAAACATTCTGGAAATGGTTAAGGGTGACAGTTGTATACAACACTGTGAATGCCCGTAGTGCTGCTGAATTGCACTTAAAAATGGTGAAAATTGTAAATTCTATGTTTTGCATATTTCACCACAATTAAAAACCCTGCTAATACTTCTGTGGCGCTTGATATACCAGGTGCTGTTGTAAAGGCTTTAACACGTGACCTCCCGTGCTCCTGTTGGCCCTGCAGGGGATGTACCTGCTAAACCAGCGCGTCCAACAGAACTACGATGTGAGCCACGCATGTCATTTCAAATCCAGTTTAAAAACTAGGGGAACTTACATATGTTATTTAAATAATATATTTCATGTAACCTGATATATGCAAACAGATCATTTCAATGGGTAATCAATACAAAAACCATTAATGAGGTGATTTACTTTTGCCCCCTTTGCTCTAAGTCTTGAAACCCAATGTGTATTCTACACTCGGAGCTCACGCAGTGCTCAGGGGCCACATGTGGCTGGCGGCTACTGCACGGGACAGCGGGGTTCTGGGCCACCGCAAGGACTTGGCCTTGACTCTGGGTGAGCCACAGGAGGACTCGCAGCAGAGGAGGGTCGTGGGCTGACTCGGGGTACGACAGGGTCCCTCTGGCTGCGTGAGGGGAGCAGACTGGGGGGCTTCGGGTGGAGCCCAGGTGGAAGAGACTGCGACAGACCAGCTGGAGGAGGCAGAGGGGGCGGGGGGACAGGCCAGCCTCAGGAGACACTGTGCAGGCAGAGGCGGCAGGCGGCACCTTGGGACCGGTGGGAGGCAGGGTGCCGGAGGAAAAGGGACATCAGCACAACCACACGAATGCGATGAACACTCCTGAACTCACACTTAGAAAGGGTTCACACGGTAAATTTTATGTTACTTGTTGCTTATCAGAACAAAAGGAATTTTAATTTTAAAGAAAGAGAGAGTGTGTGTAGAGGAGGATGTCGACGCTGCCAGCCCAGGCCCCTGGGGGGACGGGCTGCCACTGAGGGGGGTGGGGACACCCGGAGAGGAGCAGGTTGTTTTGGTTCGTTTGGGGGCCAGGGGAGCTCAGGGCCGGGAACGTCAGGTTGAGGGGCCTTATTAGACAACCCCGGGGAGAGTTCGGCAAGGCGGCACGGGCTGGACACAAAGGGACCAAGAGGAAAGCGGATAAAATCTCCTCCCTGGCCCGCTCATCCAGAATTCCTCCACCTGACTGTATGCAGGTCCTGACCTCTCCCCTTGGTGCCCCACGAGGAGGGTATGTGCCGAGGGCTGGCCCCGGTCTAACCCATCACCAAGGCACCCCGTCCTCCCTTGTCACCAGCCACAGCCCAACCCAGACTCCAGGCGCCCCGTTTTCGGACAACAGGTTTCCAGAAGCTCTGCTGCTCACTCCTCCACCCGCCCTGCTTCCTCCCCTTCAAAGCCCAGCAAAGCTCGGCACCGCTGCTCATTCTGAAGCTTCTAGCAAGAAGTAGAGAATCTGGGTAGTAAATTCAACCAAACAGGGTGCTGGAAGACGCCAAACAGTGTGCGTGCACAGCGTGCAATCTGGGATGCGTGAAAGGGGGAGACAGGATTGTACCTGAATAGGTTCCCGATCCTGGCTTCAAAGCCCTTGAGGGGAGAGGTGTTCCAAAATAGATGTTCTCCAGCTTTACAAGGTGGACAGGGGGTGCACGTGTCTATCACAGAACACCCCTGGCAGGCTCCGAGGCAAGAAACCTGTAATCAAACACTAATACTTCTTCAGCCGAACATATGACTATTCACGTGGAGGCGAGAAAGACAAACTATAAATAGCCTCGCTTCAGGTCGGGTCTTGTTGCCCACGGGTCACTGCGGGTGAGCGGCCAGGACCATTGCTGACGGTGGTGGTGGTGTCTAGAGAGCATCTTGCTCACCAGCTGTTCTAAGAGTCTTTGTGTGCTAAACCTCAAGGCTCCCCAAGGACCCCCCAGGAGGAAGCTCACGAGCTCTGGGTTGTTTGGACAAACCTGGCTTTCAAATTCCCACCCTGCAGTTTTCTGACTGAGAAACTGACCTCATTTCTCTGGGGTCTCAGTCCTAGGGGATAAGGAAGGATCTGGCTGTTGTCCATATGCCTTAAGTTAATAATAATGATAATGCAATAATAATAATAATAGCTAACCTTTATGAAGCCTTACTACATATGGCCCAGGGAGGTCCTGAGCTCTGTGCCGCAGTTTCACATCACTGCCAACCCCCGTCACGCTCTGAGGCCGCTTCTACTGTTCTTCATCCTACTTTAACAGAGGCCTGGAGCACCTTGCCAGAGGAAGGGGTGAGCTGGGGCTCCAGGCCCAAGTGTATCTGACATGGGCCCTAAACACTGCCCAAAACTTGGGTCAAGCCTGCCCCTCAGTCAGGTTGACCTGTCCCAATGCTGTTCCCCTCCCACCTCAGTGATAGTTTAGTCAAACAACAACCCCTGTGTTCTCTGCCTTCTCGTGGAGTCCTCCCAAAGCCCCAAGAGGGAGGTACAATTATTTAACTCAGCTGTACCCTGACAGGGATCCTTCCTGTGCGGTCTCCAGGCCAGTGCAGTCCGCCTCCTGACCCAGCCAGCCCTCTGCCATTCGGCAAGTGGCAACCCTCCTTCCACCTGAATATCCTCTTGCCTCCTTTTTTGGTTCCTATGGAAGCTCTGTCTTCCTTTGAGCTCAGAGGCAGCTCTAGATGCTGCCCTGGACCTCAAGGATTGAGAGTTGTTTAAGCAGCAGGTCCTGAGCCAATTCTCATCTGTGTCCCTAGAGCCTGACACCAAGCAGCCATTCAGTAAATCCTGGATGCTGTTTTCAAGGGGTGAGAATAGTAAAGCCTTTCTGGAACGCAATCTGGCAGGGCCTACCCACCTCTGAACACATGCTTCCCTTTGCTTAGCAATTCCTCTCCTAGGAATCTGGCTGGTTGAAACACTCTTGCACAAGTGACTAAAGGTGTGGACACAAAATATGTCAGGTGGGGTCACTCCCCAGCTCAAAAGCCTCCTGCGGCTCCCATCTCACTGAGAATCAAAGCCCAAGTCCAAGTCCAAGAAGAAGAATGGAAACTGCACAGCAGCAAAGAGACTGCGTGAGTCAGCTAGGAGCACGGTAAGATGGTATGCAAAAACACTCATTTAACCGAAAGGAGATGGAAAACAAGAAAAAGAAAGGAACAAAGAACATAGGAGATAAACAGAAACAAATGGCAGGATGGAGATTTAAAAGCAGCTACATCCCTAACAACAGTAAACGGGGAAATAGTCAAAACCTGTGCTGTCCACGCTGGGCAGCTTCACGTGACTGCCAAGCACGGGAAACACAGCTGGTCCAAATACAGATGCACTGTGAGTGTAAAATACACTCCAGATGTCCAAAACTTAGTGTGGAGAGAAAAAAAAAGATTGTAACACAAGTGCTGGTGAGGATGTGGAGAAACTGGGGAGTCTTGTGCACTGCTGGTGGGATGTGAAATGGGGCAGCCGCTGAGGAAAATAGCAGTTCTTCAAAAAGTTAAACACAGAGTTGCTATGTGATCCAGCATTTCCACTCCTATGTACATGTCCAAAAGAATTAAAAGCAGGGACTCAAACAGATACTTGTACACCAACGTTCATAGCAGCATTATGCACAATAGCCAAAAGGTAGAAACAACTCAACTGTCCATCAACTGACAAAGGATAAACAAAATGTGCATTTACAGACAATGAAATGATTCAGCCTTAAAAAGGAATGAAGCAGTGATATATTCTACAAAGTGGATGAGCCTGGGAGACACTAAGCTAAGTGAAATAAGCCCCACACAGAAGGCTGAATACTGTATGATTCCACTTCTGTGAGGAACCCGGAGTGGGCAATTCAGAGAGACAGAAAGTAGAAGAGAGGTTACTGGCAGGTAGGGGAAGAGGGCGTGTTTAACGGGTACAGGCTTTCTGTTTGGAATGTTGAACTAGTTCTGGAAATGGACAGCGGTGACCATGACACATCATTGCAAATATATTTGCCACTGAGTCATAAACTTAAAAATAATTAAAATAACAAATTTTTGTTATGCATATTTTATCACAATAAAAAGACTGAAATAATCTCATTAATGATTTCTATATTGATCACATGCTGACATGAGAGTGTTTCGGATATACTAGGTTATGTAAAATATTTTCGCATGGATTTCCTGTGTCTAGTGTGGCTATTAGAAAATTTAAAATATTGGTTTGTATTGGCCAGCACTGGTCTCAACATTCCAATCAGCAGACGGAGACTGTCAGACCACATGCCATCTGCAAGAGACACACTTTAAATATAAAGGCACATACAGGCTCATAGCAAAAATTGGAACTAATATGGAAAAAACCATCCAAAGGATGAAGGTTAAATAATAATGTTTTCGAGTACTTTTCAGCTGCTAAAAGAATGGGGTTCTAGATTGTTGACATGGAAACAATTCTAAGACACTTGCTTACTATTTAAAGTAAGATGTAGGGAACTCATGTGTATGTGATTGAAGGGGAAAAACGTACGTACAGGAAAGGGAGCTGGAAAAATTAACCCCAAACTCCTCATGGGGGGACGAGGTAGGGACCGTGAACAGACCTCTGTAGTGTTACATGACTTTTTTGCTTGTATAATAATGAATACAGACCTGCCTTCAAATTGGGAACCCCAAAAGCCATGACTTGAGGAATCTTCTTTCAGCCTCAGCATCCGATGCCCTCCATTCCACTTGCAGAGCCCTTAAAGCAACTCAGAAACCACTGAACACCCCCTCTGCACCTTGCTACTCAGCCGTGTGGGCCCCCTGTCGGGGGCAGCAGGCAGCCTCACCTGGGAGCTTCTCAGAAATGCAGAGTCTTGGGGCTGCCCGAGCCCTACAGAAAGAGGACCCACATTTTCACAGGATTTCCAAGGAATTCACGTGCACATTCATTCAAGTTTGGGAAACTGCTGATCCACAGCACGGTCCAATCTCTCCGCACCAGTAGGTACACATTACAGGCTGGTTAGTGATGATAACTGCGACAACCACGGTGGCAACAGCTACCAGCATTTACAACATGCCTATCATGTGCCAGTCACCATCTCAATTAAACTCCACAACAGTCCCACCAAGTAGATGATATTAAGGTCTGTGACCCCAAGGCTATAGTTCCATCCTCCCTAAATCTCTAAAAACCATCCTTCTTTTTTTTTTCTGACTGATTTGGGGGGCAAAGCTGGCCTACGATGACTTATATTCTTAGCATCACAGCCACAGATGTATAAGCAGCACCCACTATGGGGTTATTCTGAGTCAGGGCCTGGGGATGAATCCTAACACGGAAATACACAGTGAGGCGACGGGAGTTGGCTAGGGCTGTCAAGGGGCTTCCTGTGGAGCGGGTGTTTGCGCCGAGGCCTGAAGCCAAGCAGCGGGAGGCAGGAAGGAGTGCGGGCAGTGATGCAGGCAGAGGACAAGCACTGGCGCGGGCGGGGGGAGGCAGGAACAGGCCTGGGGCTGAGAAGGCCGGGTGAGAGGGCAGGAGAGGAGGGCGGGGAGAGGAGCGCAGGCACCTGACTAGTGGGGCTTTGCAGGAGGCGAGGTCAGACTTTCACCTGAGGGCACTAGGGAGGCATCAAGTGTAGCAAGATTTCTTTAAATCTCTAGCTGCCAAGCTCTCTGACTTCCTTCCTGCCATCCACAAAGCCATCCTTCTCCTTCTCATGTTCCTCACACATTTCTGTCTGACCATCAAACCCAGCGGATCTCTGCTTCCAGAACAGCTGCAGCCAAGCCAGGAAGACCCCCCCTTAGGTCCATCTCAGCTAATCCTCCTAATCCTCCTCCCCTCTTCCTACTTCAGCCAAAGATTCTGCCACTACACATGGGCAGCCACCCAGGCTGATTCTCCACCCTCCCTGGTCCTCTCTCAGGAAACGGCCCCATCCTGGGCTTCAGCTCCCACTCAGCACCATCATCTCTCACTCATGACCCATTCAGTTCACTCATTTTCCACCTCTCTCCCCCTGCATCCCTCCGCCAGCCAGGAGTGGGTCAGAGCTTTGCTCTCGGGGGTTTACATTCCCCAAGCCAGAGACACCTCCACTCAGTCTCAAGGACACCTGCCTCCACCCAGCTGCTCAGGCCAATGACCTTGGATCACCCTGGGCTCCTCTTTCTCTTACCTCCCACCAACAAAACCAAGGTACCCCACGTCCAACATCCTGGGCCCTCCTTCCCCATGAACCTTTAACTGGCCTTTGAGCAAAGTATCCCAGCCTCTAGTAGCCACCGGGCCATCCCTCTGCTGGAAACAGCCTTGAGCCCAAAGCCTGTCCCCAGAAGCCCCCTCCTGCAGGAAGCTGCCCTGATGCCCCACCACACCCCAAAAGCAATGCTTCCTCCTGACCTCCACCAGCCCAGCTGGCACGCCCTAGATACTGTCTCATGGCAGGGACGATGGGGGCATTTCTGGCATCCCTCCCTCCATTGTCCGTGAGGGCAGAGCTCTGAGGCCAGGCACACCACTACCCTCCTGTGTGGGTCTGAATGAACCAGAAGTAAGCTCCTGGATTCAAACCCCCTGAACTGTTAAACAGATAACACCAACCTTCACAAGGCTGCCGGTGCACGTTATGGGTGTTATTTATGCCTCACAACAGCCTTCCAAAAGTAGGTAGTGAGATGAACCCATCTAGTTGAGAGGAAAACTGAAGCCCAGAGCTTGCAAGCCCCTGGCCTGCAGCCACTCAGCCAGCAGTGGCAGAGCCAGGATTTGGACCAACGAACAGTTGGCTTCCAGAGCCCATGCTCTTGACCTCCACGCCAAAGGGCAAGCACATGACCCAGGCCACAGGCAGGAAGGAGGAGGGCAAGGAAATCACAAGAGGGTAAAGACAGTGGGACTGACAGGTTGGCTGTGCTGAACAGGAGGGGAGCAGCTTCCTTCAAGACACAGCTGCAAAGGTACCAAGAAAGACCAAATGACACAATGCAGGCTCTTGATCCAGCAATGCCACTTCCAGGAGTTTATCTCACACACATACCCACCTCCCAATAAGATTGGATGTGTACCTTCCAGCTCTGCATGCAAGGAAACGCCTCCACACCCACGTTAAGTAAGAGAGGGTTCGCCCACCCTGCAGAATATCATGCAGCCAAGATAAAGACAGGGTGTGCAAGAGGGTCTCCCAGGGAGATGACCTGACGAAAGCGAGGTGCAGCACGATGGGCAGAGCGAGCTGGCCCGTGTGAACTGTTTCTGAAGACATACACGGTATATAAATGTGGGTGCACAGAACATCAGGACTGAGGTGCTGCCCCTCGGGAGGCCAACTGGGGGGGCCAGGGAGGCCAAGGGGGTGGAAGGAGAGACTTACTATGCTTGGGTTTTTAATTTGTCCCACGTGCATGTATGGCTTGGAAAACAAGAATGAGACAGAGAGCAAGAAGCTGCTTCCTCCCTGGAGCCTTCCAGACCACCCAGACAGAATTAACCAAATCCGCCGGCAGCTAATCCAGCCCTGCGGACAACTTATCTCTAACCCCCTCCTGGACTGAGTCCCAGTATCCTAACTGAGCCCCAGGGCCCTGGCACACAGTAGGCCCTCAGGAAGTTTAGGTGGGAACCACGGAAAGAAAAAATTCCCTGCCACTGTGAATACACAAACTTGTACACAAAACTAATTGCCACCAAACTAGGAATATCTTAGAAAACTCCATCGGGGGATCTTGCATGTCATGAAGGCTTCAGTCTGAGGGGACAAAACTCTAATGGTGGTAGGGACTTCTAGGGAAGGAATGAGGAGGGAATCCTTGGGGACAATTCAACCAAACATTTCCCATGTCTCTGGTGTGACAGGTCCTACTCTGGGGAGCCGCCTCAGACAGGCCCTTAAAGAGAGAAGAAAAACTCAGATATGAACAGGAGAGTAAGTGGAGTGGGGAGGGATCACTCTGATGAAGGGGGCGACTTATATCCGTGGACCAGTAGCTCAGGGAACTGCTGTTTCCACCAAGAGGGAGGGTGCCTGGGGCAGAAGACCCAAAGGGGCAGGGTGAGGCCACCGCAGCCCCCACCCTCTCCCCTGCTGTGGGACAGGGAGAAAGGCAGCCCCTCAGCGCTTTCCAAGCCCGGGCCAGCTAGAAAGGAATGCCATGTTTTCCTGTTTCCAGTTACCTTCCCCTCACCAGCAGCCTTCTGCATTCATGAGACCAGGAGTCAGAACGCACAGGGGAAAGCTGGGACCGCTGGTGGGAACTCCCCGGTGGCTGGGCTGGGGGCTAGAAGGTGGCCCTCAGGACCTTGGGAGGGTGACCCCCTCACCCCAGACCCCCTCCCAAGAAGCCCAGCCCCAGGTGCTGACCCCCTGGTCCTTCCACAGCCTCAGGGCAGGTGGGGTGAGAAGACCCCACATCCCCAGGGAAGGTTGGGAAGGCCCAGGAGGCCTCTGGGAAGGAAGTCAGCAGGAGGGGGTGGGGAGGGTACAGGCCTGTCCCCTGTGGGCCTTACTCAAGCTTCCCTGCTCAAAAAAACCAATTCCTACTTTCAGGAAACTCACCCTCGAGATCTGTGTGTTTCCTAATGCCCATCTTCTCCTGCCCCCCACCCCACCCCACTCCACCCCCAGGAATTGTTATTACTTAAGCCTATTATCTCAGGAGGGTGCACATCAAGAAGAGGGCAGCAGGGGAGGGGCGGCACAGGGGCTACCTCAAAACACTGCCTCTCCAGCTCTGCTGACAAATACTGAGTCCCTGTCCTACTACGCCCGGCCCCTGCTATCTGGGTTGGAGTCCCCTCCCAGCCCTGGACTCAGTTTCCTCATCTGTACAATGGGAAGATCATCTGTGTCACCTCCCTCACTGGGCCATCCCCAGCCACCCCCGCAAATGTTTATTTAGCACCAGAAGTGCTGAAGGGGTAGGGCCCCGTTCAGAGAGCTGGAGGGCGGCGTATCAACAAAGTGGATTTATTCACAGTCTCCCCTTTGCCCCCCACTCCCACCCCAAAGCACAGGGAATTCCTCCAGGGTGCCTGCCGTGGCTACTCCCCCTTAAATGCCCAGCACCCAACACTGTTGCCCACCCCTACAGGCAGGCCATATCCCCTCTGCTGAATGAGAAATAAAAGTTAACATGCTTGGATAATACTTTCCCCACCTCAAGGTCCATTAAAGGAACTCTAATTACGCTCAACTGCAGAGGAACCTGAGGACTAGCGAGGTCAATGGCCTGCCTAAGGTCACAGAGTGGGCCAGGGGGTCTGACACCCGGGCCAAGGGCAGAAAGCTCCCTGCCAGCCACATCAGGTCACCGTGGAGGCCGACAGGGCAGAGTGACAACGGTCCCCCACAGTTCAGCCGCCCTCCCAGCAGCAGCAAGCTGGGCCAGCTTTCAGCTCAAGTGGAAAAGGAGGAGGGTGACAGTGGGGCCGCTCCCAGGTGCCCCCCCCGTGCCCTGCTCGGCCAAGCCTGGGGCCCTCCTTCCCCTGACTAGCCACCTCCAGCTCCCAGGTTCTGTAGGCAAACACTCTGCTCCCATCCCAGGGGCAATGATCCTGCCCTCAGCCAAGCTTCCAGGTCCTCCTTACCCCTCCCAAAACCAGCACTCGGGGGGAAAAAAAAAAATCCAACACCTTTTCCAGATATTATCCCTATTTGAGACCCATGTCAACAAAATCAAAAGGGACAAAATGCCACAGAGGGGGTACAGGAGAACCTGACAGTTTGAGCTGAGCTGGAGAAACTTGAGAAGGTAAAAATGGCGCTGTGTGACCCCAGGCAAGTCATATAGCCTCTCTGAGCCTCCATTAGCCTGTCTGAAAAATGGGAATAACTGTTTCCAACTTGGGCTGGGGCCACTTGTAATGCAGGTAGCATCAGCCAATCCATAAATCTCCCTGGGTAGACAGATGTTGTTATTTCCGGCTTGTAGGAGTGGGGGAGCCAGGTAGGAGGGTGGGGTAGGTAAACATGCTCCTCAAGTCCCACTGGACAAGGGCACAGGGGAAGGGATGGTTTCTGAGCTGTCCACTGTCTCCGATTCCCACCACCCGGTACATCGGAGGTGCCTGCACCCCCCATCCCCAGCCCAGGTGAGAGAAGAGACTGAAAGACCCAGACAGGGCTTATCATAAATCTCAGGCCTTGGAGTCTTGGGTGGTCCCACAAACTGTTTCCCAACAAGCACCTTCGGAAAGGAGGTGTGACTCAAGACCAACACATCCCCCAGTGCAGAAACAGCACATCCGCGGACTGCTACTGCTCTGCTGGAGGGCTGTGCGACAAAAGCGGCTGATTGTCAGGACAGAAGGCTGGGCACAGACAGCAGCCCACGGGCTGGGAACACCAGAGGGCTGGGACCTGTCACCCCCGCCACCCCGACAGCCGACACGGTGGCCTCTGACCCCACCTCCGAGGATGTTCAGCTGCTCAGAACCACAAAGCAAAACAAAGGGGCGCGGAGGGAAGGGGCTGCCATGCCTTCCAATCACGGCTGGCTGCGGACCCAGAGCCAGGCCTCCCGCGGCTGCTCGCCCCGTTCTCCGCTGGCCGCGGACCAAGGCCCGGGCAGCCCCCGCTCCCTTGTCTCCCCGCGGCCGCCCGTGACAGGAGCCGGGGAAGCAGCCGAAGGGCAGCCAGGGATGGGAAAACCAGACGGCTCCATCCCGCCTCCCTCCTCCTCCATCCCTCCCTCCGGGAGCCCGCGGCCTGGCCGCCCTCCGCAGGGACCTGGGGAGGCCGCGGGCCCGGCTCGTCCGCGCTCACCCCAGGGAAAGGGTTGCCTTTGTCTAAAGGTCACCACCCGAGCGCGGTGCCCGGGATGGGCCTGGTACCTCCCATTCCCAGGCCGAGGGGGCGGAGATGGGGGTCCGCCCCAAGTCTCGGGAGGTGACAGGGGTAAGGCTCACCTCCCTTTTACCCCCACTCCCCGCACCCGCGTAACGGCCCCCTCCGGGACTGGCCAGCAAGCCGCGGAGGGGGCTCAACTCATTTCAGTGCCGGGGAGTGGGGGACCAAGTCAGCTCCTTTCATTGTTTAGGGGCGGTGGGGAGGAGGAGACCCAGGGGCCTCGTTCCGCATCCATCCCTGCCCAGCCTGCCCGAGGCCCCATTTCTCCCCGGAACCCCCTGGAAGGATTTGGGGTGGGGGGCGCAGGGGACGGGCGAGAAGGGGAGATGAAGGCTCGCCACCTCCGGCTGGGAAATCACCATCCTTGGCCCCACTGCCCTCTTCTTCACCGAAAGGTGGGGAGCACGCTCAGGGGAGGGGTCCCCGACCGGGGGAGGGGGTCTCCCGCTCCTCAGCCCGTGGAACATTAGGTCTCGTTTTTCCGCTGCTCCATTGTATCCCCGGCAGCCGGGGGGAGGGCCGGGGAGGCCCCGGGCGCCGGGTTTGGGCAGGGGAGCAGGGGTGGGGCGTCCCCGCAGGATCGGGGCGGCGGTGGTGGTGGGAGAGACGCAGGAGGTGGGGGGGCTGCCGGGGGTGGTGGGCGCCGAGCGAAAAAGGAGGCAGCGGGCGCTGCGCCCGGGTTGGGGGGCTGAGTGTGTGAGTGTTGGGGGAGGTTCGGCCCCGGCTCCGGCCCCCCACAAACACCCTCTCTTTTGCGCCCTGTCACAGCCCCGACTCGCAGGTAGAGAGAGTTAAGAGATTTAAAGAGAAATTGCTACATTGTGAGAAACTCACCCTGATGTTCGAGCAGCCGTCGGCGCGGCGTCTCCGAGACGGCCCCGCACGGGCTGCAGAGGGGGGACCCAGAGGGGGCCGACTTGCCGGGCCGGTCAGCGCACTGCCTGGTAGCGTTGCGGCCGCCAGACAGCCTCCGCCAGGCCCCGCCGCCACCCCGCGCCGCGGCCCGGCCGCCCCGGACCCGCGCCCGCTCCGAAGAGGAACCCTCGGGTTTGGGGGAAAAAAATTTTTTTTTAAATTAAATGCAAAAGTAAAAATACAAAAACCTTGCAGGGTTTGTGTTCCGCGCCCCCCTTCTGCCACCGCCTCCTCCTCCTCCCTCCGCCCTCGCCGGGGGGACGGGCTTGGGGGAGGCCCCGCCCCGCGCGCCGCTCCTGCCCCAGTCCCGGGGCTTTGGGGAGGCGCCTTACAGGTTCCGGTGCAGTCTGCCGGCTACGTGCAGCGGTGCTGCGGCTTGTGAAGGGGACCAAAGGGCTTCGCGTTCTCGGACCCCGGGTGCCAGGCCCTGCAGGGGAGGGGGCGCCATGCGCCCTGGGCGCGGCCCTGACGCAGGGGATGGTCGCCAGGCGGGAGCACGTCCCCAGGGCGAGCGCCGAAGGTTTGAAAGGTAGACGGAGGCGAGGATGGAAAAGAGGGGAGGCTTCGCAGGTCGGACCGCGAAGGAGCCGGAGTACGAGCCAAGAGGGTGAAAGGCGGTGGGGGCCTTGGGGCCACCGGCCCGGACACCCGGCGTGGTGATCACTCACCCCAGTCTGTCTTTGCCAAGCGGTGACGGCCCCGAGAGGGCGCCAGGGACGGGGGCCGTTCTGCCTCCCGACGCCTCTCGAGCCGCGCTGTTGGGATTCCCAGAAGCCTTGATCCCAGCGTGAGAAGCACTGTCCCAACCTATGGAGATCAGGTGGTCCGCCTGCAGGCGAGACAGTGGTGGGAGGCACAGAAGACGAAGGGGGCAGCTTCACCCAGCGATGTCTTAGGGAGAACGTGGTGAGCATGTGACTCCCAAGACAGGTCAGCCACAGCAGGGATTCCCAAACCTGGCTGCACACCGTAATCACTTTTAAACAAAACAACACTGGGGTCACAAGCCTGCTCACTTACTTTGTAAGGTGCTGTCCAGGACATCACACTGGCCAGCACACGATTCCATCTGGGGTTGGTTGTGTGCGATCTGGTTACACCAAGAGGAGAAGCTTTGCCAGGTGGTGAGTTTGACACCCTTAACAGATTCTCCTTCTTTGCAATTACATATAATGAGTCCCTTTGACAGCGCTAATTGTTACCTGGTAAGGTGAGATACATGGAGGACAGTTAGGGAAATCTTAATTTGGGCTGTTTGATCAACTATTTGATAAAAATCATGGATGAGGATAGAAATTTAATACACAGAAATCTGTTACATTCCTATATACTAACAATGAACTAGCAGAAAGAAAAATTGGGAAAACACTTGCATTCACAATTGCATCAAAAAGAATAAATACCTAGCAAGGAAGTGAAAGACCTAAACCCTGAAAACTACAAGACACTCTTAAGAGAAATTAAAGAGGACACTAATAAATGGAAATTCATCCCATGCTCTTGGCTAGGAAGAATTAATATTGCCAAAATGGCCATTCTGCCTAAAGCAATCTACAGATTTAATGCAATCCCTGTCAAAATACCAACAGCATTGTTAAACTAACTGGAACAAATAGTTCTAAAATTCATATGGAACCACAAAAGACCCGGAACAGCCAAAGCAAACCTGAGAAGGAATAAAGCAGGGGGGATCTCGCTTCCCAAGTTCAAGCACTACTACAAAGCTGCAGTAATCAAGACAATTTAGTACTGCCACTAGAACAGATCCATAGACCAGTGGAGCAGAATAGGGAGTCCAGATATTAACCCAAGCATATATGGTCAAATAAAGGAACCACGGACATACAATGGGGGAAATGACAGCCTCTTCAACAGCTGGTGTTGGCAAAAGTGGACAGCTACATGTAAGAGAATGAAAATGGATTACTGTCTAACTCCATAAACAAAAGTAAACTCGAAATGGAGCAAAGACCTGAATGTAAGTCATGAAACCATAAAACTCTAAGAAGAAAATATAGGCAAAACTATCTTGAATATAAACATGTGCAACTTCTTCATGAACATATATCCTTGGGGAAGGGAAACAAAAGCCAAAATGCACAAGTGGGACTATATCAATAAAAAGCTTCTGTACAGCAAAGGACACTACAATTAGAAAAAGAGGCATCCTACAGTATGGAAGAATATATTCATAAATGACATATCCAATAAGGGGTTAACATCCATATACAAAGAGCTCACGTACCTCAACAAACAAAAAGCAAATAATCCAATGACAAAAATGGGCAGAGGAGCTGAACACAGTCCAAAGAATAAATTCAGATGGCTAACAGGCACATGAAAAGGTGCTCCACATCACTAATCATCACAGAAATGCAGATTAAAAACACAGTGAAATATCACCTCACACCAGATGGGATGGCCAACATCTGAAAGACAAACGATAACAAATGTTGGCGAAGATGTGGAATAAGGGGAATCCTCCTACACTGCTGGTGGGAATGTAAACTAGTTCAGCCATTTTGGAAAGCAGTATGGAGGTTCCTCAAAAACTCAAAGTAAAAGTATCATTTGACCCAGGAATGCCACTGTTAGGAATTAACCCTAAGAATTTACGAGCCCAGTTTCAAAAAGACATATGCACCCTTATGTTTATCCCAGCACTACTTACAATAGCCAAGAAATGGAAGGAACCTAAGTGTCCATCAGTAGCTGAATGGATAAAGAAGATGTGGCACATAAACACAATGGAATATTTTTCAGCCATAAGAAGAAAACAAATCTTACCATTTGCATCAACATGGATGGAGCTAGAGGGTTTTATGCTCAGTGAAATAGGCCAGGTGGAAAAGACAAGTATCAAATGACTACACTCATCTGTGGAATATAAGAACAAAGCAAAAACTGAAGGAACAAAACAGGAGCAGACTCAGAACCCAAGAATAGACTAACAATTATCAAAGGAAAAGGGACTGGTGAGGATGGGTAGTAAGGGGAAAAAGGAGAAAAAGAGGCACTATGATAAGCACACATAATGTAGGGGGGGTCATGGGGAAGGCAGTATAGCACAGAGAAACCAAGTAGTAGTGACTCTAGCATCTTACTATGCTGGTGGACAGTGACTGTATTGCGATATGTGGCGGGGACTTGATAATGGGGGGTGTCTAGTAACATAATGTTGTTCAAGTAATTGTACATTCATGATACCAAAAAAAAAAGTATCCTCTGACAGTCTGTCCTCTTTCCTTATTTTTTTTTAATAACCATATTATGTTCATAAGGTATTGGTCTGTCCCCCACTAGAGTTATGCTGTGGAGTACCAGAGACACTCGCTATATGTGCTATGACGTGGCTAGTCCAAATTGAGACGTCCTGTGAATGTAAATATACACCAGATTTTAAAGAATCCAAAATAAGTAAATTATCTCATTAAAATTTTTGTATTGATTAAATGTTGAAATAACATTGCAGGTTAAATTGTTTATTAAAGTTCATTTCATCTTTTTCTGTAACCTTTGTTGTAAAAAATGATTACTAGGTAATGTAAAAATGTGTCTGACACTTGGGGCTTGTATTTCTTTTGGACAGTGATGTTCTGGAATATAAGCTAAGGCAGGAACGTTTGTCTGACTCAGACACTGCTGTACCTCAGAAGAGAATACAAACTCAGTAAGCAATTATTTGCTTAACTAAGGAATCCAAAGTAGAATGCCACTCCCTTTTGTGGTCTACCCCAGGGATCTACTTTGAAAAAATAACAAAACTTTGAAGCATAATTTCCGTAAAAGTCACCCATTTTAAGTGTATAATCCAACAATTTTTAATGAATTCACCAGACTGTCCAACCATCAACTTCCCTTTTAGAATATTTACATCACACCAATCGGATCCCCTCATGCTCCTTTATAGTCCATCCCCATCCCATCCCAAGGCAACGACTATACGTTCTCTCCTTAGATTTCCTGTGTTGGATTTCTACGGAATGAATCCCTATGTCCTTGACCAGACCGGGCTATTGCCCTTCCCGGTTACTGTCTGTCTCTCAACACTGCTCAGCACAGGCCCAGACCCACACGTGGCTCAGGGTTTGCTGGAGAGAAGGCGGGTGAGCTCGCGCCCCGCCCCCTTAGGGGTTCTGCAGCCCCGCGCCTTCCCAAGGCCCCGAAGGGCAGGCCTGGGGGCTCGTGGTCCGCTGCCGCCTCCTGAAGAGCAGGTTGGGCTGTCTTGCTGTACCCCACAGCTCTGCGAGAGGGGCGCCTACTACCCAAGCCCTCCTCGCGGGGACTGCAGCTCCCAGCGGCCCGCACGGCCGCGAGCTCCGCATCAGCGCGTTCCAGGGCATCCCGTGACGGCTCCTAAGCCTGCTCTGCCTTCTCCCGTCCAACCGCCTCCCTTCCCGTCCGCCGCCGGGCGCCTAACCGCGCTAAGCCCCGCTCCGCTAGAGGCCCCGCCCGGGCCCCGCCCCTCTGCGTTGGACGAAAAGCCGCCGAGGCCGCCCCGCCGAGGCGCACACGCGGGGAGCCCGGGCGTAGCAAGGTGCGCGCGAGGGTGCTTCGGGCCGGGCAAGGAGGCCGCGGAGAAAACTCCTTGACTCGACCGGGCCATTGTTCTTCCCGTCTCACTATGTCCCTCAACGCTGCTCAGCACAGAGCCAGACCCACAAATGGCTCAGGGTTTGCTGGAGAGAAGGCGGGTGAGCTCGCGCCCCGCCCCCTTAGGGGTTCTGCAGCCCCGCGCCTTCCCAAGGCCCCGAAGGGCAGGCCTGGGGGCTCGTGGTCCGCTGCCACCGCCTGAAGAGCACGTGGGGCTGCCTCGCTGTGCCCCACAGCCCTGCGGGAGGGGCGCCTACTCCCCAAGCCCTCCTCGCGGGGACTGCAGCTCCCAGCGGCCCGCACGGGCGCGAGCGCCGCATCAGCGCGTTCCAGGGCGTCCCGCGGCGGCTCCTAAGCCTGCTCTGCCGCCGGGCGCCTAACCGCGCTGAGCCCCGCCCCGCCGGAGGTCCCGCCCGGGCCCCGCCCCTCTGCGTTGGACGAAAAGCCGCCGAGGCCGCCCCGCCGAGCCGCACGCGCGGGGAGCCCGGCGTCGCAGGGTGCGCGCGAGGATGCTCCGAGCCGGGCAAGGTGGCAGCGGCCTCGGCCGCCGCCGCGCATGCGTGCCCGCGTCGCGGCTGAGCTCAGAAGATGCCCCGGGGGCAGGCCCGGCTGCGCGAGCGTGCCCGGCCGGCGGGCAGCGCTGTGGAGACCGGGGGACGCTGGGAGAGCCGCGAGGCCCGGCGCGCGACCCCCGGAAGCGGTTAAAACCCGGTTGCTGCCGTTCCGGCCGCCTCTCTTCCTATCCCCATTCCTGCTCCTTCGTCATTTTCAGCCTCTTACCCCTTTAGAACCTATTCTAATTTGTTGATACATTGCTTTTTGAGGGGGCCTATTTCCGTTTCGAAGGGCGCAGGGGGCGCCGTGGGCGCCCCTCACCCCGCGTCACGCACGCAGTGTCTGCCCTCCCCACGGCTCTGGGCCTCGCTGCACACCGCAGCCCCTTCTCCCTTGGAGAAGACTCCGCGGCTGCTGGCCACTGCACTCCTTTTCTTACCTGCGCCGTCCCCCAGGCCCCAACTGCCCCCTCGCAGCTCTCCAGCTCGTACCTGGGGCCCTGCCCCGACCTCCGCCCTTTCTGCATCTTGGCCTTGGATTCGCCGCCCCCCACTTCCAGGTTCGTTCTGCTAAACATTCTCTTTCCTCCTGAAGAGTCCTCCTCACCTTGGGGATCCAGGTTTGTTTGTTTTTAGGATCTTCCAGAAAAAACAAAAATCTCTTCTCTATTTCTTGACTACACCCCTCCCCCTCCTTTTAGGAATTTAGAGCAAAAAATATCTTTCTTTCTTCACAGATTTTTTTTTTTCCTCTATCCAGGATCGCTTTCCAGCAAAAATCCTTCCTTTCCATCAAGGATTTTTTGGTATATCTTTCCAACTCATTAACAAACCATTCATTCCCAGTTTCTCTCTCATCTGATATTTGTTTTCCCAACCCTCTTCCCCAACTCTGCAACAAAAATCTCTCTTGATCACCAGTTCTACCCCAGTTAGGCTTGTCCCAGCAAAATCCCCCAGGTCCCTCCCCAGAGAGGGGAGATAGGAAAGGAGGAAAAACCTTTTTCTTAACAACAAAACCCTTTTTCCCACCTAGATCTCTCCCTTTTGCTATTGCTTCGTTTCTTCTAAAAGTTGCCATCTCCTCCAATTTCTCACCAGTGTCCTTGCTTCCTTGGGGACCCAAGTTCTGAATTGTCCCCTTCCTTTCCAGCACCTGCTCTTCAGGACAAAAGAAGTTGGACGAATCCTGAATTTACCACCCGGCGTTCCAGGAGGCAATACCCAGTGGTCTGACCGTTGCTGTCCCTGTGGGTCCTGACCTGGGCCCTCCTGTTCCCTGGAGGATCCGTCACTTGCTCTTCCGGTGAGTTTCCGCCCTTCCTCGGTGGATTCCTTTCTTTCTCAGACGTGTTTCTGATCCCTCCAACAGTCTCTGTAGCAGTGGTGAGATCATTACAAAATTGCTGTTTGGGAAATCAGATAAGGAAAGGGGTTATTTATTGTTGTGCATGTTGACCTCTCTGGAGGAATGCAGACGTTTATTAGACTGCCTTATGTTTCATTGTTTATTGCAAAAATGCCTTTTCCTTCTCTAGCCCAGGCTAGCAACTTCAGATACCTACAGGCCCTGAGTGTGATCAACCAGACTGCGCCCTAAGCGACGCCAGTCAATGCAAATGGCCACATAGAAATGCCAGGACAGTGTTGCGAGAGCTTAATTTTTTTAAAGTATCGTTGATATACAATCTTATATTGGTTTCAGATGTACATTACGGTGATTCAGCAGTCCCTGAGACCACCTAACATTGTGACTGCAAATTACTGGGCCCCTTTATCCCCCTATCGCACCCCCGCCACCCCCCAGCGTCACCACCACACTGGCCCCATCCCCTCCTCCTTGGTAACCACTAGTCGCCCGTCAATGTCCATGAGTGTCGTGCTGTTTTGTTCCTTCTGGTTTACTTTGCAGAACCTATTTTTTTTTTTTTTTTTTTGGTGAAGAGACCAGAACACTGTCTCTGTGTGAAACCTTTTGCTCTTTAAAAATGTTGACAATGAATTTAATAAATATTTAAAGACAGTGTAGGCCCCTCACAAAACATGTCTGCTGGCTGCCAGTTTCGAATTTTTGGTTTAGGGTTTCTCTCTGTGTTAGACACACTCACACAGATACATATCCCCCTGGGCACATGCGTATGTGCAGGACTTGTTCTCTTTAGGGCTGAAGTTCTCAAACTTCTTGAGCTTCGGGTTTGTCTACACTTAAAAATTATGGAAGACCCCAAAGAGGCGTTCTGCCTGTGAACTATATCTGGTGATATTTGCTGCGTTACAAGTTTGAACTAATAAACTTTAACAATATTTATTAATTTTTTTTTTGGTATCATAATCTACAATTACATGAGGAACATTATGTTTACGAGACTCCCCCTTCACCAAGTCCCCCCCAACAAACCCCATTACAGTCACTGTCCATCAGCGTAGTAAGATGCTGTAGAGTCACTACTTGTCTTCTCTGTCTTGCACAGCCCTCCCCCCACATTATACATGCTAATCTTAGTGGCCCCCTTTCTTCCCTCCCCCTCGCCCCGTTATCCCCCCCTCACCACCCATCCTCCCCAGTCCCTTTCCCTTTGTTAAACTGTTAGTCCGTTCTTGAGTTCTGTGATACTGCTGCTGTTTGGTTCCTTCAGTTTTTGCTTTGTTCTTACACTCCACAGATGAGTGAAATCATTCGGTACTTGTCTTTCTCCGCCTGGCTTATTTCACTGAGCATAATACCCTCTAGCTCCATCCATGTTGTTGCAAATGGGAGGATTTGGTTTCTTCTTATGGCTGAATAATATTCCATTGTGTATATGTACCACATCTTCTTTATCCATTCATCTACTGATGGACACTTAGGTTGCTTCCATTTCTTGGCTATTGTAAATAGTGCTGCAATTAACATAGGGGTGCATATGTCTTTATCAAACTGAGCTCCTGCATTCTTAGGGCAAATTCCTAGGAGTGGACAGGCCTATGTTTTTTAACAATGTTAGGAGTGGGGAAATCAGGAAAAACTTTCATAGGTTAAAAGCTGCAGGTCTATTTGCAACAACATGGATGGAGCTAGAGGGTATTATGCTCAGTGAAATAAGCCAAGTAGAGAAAGACAAGTATCAAATGATTTCACACATCTGTGGAGTATAAGAACAAATAAAAAAACTGAAGGAGCAGGACAGCATCAGACTCACAGAACCCAAGAGTGGACTAACAGTTAACAAAGGGAAAGGGACTGGGGAGGATGGGTGGGAAGGGGAAAAAGGAGAAAAAGGGGCATTATGATTAGCAGACATAATGTAGGGGGGGTCATGGGGAAAAGGCAGTATAGCACAGAGAAACCAAGTAGTAGTGACTCTAGCATCTTACTAGGCTGGTGGACAGTGACTGCAATGGGGTATGTGGCGGGGACTTGATAATGGGGGGAATCTAGTAACATAATGTTGTTCAAGTAATTGTACATTCATGATACCAAAAAAAAAAAAAGTATCCTCTGACAGTCTGTCCTCTTTCCTTATTTTTTTTTTTAAAGTGTAACCATGTTATGTTCATAAGGTATTGGTCTGTCCCCCACTAGAGGTATGCTGTGGAGTACCAGAGCCACTCGCTATATGTGGCTATGATGTGGCTAGTCCGAATTGAGACGTCCTGTGAATGTAAATATACACCAGGTTTTAAAGAATTCAAAATAAGTAAATTATCTCATTAAAATTTTTGTATTGATTAAATGTTGAAATAACATTGCAGGTTGAATTGTTTATTAAAGTTGATTTCACCTTCTTCTGTAACCTTTGTTTTAAAAAATGATTACTAGGAAATGTAAAATTGTGTCTGACACCCGGGGCTTGTATTTCTTTTGGACGGTGATGTTCTGGAATATAAGCCTAGGCAGGAACGTTTGTTTCTGAGGTACAGACACTGCTGTACCTCAGCAGAGAACAGAAACCCAGTAAGCAATATTTGCTGAATTAAGGAACCCAAAAGTAGAATGCCAGTCCTTCTTTTTGTTGTCTACCGCACGCAGGGATCCATTTTTAGAAAATAACAAAACTTTGAGGTATAATTTCCATAAAAGTCACCCATTGTATAAGTGTATAATCCAACAATTTTTAGTGAATTCACCAGATTGTCCAACCGTCAACGTCCCTTTGCACCACCCCAATCGGATCCCCTCATGCTCCTTTACAGTCCATCCCCATCCCATCCCAAGGCAACGACTATACGTTGTCTCCGTAGATTTCCTGTGTTGGATTTCTAAGGAATGAATCCCTATGTCCTTGACCAGACCGGGCCATCGCTCTTCCCGGTTTCTGTCTGTCTCTCAACGCTGCTCAGCACAGGCCCAGACCCACACGTGGCTTAGGGTTTGCTGGAGAGAAGGCGGGTGAGCTCGCGCCCCGCCCCCTTAGGGGTTCTGCAGCCCCGCGCCTTCCCAAGGCCCCGAAGGGCAGGCCTGGGGGCTCGTGGTCCGCTGCCACCGCCTGAAGAGCACGTGGGGCTGCCTCGCTGTGCCCCACAGCCCTGCGGGAGGGGCGCCTACTCCCCAAGCCCTCCTCGCGGGGACTGCAGCTCCCAGCGGCCCGCACGGGCGCGAGCGCCGCATCAGCGCGTTCCAGGGCGTCCCGCGGCGGCTCCTAAGCCTGCTCTGCCGCCGGGCGCCTAACCGCGCTGAGCCCCGCCCCGCCGGAGGTCCCGCCCGGGCCCCGCCCCTCTGCGTTGGACGAAAAGCCGCCGAGGCCGCCCCGCCGAGCCGCACGCGCGGGGAGCCCGGCGTCGCAGGGTGCGCGCGAGGATGCTCCGAGCCGGGCAAGGTGGCAGCGGCCTCGGCCGCCGCCGCGCATGCGTGCCCGCGTCGCGGCTGAGCTCAGAAGATGCCCCGGGGGCAGGCCCGGCTGCGCGAGCGTGCCCGGCCGGCGGGCAGCGCTGTGGAGACCGGGGGACGCTGGGAGAGCCGCGAGGCCCGGCGCGCGACCCCCGGAAGCGGTTAAAACCCGGTTGCTGCCGTCCCGGCCGCCTCTCTTCCTATCCCCATTCCTGCTCCTTCGTCATTTTCAGCCTCTTACCCCTTTAGAACCTATTCTAATTTGTTGATACATTGCTTTTTGAGGGGGCCTATTTCCGTTTCGAAGGGCGCAGGGGGCGCCGTGGGCGCCCCTCACCCCGCGTCACGCACGCAGTGTCTGCCCTCCCCACGGCTCTGGGCCTCGCTGCACACCGCAGCCCCTTCTCCCTTGGAGAAGACTCCGCGGCTGCTGGCCACTGCACTCCTTTTCTTACCTGCGCCGTCCCCCAGGCCCCAACTGCCCCCTCGCAGCTCTCCAGCTCGTACCTGGGGCCCTGCCCCGACCTCCGCCCTTTCTGCATCTTGGCCTTGGATTCGCCGCCCCCCACTTCCAGGTTCGTTCTGCTAAACATTCTCTTTCCTCCTGAAGAGTCCTCCTCACCTTGGGGATCCAGGTTTGTTTGTTTTTAGGATCTTCCAGAAAAAACAAAAATCTCTTCTCTATTTCTTGACTACACCCCTCCCCCTCCTTTTAGGAATTTAGAGCAAAAAATATCTTTCTTTCTTCACAGATTTTTTTTTTTCCTCTATCCAGGATCGCTTTCCAGCAAAAATCCTTCCTTTCCATCAAGGATTTTTTGGTATATCTTTCCAACTCATTAACAAACCATTCATTCCCAGTTTCTCTCTCATCTGATATTTGTTTTCCCAACCCTCTTCCCCAACTCTGCAACAAAAATCTCTCTTGATCACCAGTTCTACCCCAGTTAGGCTTGTCCCAGCAAAATCCCCCAGGTCCCTCCCCAGAGAGGGGAGATAGGAAAGGAGGAAAAACCTTTTTCTTAACAACAAAACCCTTTTTCCCACCTAGATCTCTCCCTTTTGCTATTGCTTCGTTTCTTCTAAAAGTTGCCATCTCCTCCAATTTCTCACCAGTGTCCTTGCTTCCTTGGGGACCCAAGTTCTGAATTGTCCCCTTCCTTTCCAGCACCTGCTCTTCAGGACAAAAGAAGTTGGACGAATCCTGAATTTACCACCCGGCGTTCCAGGAGGCAATACCCAGTGGTCTGACCGTTGCTGTCCCTGTGGGTCCTGACCTGGGCCCTCCTGTTCCCTGGAGGATCCGTCACTTGCTCTTCCGGTGAGTTTCCGCCCTTCCTCGGTGGATTCCTTTCTTTCTCAGACGTGTTTCTGATCCCTCCAACAGTCTCTGTAGCAGTGGTGAGATCATTACAAAATTGCTGTTTGGGAAATCAGATAAGGAAAGGGGTTATTTATTGTTGTGCATGTTGACCTCTCTGGAGGAATGCAGACGTTTATTAGACTGCCTTATGTTTCATTGTTTATTGCAAAAATGCCTTTTCCTTCTCTAGCCCAGGCTAGCAACTTCAGATACCTACAGGCCCTGAGTGTGATCAACCAGACTGCGCCCTAAGCGACGCCAGTCAATGCAAATGGCCACATAGAAATGCCAGGACAGTGTTGCGAGAGCTTAATTTTTTTAAAGTATCGTTGATATACAATCTTATATTGGTTTCAGATGTACATTACGGTGATTCAGCAGTCCCTGAGACCACCTAACATTGTGACTGCAAATTACTGGGCCCCTTTATCCCCCTATCGCACCCCCGCCACCCCCCAGCGTCACCACCACACTGGCCCCATCCCCTCCTCCTTGGTAACCACTAGTCGCCCGTCAATGTCCATGAGTGTCGTGCTGTTTTGTTCCTTCTGGTTTACTTTGCAGAACCTATTTTTTTTTTTTTTTTTTTGGTGAAGAGACCAGAACACTGTCTCTGTGTGAAACCTTTTGCTCTTTAAAAATGTTGACAATGAATTTAATAAATATTTAAAGACAGTGTAGGCCCCTCACAAAACATGTCTGCTGGCTGCCAGTTTCGAATTTTTGGTTTAGGGTTTCTCTCTGTGTTAGACACACTCACACAGATACATATCCCCCTGGGCACATGCGTATGTGCAGGACTTGTTCTCTTTAGGGCTGAAGTTCTCAAACTTCTTGAGCTTCGGGTTTGTCTACACTTAAAAATTATGGAAGACCCCAAAGAGGCGTTCTGCCTGTGAACTATATCTGGTGATATTTGCTGCGTTACAAGTTTGAACTAATAAACTTTAACAATATTTATTAATTTTTTTTTTTGGTATCATAATCTACAATTACATGAGGAACATTATGTTTACGAGACTCCCCCTTCACCAAGTCCCCCCCAACAAACCCCATTACAGTCACTGTCCATCAGCGTAGTAAGATGCTGTAGAGTCACTACTTGTCTTCTCTGTCTTGCACAGCCCTCCCCCCACATTATACATGCTAATCTTAGTGGCCCCCTTTCTTCCCTCCCCCTCGCCCCGTTATCCCCCCCTCACCACCCATCCTCCCCAGTCCCTTTCCCTTTGTTAAACTGTTAGTCCGTTCTTGAGTTCTGTGATACTGCTGCTGTTTGGTTCCTTCAGTTTTTGCTTTGTTCTTACACTCCACAGATGAGTGAAATCATTCGGTACTTGTCTTTCTCCGCCTGGCTTATTTCACTGAGCATAATACCCTCTAGCTCCATCCATGTTGTTGCAAATGGGAGGATTTGGTTTCTTCTTATGGCTGAATAATATTCCATTGTGTATATGTACCACATCTTCTTTATCCATTCATCTACTGATGGACACTTAGGTTGCTTCCATTTCTTGGCTATTGTAAATAGTGCTGCAATTAACATAGGGGTGCATATGTCTTTATCAAACTGAGCTCCTGCATTCTTAGGGCAAATTCCTAGGAGTGGACAGGCCTATGTTTTTTAACAATGTTAGGAGTGGGGAAATCAGGAAAAACTTTCATAGGTTAAAAGCTGCAGGTCTATTTGCAACAACATGGATGGAGCTAGAGGGTATTATGCTCAGTGAAATAAGCCAAGTAGAGAAAGACAAGTATCAAATGATTTCACACATCTGTGGAGTATAAGAACAAATAAAAAAACTGAAGGAGCAGGACAGCATCAGACTCACAGAACCCAAGAGTGGACTAACAGTTAACAAAGGGAAAGGGACTGGGGAGGATGGGTGGGAAGGGGAAAAAGGAGAAAAAGGGGCATTATGATTAGCAGACATAATGTAGGGGGGGTCATGGGGAAAAGGCAGTATAGCACAGAGAAACCAAGTAGTAGTGACTCTAGCATCTTACTAGGCTGGTGGACAGTGACTGCAATGGGGTATGTGGCGGGGACTTGATAATGGGGGGAATCTAGTAACATAATGTTGTTCAAGTAATTGTACATTCATGATACCAAAAAAAAAAAAAAGTATCCTCTGACAGTCTGTCCTCTTTCCTTATTTTTTTTTTTAAAGTGTAACCATGTTATGTTCATAAGGTATTGGTCTGTCCCCCACTAGAGGTATGCTGTGGAGTACCAGAGCCACTCGCTATATGTGGCTATGATGTGGCTAGTCCGAATTGAGACGTCCTGTGAATGTAAATATACACCAGGTTTTAAAGAATTCAAAATAAGTAAATTATCTCATTAAAATTTTTGTATTGATTAAATGTTGAAATAACATTGCAGGTTGAATTGTTTATTAAAGTTGATTTCACCTTCTTCTGTAACCTTTGTTTTAAAAAATGATTACTAGGAAATGTAAAATTGTGTCTGACACCCGGGGCTTGTATTTCTTTTGGACGGTGATGTTCTGGAATATAAGCCTAGGCAGGAACGTTTGTTTCTGAGGTACAGACACTGCTGTACCTCAGCAGAGAACAGAAACCCAGTAAGCAATATTTGCTGAATTAAGGAACCCAAAAGTAGAATGCCAGTCCTTCTTTTTGTTGTCTACCGCACGCAGGGATCCATTTTTAGAAAATAACAAAACTTTGAGGTATAATTTCCATAAAAGTCACCCATTGTATAAGTGTATAATCCAACAATTTTTAGTGAATTCACCAGATTGTCCAACCGTCAACGTCCCTTTGCACCACCCCAATCGGATCCCCTCATGCTCCTTTACAGTCCATCCCCATCCCATCCCAAGGCAACGACTATACGTTGTCTCCGTAGATTTCCTGTGTTGGATTTCTAAGGAATGAATCCCTATGTCCTTGACCAGACCGGGCCATCGCTCTTCCCGGTTTCTGTCTGTCTCTCAACGCTGCTCAGCACAGGCCCAGACCCACACGTGGCTTAGGGTTTGCTGGAGAGAAGGCGGGTGAGCTCGCGCCCCGCCCCCTTAGGGGTTCTGCAGCCCCGCGCCTTCCCAAGGCCCCGAAGGGCAGGCCTGGGGGCTCGTGGTCCGCTGCCACCGCCTGAAGAGCACGTGGGGCTGCCTCGCTGTGCCCCACAGCCCTGCGGGAGGGGCGCCTACTCCCCAAGCCCTCCTCGCGGGGACTGCAGCTCCCAGCGGCCCGCACGGGCGCGAGCGCCGCATCAGCGCGTTCCAGGGCGTCCCGCGGCGGCTCCTAAGCCTGCTCTGCCGCCGGGCGCCTAACCGCGCTGAGCCCCGCCCCGCCGGAGGTCCCGCCCGGGCCCCGCCCCTCTGCGTTGGACGAAAAGCCGCCGAGGCCGCCCCGCCGAGCCGCACGCGCGGGGAGCCCGGCGTCGCAGGGTGCGCGCGAGGATGCTCCGAGCCGGGCAAGGTGGCAGCGGCCTCGGCCGCCGCCGCGCATGCGTGCCCGCGTCGCGGCTGAGCTCAGAAGATGCCCCGGGGGCAGGCCCGGCTGCGCGAGCGTGCCCGGCCGGCGGGCAGCGCTGTGGAGACCGGGGGACGCTGGGAGAGCCGCGAGGCCCGGCGCGCGACCCCCGGAAGCGGTTAAAACCCGGTTGCTGCCGTTCCGGCCGCCTCTCTTCCTATCCCCATTCCTGCTCCTTCGTCATTTTCAGCCTCTTACCCCTTTAGAACCTATTCTAATTTGTTGATACATTGCTTTTTGAGGGGGCCTATTTCCGTTTCGAAGGGCGCAGGGGGCGCCGTGGGCGCCCCTCACCCCGCGTCACGCACGCAGTGTCTGCCCTCCCCACGGCTCTGGGCCTCGCTGCACACCGCAGCCCCTTCTCCCTTGGAGAAGACTCCGCGGCTGCTGGCCACTGCACTCCTTTTCTTACCTGCGCCGTCCCCCAGGCCCCAACTGCCCCCTCGCAGCTCTCCAGCTCGTACCTGGGGCCCTGCCCCGACCTCCGCCCTTTCTGCATCTTGGCCTTGGATTCGCCGCCCCCCACTTCCAGGTTCGTTCTGCTAAACATTCTCTTTCCTCCTGAAGAGTCCTCCTCACCTTGGGGATCCAGGTTTGTTTGTTTTTAGGATCTTCCAGAAAAAACAAAAATCTCTTCTCTATTTCTTGACTACACCCCTCCCCCTCCTTTTAGGAATTTAGAGCAAAAAATATCTTTCTTTCTTCACAGATTTTTTTTTTTCCTCTATCCAGGATCGCTTTCCAGCAAAAATCCTTCCTTTCCATCAAGGATTTTTTGGTATATCTTTCCAACTCATTAACAAACCATTCATTCCCAGTTTCTCTCTCATCTGATATTTGTTTTCCCAACCCTCTTCCCCAACTCTGCAACAAAAATCTCTCTTGATCACCAGTTCTACCCCAGTTAGGCTTGTCCCAGCAAAATCCCCCAGGTCCCTCCCCAGAGAGGGGAGATAGGAAAGGAGGAAAAACCTTTTTCTTAACAACAAAACCCTTTTTCCCACCTAGATCTCTCCCTTTTGCTATTGCTTCGTTTCTTCTAAAAGTTGCCATCTCCTCCAATTTCTCACCAGTGTCCTTGCTTCCTTGGGGACCCAAGTTCTGAATTGTCCCCTTCCTTTCCAGCACCTGCTCTTCAGGACAAAAGAAGTTGGACGAATCCTGAATTTACCACCCGGCGTTCCAGGAGGCAATACCCAGTGGTCTGACCGTTGCTGTCCCTGTGGGTCCTGACCTGGGCCCTCCTGTTCCCTGGAGGATCCGTCACTTGCTCTTCCGGTGAGTTTCCGCCCTTCCTCGGTGGATTCCTTTCTTTCTCAGACGTGTTTCTGATCCCTCCAACAGTCTCTGTAGCAGTGGTGAGATCATTACAAAATTGCTGTTTGGGAAATCAGATAAGGAAAGGGGTTATTTATTGTTGTGCATGTTGACCTCTCTGGAGGAATGCAGACGTTTATTAGACTGCCTTATGTTTCATTGTTTATTGCAAAAATGCCTTTTCCTTCTCTAGCCCAGGCTAGCAACTTCAGATACCTACAGGCCCTGAGTGTGATCAACCAGACTGCGCCCTAAGCGACGCCAGTCAATGCAAATGGCCACATAGAAATGCCAGGACAGTGTTGCGAGAGCTTAATTTTTTTAAAGTATCGTTGATATACAATCTTATATTGGTTTCAGATGTACATTACGGTGATTCAGCAGTCCCTGAGACCACCTAACATTGTGACTGCAAATTACTGGGCCCCTTTATCCCCCTATCGCACCCCCGCCACCCCCCAGCGTCACCACCACACTGGCCCCATCCCCTCCTCCTTGGTAACCACTAGTCGCCCGTCAATGTCCATGAGTGTCGTGCTGTTTTGTTCCTTCTGGTTTACTTTGCAGAACCTATTTTTTTTTTTTTTTTTTGGTGAAGAGACCAGAACACTGTCTCTGTGTGAAACCTTTTGCTCTTTAAAAATGTTGACAATGAATTTAATAAATATTTAAAGACAGTGTAGGCCCCTCACAAAACATGTCTGCTGGCTGCCAGTTTCGAATTTTTGGTTTAGGGTTTCTCTCTGTGTTAGACACACTCACACAGATACATATCCCCCTGGGCACATGCGTATGTGCAGGACTTGTTCTCTTTAGGGCTGAAGTTCTCAAACTTCTTGAGCTTCGGGTTTGTCTACACTTAAAAATTATGGAAGACCCCAAAGAGGCGTTCTGCCTGTGAACTATATCTGGTGATATTTGCTGCGTTACAAGTTTGAACTAATAAACTTTAACAATATTTATTAATTTTTTTTTTTGGTATCATAATCTACAATTACATGAGGAACATTATGTTTACGAGACTCCCCCTTCACCAAGTCCCCCCCAACAAACCCCATTACAGTCACTGTCCATCAGCGTAGTAAGATGCTGTAGAGTCACTACTTGTCTTCTCTGTCTTGCACAGCCCTCCCCCCACATTATACATGCTAATCTTAGTGGCCCCCTTTCTTCCCTCCCCCTCGCCCCGTTATCCCCCCCTCACCACCCATCCTCCCCAGTCCCTTTCCCTTTGTTAAACTGTTAGTCCGTTCTTGAGTTCTGTGATACTGCTGCTGTTTGGTTCCTTCAGTTTTTGCTTTGTTCTTACACTCCACAGATGAGTGAAATCATTCGGTACTTGTCTTTCTCCGCCTGGCTTATTTCACTGAGCATAATACCCTCTAGCTCCATCCATGTTGTTGCAAATGGGAGGATTTGGTTTCTTCTTATGGCTGAATAATATTCCATTGTGTATATGTACCACATCTTCTTTATCCATTCATCTACTGATGGACACTTAGGTTGCTTCCATTTCTTGGCTATTGTAAATAGTGCTGCAATTAACATAGGGGTGCATATGTCTTTATCAAACTGAGCTCCTGCATTCTTAGGGCAAATTCCTAGGAGTGGACAGGCCTATGTTTTTTAACAATGTTAGGAGTGGGGAAATCAGGAAAAACTTTCATAGGTTAAAAGCTGCAGGTCTATTTGCAACAACATGGATGGAGCTAGAGGGTATTATGCTCAGTGAAATAAGCCAAGTAGAGAAAGACAAGTATCAAATGATTTCACACATCTGTGGAGTATAAGAACAAATAAAAAAACTGAAGGAGCAGGACAGCATCAGACTCACAGAACCCAAGAGTGGACTAACAGTTAACAAAGGGAAAGGGACTGGGGAGGATGGGTGGGAAGGGGAAAAAGGAGAAAAAGGGGCATTATGATTAGCAGACATAATGTAGGGGGGGTCATGGGGAAAAGGCAGTATAGCACAGAGAAACCAAGTAGTAGTGACTCTAGCATCTTACTAGGCTGGTGGACAGTGACTGCAATGGGGTATGTGGCGGGGACTTGATAATGGGGGGAATCTAGTAACATAATGTTGTTCAAGTAATTGTACATTCATGATACCAAAAAAAAAAAAAAGTATCCTCTGACAGTCTGTCCTCTTTCCTTATTTTTTTTTTAAAGTGTAACCATGTTATGTTCATAAGGTATTGGTCTGTCCCCCGCTAGAGGTATGCTGTGGAGTACCAGAGCCACTCGCTATATGTGGCTATGATGTGGCTAGTCCGAATTGAGACGTCCTGTGAATGTAAATATACACCAGGTTTTAAAGAATTCAAAATAAGTAAATTATCTCATTAAAATTTTTGTATTGATTAAATGTTGAAATAACATTGCAGGTTGAATTGTTTATTAAAGTTGATTTCACCTTCTTCTGTAACCTTTGTTTTAAAAAATGATTACTAGGAAATGTAAAATTGTGTCTGACACCCGGGGCTTGTATTTCTTTTGGACGGTGATGTTCTGGAATATAAGCCTAGGCAGGAACGTTTGTTTCTGAGGTACAGACACTGCTGTACCTCAGCAGAGAACAGAAACCCAGTAAGCAATATTTGCTGAATTAAGGAACCCAAAAGTAGAATGCCAGTCCTTCTTTTTGTTGTCTACCGCACGCAGGGATCCATTTTTAGAAAATAACAAAACTTTGAGGTATAATTTCCATAAAAGTCACCCATTGTAAGTGTATAATCCAACAATTTTTAGTGAATTCACCAGATTGTCCAACCGTCAACGTCCCTTTTAGAATATTTGCATCACCCCAATCGGATCCCCTCATGCTCCTTTACAGTCCATCCCCATCCCATCCCAAGGCAACGACTATACGTTGTCTCCGTAGATTTCCTGTGTTGGATTTCTAAGGAATGAATCCCTATGTCCTTGACCAGACCGGGCCATCGCTCTTCCCGGTTTCTGTCTGTCTCTCAACGCTGCTCAGCACAGGCCCAGACCCACACGTGGCTTAGGGTTTGCTGGAGAGAAGGCGGGTGAGCTCGCGCCCCGCCCCCTTAGGGGTTCTGCAGCCCCGCGCCTTCCCAAGGCCCCGAAGGGCAGGCCTGGGGGCTCGTGGTCCGCTGCCACCGCCTGAAGAGCACGTGGGGCTGCCTCGCTGTGCCCCACAGCCCTGCGGGAGGGGCGCCTACTCCCCAAGCCCTCCTCGCGGGGACTGCAGCTCCCAGCGGCCCGCACGGGCGCGAGCGCCGCATCAGCGCGTTCCAGGGCGTCCCGCGGCGGCTCCTAAGCCTGCTCTGCCGCCGGGCGCCTAACCGCGCTGAGCCCCGCCCCGCCGGAGGTCCCGCCCGGGCCCCGCCCCTCTGCGTTGGACGAAAAGCCGCCGAGGCCGCCCCGCCGAGCCGCACGCGCGGGGAGCCCGGCGTCGCAGGGTGCGCGCGAGGATGCTCCGAGCCGGGCAAGGTGGCAGCGGCCTCGGCCGCCGCCGCGCATGCGTGCCCGCGTCGCGGCTGAGCTCAGAAGATGCCCCGGGGGCAGGCCCGGCTGCGCGAGCGTGCCCGGCCGGCGGGCAGCGCTGTGGAGACCGGGGGACGCTGGGAGAGCCGCGAGGCCCGGCGCGCGACCCCCGGAAGCGGTTAAAACCCGGTTGCTGCCGTCCCGGCCGCCTCTCTTCCTATCCCCATTCCTGCTCCTTCGTCATTTTCAGCCTCTTACCCCTTTAGAACCTATTCTAATTTGTTGATACATTGCTTTTTGAGGGGGCCTATTTCCGTTTCGAAGGGCGCAGGGGGCGCCGTGGGCGCCCCTCACCCCGCGTCACGCACGCAGTGTCTGCCCTCCCCACGGCTCTGGGCCTCGCTGCACACCGCAGCCCCTTCTCCCTTGGAGAAGACTCCGCGGCTGCTGGCCACTGCACTCCTTTTCTTACCTGCGCCGTCCCCCAGGCCCCAACTGCCCCCTCGCAGCTCTCCAGCTCGTACCTGGGGCCCTGCCCCGACCTCCGCCCTTTCTGCATCTTGGCCTTGGATTCGCCGCCCCCCACTTCCAGGTTCGTTCTGCTAAACATTCTCTTTCCTCCTGAAGAGTCCTCCTCACCTTGGGGATCCAGGTTTGTTTGTTTTTAGGATCTTCCAGAAAAAACAAAAATCTCTTCTCTATTTCTTGACTACACCCCTCCCCCTCCTTTTAGGAATTTAGAGCAAAAAATATCTTTCTTTCTTCACAGATTTTTTTTTTTCCTCTATCCAGGATCGCTTTCCAGCAAAAATCCTTCCTTTCCATCAAGGATTTTTTGGTATATCTTTCCAACTCATTAACAAACCATTCATTCCCAGTTTCTCTCTCATCTGATATTTGTTTTCCCAACCCTCTTCCCCAACTCTGCAACAAAAATCTCTCTTGATCACCAGTTCTACCCCAGTTAGGCTTGTCCCAGCAAAATCCCCCAGGTCCCTCCCCAGAGAGGGGAGATAGGAAAGGAGGAAAAACCTTTTTCTTAACAACAAAACCCTTTTTCCCACCTAGATCTCTCCCTTTTGCTATTGCTTCGTTTCTTCTAAAAGTTGCCATCTCCTCCAATTTCTCACCAGTGTCCTTGCTTCCTTGGGGACCCAAGTTCTGAATTGTCCCCTTCCTTTCCAGCACCTGCTCTTCAGGACAAAAGAAGTTGGACGAATCCTGAATTTACCACCCGGCGTTCCAGGAGGCAATACCCAGTGGTCTGACCGTTGCTGTCCCTGTGGGTCCTGACCTGGGCCCTCCTGTTCCCTGGAGGATCCGTCACTTGCTCTTCCGGTGAGTTTCCGCCCTTCCTCGGTGGATTCCTTTCTTTCTCAGACGTGTTTCTGATCCCTCCAACAGTCTCTGTAGCAGTGGTGAGATCATTACAAAATTGCTGTTTGGGAAATCAGATAAGGAAAGGGGTTATTTATTGTTGTGCATGTTGACCTCTCTGGAGGAATGCAGACGTTTATTAGACTGCCTTATGTTTCATTGTTTATTGCAAAAATGCCTTTTCCTTCTCTAGCCCAGGCTAGCAACTTCAGATACCTACAGGCCCTGAGTGTGATCAACCAGACTGCGCCCTAAGCGACGCCAGTCAATGCAAATGGCCACATAGAAATGCCAGGACAGTGTTGCGAGAGCTTAATTTTTTTAAAGTATCGTTGATATACAATCTTATATTGGTTTCAGATGTACATTACGGTGATTCAGCAGTCCCTGAGACCACCTAACATTGTGACTGCAAATTACTGGGCCCCTTTATCCCCCTATCGCACCCCCGCCACCCCCCAGCGTCACCACCACACTGGCCCCATCCCCTCCTCCTTGGTAACCACTAGTCGCCCGTCAATGTCCATGAGTGTCGTGCTGTTTTGTTCCTTCTGGTTTACTTTGCAGAACCTATTTTTTTTTTTTTTTTTTTGGTGAAGAGACCAGAACACTGTCTCTGTGTGAAACCTTTTGCTCTTTAAAAATGTTGACAATGAATTTAATAAATATTTAAAGACAGTGTAGGCCCCTCACAAAACATGTCTGCTGGCTGCCAGTTTCGAATTTTTGGTTTAGGGTTTCTCTCTGTGTTAGACACACTCACACAGATACATATCCCCCTGGGCACATGCGTATGTGCAGGACTTGTTCTCTTTAGGGCTGAAGTTCTCAAACTTCTTGAGCTTCGGGTTTGTCTACACTTAAAAATTATGGAAGACCCCAAAGAGGCGTTCTGCCTGTGAACTATATCTGGTGATATTTGCTGCGTTACAAGTTTGAACTAATAAACTTTAACAATATTTATTAATTTTTTTTTTTGGTATCATAATCTACAATTACATGAGGAACATTATGTTTACGAGACTCCCCCTTCACCAAGTCCCCCCCAACAAACCCCATTACAGTCACTGTCCATCAGCGTAGTAAGATGCTGTAGAGTCACTACTTGTCTTCTCTGTCTTGCACAGCCCTCCCCCCACATTATACATGCTAATCTTAGTGGCCCCCTTTCTTCCCTCCCCCTCGCCCCGTTATCCCCCCCTCACCACCCATCCTCCCCAGTCCCTTTCCCTTTGTTAAACTGTTAGTCCGTTCTTGAGTTCTGTGATACTGCTGCTGTTTGGTTCCTTCAGTTTTTGCTTTGTTCTTACACTCCACAGATGAGTGAAATCATTCGGTACTTGTCTTTCTCCGCCTGGCTTATTTCACTGAGCATAATACCCTCTAGCTCCATCCATGTTGTTGCAAATGGGAGGATTTGGTTTCTTCTTATGGCTGAATAATATTCCATTGTGTATATGTACCACATCTTCTTTATCCATTCATCTACTGATGGACACTTAGGTTGCTTCCATTTCTTGGCTATTGTAAATAGTGCTGCAATTAACATAGGGGTGCATATGTCTTTATCAAACTGAGCTCCTGCATTCTTAGGGCAAATTCCTAGGAGTGGACAGGCCTATGTTTTTTAACAATGTTAGGAGTGGGGAAATCAGGAAAAACTTTCATAGGTTAAAAGCTGCAGGTCTATTTGCAACAACATGGATGGAGCTAGAGGGTATTATGCTCAGTGAAATAAGCCAAGTAGAGAAAGACAAGTATCAAATGATTTCACACATCTGTGGAGTATAAGAACAAATAAAAAAACTGAAGGAGCAGGACAGCATCAGACTCACAGAACCCAAGAGTGGACTAACAGTTAACAAAGGGAAAGGGACTGGGGAGGATGGGTGGGAAGGGGAAAAAGGAGAAAAAGGGGCATTATGATTAGCAGACATAATGTAGGGGGGGTCATGGGGAAAAGGCAGTATAGCACAGAGAAACCAAGTAGTAGTGACTCTAGCATCTTACTAGGCTGGTGGACAGTGACTGCAATGGGGTATGTGGCGGGGACTTGATAATGGGGGGAATCTAGTAACATAATGTTGTTCAAGTAATTGTACATTCATGATACCAAAAAAAAAAAAAAGTATCCTCTGACAGTCTGTCCTCTTTCCTTATTTTTTTTTTTAAAGTGTAACCATGTTATGTTCATAAGGTATTGGTCTGTCCCCCGCTAGAGGTATGCTGTGGAGTACCAGAGCCACTCGCTATATGTGGCTATGATGTGGCTAGTCCGAATTGAGACGTCCTGTGAATGTAAATATACACCAGGTTTTAAAGAATTCAAAATAAGTAAATTATCTCATTAAAATTTTTGTATTGATTAAATGTTGAAATAACATTGCAGGTTGAATTGTTTATTAAAGTTGATTTCACCTTCTTCTGTAACCTTTGTTTTAAAAAATGATTACTAGGAAATGTAAAATTGTGTCTGACACCCGGGGCTTGTATTTCTTTTGGACGGTGATGTTCTGGAATATAAGCCTAGGCAGGAACGTTTGTTTCTGAGGTACAGACACTGCTGTACCTCAGCAGAGAACAGAAACCCAGTAAGCAATATTTGCTGAATTAAGGAACCCAAAAGTAGAATGCCAGTCCTTCTTTTTGTTGTCTACCGCACGCAGGGATCCATTTTTAGAAAATAACAAAACTTTGAGGTATAATTTCCATAAAAGTCACCCATTGTAAGTGTATAATCCAACAATTTTTAGTGAATTCACCAGATTGTCCAACCGTCAACGTCCCTTTTAGAATATTTGCATCACCCCAATCGGATCCCCTCATGCTCCTTTACAGTCCATCCCCATCCCATCCCAAGGCAACGACTATACGTTGTCTCCGTAGATTTCCTGTGTTGGATTTCTAAGGAATGAATCCCTATGTCCTTGACCAGACCGGGCCATCGCTCTTCCCGGTTTCTGTCTGTCTCTCAACGCTGCTCAGCACAGGCCCAGACCCACACGTGGCTTAGGGTTTGCTGGAGAGAAGGCGGGTGAGCTCGCGCCCCGCCCCCTTAGGGGTTCTGCAGCCCCGCGCCTTCCCAAGGCCCCGAAGGGCAGGCCTGGGGGCTCGTGGTCCGCTGCCACCGCCTGAAGAGCACGTGGGGCTGCCTCGCTGTGCCCCACAGCCCTGCGGGAGGGGCGCCTACTCCCCAAGCCCTCCTCGCGGGGACTGCAGCTCCCAGCGGCCCGCACGGGCGCGAGCGCCGCATCAGCGCGTTCCAGGGCGTCCCGCGGCGGCTCCTAAGCCTGCTCTGCCGCCGGGCGCCTAACCGCGCTGAGCCCCGCCCCGCCGGAGGTCCCGCCCGGGCCCCGCCCCTCTGCGTTGGACGAAAAGCCGCCGAGGCCGCCCCGCCGAGCCGCACGCGCGGGGAGCCCGGCGTCGCAGGGTGCGCGCGAGGATGCTCCGAGCCGGGCAAGGTGGCAGCGGCCTCGGCCGCCGCCGCGCATGCGTGCCCGCGTCGCGGCTGAGCTCAGAAGATGCCCCGGGGGCAGGCCCGGCTGCGCGAGCGTGCCCGGCCGGCGGGCAGCGCTGTGGAGACCGGGGGACGCTGGGAGAGCCGCGAGGCCCGGCGCGCGACCCCCGGAAGCGGTTAAAACCCGGTTGCTGCCGTCCCGGCCGCCTCTCTTCCTATCCCCATTCCTGCTCCTTCGTCATTTTCAGCCTCTTACCCCTTTAGAACCTATTCTAATTTGTTGATACATTGCTTTTTGAGGGGGCCTATTTCCGTTTCGAAGGGCGCAGGGGGCGCCGTGGGCGCCCCTCACCCCGCGTCACGCACGCAGTGTCTGCCCTCCCCACGGCTCTGGGCCTCGCTGCACACCGCAGCCCCTTCTCCCTTGGAGAAGACTCCGCGGCTGCTGGCCACTGCACTCCTTTTCTTACCTGCGCCGTCCCCCAGGCCCCAACTGCCCCCTCGCAGCTCTCCAGCTCGTACCTGGGGCCCTGCCCCGACCTCCGCCCTTTCTGCATCTTGGCCTTGGATTCGCCGCCCCCCACTTCCAGGTTCGTTCTGCTAAACATTCTCTTTCCTCCTGAAGAGTCCTCCTCACCTTGGGGATCCAGGTTTGTTTGTTTTTAGGATCTTCCAGAAAAAACAAAAATCTCTTCTCTATTTCTTGACTACACCCCTCCCCCTCCTTTTAGGAATTTAGAGCAAAAAATATCTTTCTTTCTTCACAGATTTTTTTTTTTCCTCTATCCAGGATCGCTTTCCAGCAAAAATCCTTCCTTTCCATCAAGGATTTTTTGGTATATCTTTCCAACTCATTAACAAACCATTCATTCCCAGTTTCTCTCTCATCTGATATTTGTTTTCCCAACCCTCTTCCCCAACTCTGCAACAAAAATCTCTCTTGATCACCAGTTCTACCCCAGTTAGGCTTGTCCCAGCAAAATCCCCCAGGTCCCTCCCCAGAGAGGGGAGATAGGAAAGGAGGAAAAACCTTTTTCTTAACAACAAAACCCTTTTTCCCACCTAGATCTCTCCCTTTTGCTATTGCTTCGTTTCTTCTAAAAGTTGCCATCTCCTCCAATTTCTCACCAGTGTCCTTGCTTCCTTGGGGACCCAAGTTCTGAATTGTCCCCTTCCTTTCCAGCACCTGCTCTTCAGGACAAAAGAAGTTGGACGAATCCTGAATTTACCACCCGGCGTTCCAGGAGGCAATACCCAGTGGTCTGACCGTTGCTGTCCCTGTGGGTCCTGACCTGGGCCCTCCTGTTCCCTGGAGGATCCGTCACTTGCTCTTCCGGTGAGTTTCCGCCCTTCCTCGGTGGATTCCTTTCTTTCTCAGACGTGTTTCTGATCCCTCCAACAGTCTCTGTAGCAGTGGTGAGATCATTACAAAATTGCTGTTTGGGAAATCAGATAAGGAAAGGGGTTATTTATTGTTGTGCATGTTGACCTCTCTGGAGGAATGCAGACGTTTATTAGACTGCCTTATGTTTCATTGTTTATTGCAAAAATGCCTTTTCCTTCTCTAGCCCAGGCTAGCAACTTCAGATACCTACAGGCCCTGAGTGTGATCAACCAGACTGCGCCCTAAGCGACGCCAGTCAATGCAAATGGCCACATAGAAATGCCAGGACAGTGTTGCGAGAGCTTAATTTTTTTAAAGTATCGTTGATATACAATCTTATATTGGTTTCAGATGTACATTACGGTGATTCAGCAGTCCCTGAGACCACCTAACATTGTGACTGCAAATTACTGGGCCCCTTTATCCCCCTATCGCACCCCCGCCACCCCCCAGCGTCACCACCACACTGGCCCCATCCCCTCCTCCTTGGTAACCACTAGTCGCCCGTCAATGTCCATGAGTGTCGTGCTGTTTTGTTCCTTCTGGTTTACTTTGCAGAACCTATTTTTTTTTTTTTTTTTTGGTGAAGAGACCAGAACACTGTCTCTGTGTGAAACCTTTTGCTCTTTAAAAATGTTGACAATGAATTTAATAAATATTTAAAGACAGTGTAGGCCCCTCACAAAACATGTCTGCTGGCTGCCAGTTTCGAATTTTTGGTTTAGGGTTTCTCTCTGTGTTAGACACACTCACACAGATACATATCCCCCTGGGCACATGCGTATGTGCAGGACTTGTTCTCTTTAGGGCTGAAGTTCTCAAACTTCTTGAGCTTCGGGTTTGTCTACACTTAAAAATTATGGAAGACCCCAAAGAGGCGTTCTGCCTGTGAACTATATCTGGTGATATTTGCTGCGTTACAAGTTTGAACTAATAAACTTTAACAATATTTATTAATTTTTTTTTTTGGTATCATAATCTACAATTACATGAGGAACATTATGTTTACGAGACTCCCCCTTCACCAAGTCCCCCCCAACAAACCCCATTACAGTCACTGTCCATCAGCGTAGTAAGATGCTGTAGAGTCACTACTTGTCTTCTCTGTCTTGCACAGCCCTCCCCCCACATTATACATGCTAATCTTAGTGGCCCCCTTTCTTCCCTCCCCCTCGCCCCGTTATCCCCCCCTCACCACCCATCCTCCCCAGTCCCTTTCCCTTTGTTAAACTGTTAGTCCGTTCTTGAGTTCTGTGATACTGCTGCTGTTTGGTTCCTTCAGTTTTTGCTTTGTTCTTACACTCCACAGATGAGTGAAATCATTCGGTACTTGTCTTTCTCCGCCTGGCTTATTTCACTGAGCATAATACCCTCTAGCTCCATCCATGTTGTTGCAAATGGGAGGATTTGGTTTCTTCTTATGGCTGAATAATATTCCATTGTGTATATGTACCACATCTTCTTTATCCATTCATCTACTGATGGACACTTAGGTTGCTTCCATTTCTTGGCTATTGTAAATAGTGCTGCAATTAACATAGGGGTGCATATGTCTTTATCAAACTGAGCTCCTGCATTCTTAGGGCAAATTCCTAGGAGTGGACAGGCCTATGTTTTTTAACAATGTTAGGAGTGGGGAAATCAGGAAAAACTTTCATAGGTTAAAAGCTGCAGGTCTATTTGCAACAACATGGATGGAGCTAGAGGGTATTATGCTCAGTGAAATAAGCCAAGTAGAGAAAGACAAGTATCAAATGATTTCACACATCTGTGGAGTATAAGAACAAATAAAAAAACTGAAGGAGCAGGACAGCATCAGACTCACAGAACCCAAGAGTGGACTAACAGTTAACAAAGGGAAAGGGACTGGGGAGGATGGGTGGGAAGGGGAAAAAGGAGAAAAAGGGGCATTATGATTAGCAGACATAATGTAGGGGGGGTCATGGGGAAAAGGCAGTATAGCACAGAGAAACCAAGTAGTAGTGACTCTAGCATCTTACTAGGCTGGTGGACAGTGACTGCAATGGGGTATGTGGCGGGGACTTGATAATGGGGGGAATCTAGTAACATAATGTTGTTCAAGTAATTGTACATTCATGATACCAAAAAAAAAAAAAAGTATCCTCTGACAGTCTGTCCTCTTTCCTTATTTTTTTTTTTAAAGTGTAACCATGTTATGTTCATAAGGTATTGGTCTGTCCCCCGCTAGAGGTATGCTGTGGAGTACCAGAGCCACTCGCTATATGTGGCTATGATGTGGCTAGTCCGAATTGAGACGTCCTGTGAATGTAAATATACACCAGGTTTTAAAGAATTCAAAATAAGTAAATTATCTCATTAAAATTTTTGTATTGATTAAATGTTGAAATAACATTGCAGGTTGAATTGTTTATTAAAGTTGATTTCACCTTCTTCTGTAACCTTTGTTTTAAAAAATGATTACTAGGAAATGTAAAATTGTGTCTGACACCCGGGGCTTGTATTTCTTTTGGACGGTGATGTTCTGGAATATAAGCCTAGGCAGGAACGTTTGTTTCTGAGGTACAGACACTGCTGTACCTCAGCAGAGAACAGAAACCCAGTAAGCAATATTTGCTGAATTAAGGAACCCAAAAGTAGAATGCCAGTCCTTCTTTTTGTTGTCTACCGCACGCAGGGATCCATTTTTAGAAAATAACAAAACTTTGAGGTATAATTTCCATAAAAGTCACCCATTGTATAAGTGTATAATCCAACAATTTTTAGTGAATTCACCAGATTGTCCAACCGTCAACGTCCCTTTGCACCACCCCAATCGGATCCCCTCATGCTCCTTTACAGTCCATCCCCATCCCATCCCAAGGCAACGACTATACGTTGTCTCCGTAGATTTCCTGTGTTGGATTTCTAAGGAATGAATCCCTATGTCCTTGACCAGACCGGGCCATCGCTCTTCCCGGTTTCTGTCTGTCTCTCAACGCTGCTCAGCACAGGCCCAGACCCACACGTGGCTTAGGGTTTGCTGGAGAGAAGGCGGGTGAGCTCGCGCCCCGCCCCCTTAGGGGTTCTGCAGCCCCGCGCCTTCCCAAGGCCCCGAAGGGCAGGCCTGGGGGCTCGTGGTCCGCTGCCACCGCCTGAAGAGCACGTGGGGCTGCCTCGCTGTGCCCCACAGCCCTGCGGGAGGGGCGCCTACTCCCCAAGCCCTCCTCGCGGGGACTGCAGCTCCCAGCGGCCCGCACGGGCGCGAGCGCCGCATCAGCGCGTTCCAGGGCGTCCCGCGGCGGCTCCTAAGCCTGCTCTGCCGCCGGGCGCCTAACCGCGCTGAGCCCCGCCCCGCCGGAGGTCCCGCCCGGGCCCCGCCCCTCTGCGTTGGACGAAAAGCCGCCGAGGCCGCCCCGCCGAGCCGCACGCGCGGGGAGCCCGGCGTCGCAGGGTGCGCGCGAGGATGCTCCGAGCCGGGCAAGGTGGCAGCGGCCTCGGCCGCCGCCGCGCATGCGTGCCCGCGTCGCGGCTGAGCTCAGAAGATGCCCCGGGGGCAGGCCCGGCTGCGCGAGCGTGCCCGGCCGGCGGGCAGCGCTGTGGAGACCGGGGGACGCTGGGAGAGCCGCGAGGCCCGGCGCGCGACCCCCGGAAGCGGTTAAAACCCGGTTGCTGCCGTTCCGGCCGCCTCTCTTCCTATCCCCATTCCTGCTCCTTCGTCATTTTCAGCCTCTTACCCCTTTAGAACCTATTCTAATTTGTTGATACATTGCTTTTTGAGGGGGCCTATTTCCGTTTCGAAGGGCGCAGGGGGCGCCGTGGGCGCCCCTCACCCCGCGTCACGCACGCAGTGTCTGCCCTCCCCACGGCTCTGGGCCTCGCTGCACACCGCAGCCCCTTCTCCCTTGGAGAAGACTCCGCGGCTGCTGGCCACTGCACTCCTTTTCTTACCTGCGCCGTCCCCCAGGCCCCAACTGCCCCCTCGCAGCTCTCCAGCTCGTACCTGGGGCCCTGCCCCGACCTCCGCCCTTTCTGCATCTTGGCCTTGGATTCGCCGCCCCCCACTTCCAGGTTCGTTCTGCTAAACATTCTCTTTCCTCCTGAAGAGTCCTCCTCACCTTGGGGATCCAGGTTTGTTTGTTTTTAGGATCTTCCAGAAAAAACAAAAATCTCTTCTCTATTTCTTGACTACACCCCTCCCCCTCCTTTTAGGAATTTAGAGCAAAAAATATCTTTCTTTCTTCACAGATTTTTTTTTTTTCCTCTATCCAGGATCGCTTTCCAGCAAAAATCCTTCCTTTCCATCAAGGATTTTTTGGTATATCTTTCCAACTCATTAACAAACCATTCATTCCCAGTTTCTCTCTCATCTGATATTTGTTTTCCCAACCCTCTTCCCCAACTCTGCAACAAAAATCTCTCTTGATCACCAGTTCTACCCCAGTTAGGCTTGTCCCAGCAAAATCCCCCAGGTCCCTCCCCAGAGAGGGGAGATAGGAAAGGAGGAAAAACCTTTTTCTTAACAACAAAACCCTTTTTCCCACCTAGATCTCTCCCTTTTGCTATTGCTTCGTTTCTTCTAAAAGTTGCCATCTCCTCCAATTTCTCACCAGTGTCCTTGCTTCCTTGGGGACCCAAGTTCTGAATTGTCCCCTTCCTTTCCAGCACCTGCTCTTCAGGACAAAAGAAGTTGGACGAATCCTGAATTTACCACCCGGCGTTCCAGGAGGCAATACCCAGTGGTCTGACCGTTGCTGTCCCTGTGGGTCCTGACCTGGGCCCTCCTGTTCCCTGGAGGATCCGTCACTTGCTCTTCCGGTGAGTTTCCGCCCTTCCTCGGTGGATTCCTTTCTTTCTCAGACGTGTTTCTGATCCCTCCAACAGTCTCTGTAGCAGTGGTGAGATCATTACAAAATTGCTGTTTGGGAAATCAGATAAGGAAAGGGGTTATTTATTGTTGTGCATGTTGACCTCTCTGGAGGAATGCAGACGTTTATTAGACTGCCTTATGTTTCATTGTTTATTGCAAAAATGCCTTTTCCTTCTCTAGCCCAGGCTAGCAACTTCAGATACCTACAGGCCCTGAGTGTGATCAACCAGACTGCGCCCTAAGCGACGCCAGTCAATGCAAATGGCCACATAGAAATGCCAGGACAGTGTTGCGAGAGCTTAATTTTTTTAAAGTATCGTTGATATACAATCTTATATTGGTTTCAGATGTACATTACGGTGATTCAGCAGTCCCTGAGACCACCTAACATTGTGACTGCAAATTACTGGGCCCCTTTATCCCCCTATCGCACCCCCGCCACCCCCCAGCGTCACCACCACACTGGCCCCATCCCCTCCTCCTTGGTAACCACTAGTCGCCCGTCAATGTCCATGAGTGTCGTGCTGTTTTGTTCCTTCTGGTTTACTTTGCAGAACCTATTTTTTTTTTTTTTTTTTTGGTGAAGAGACCAGAACACTGTCTCTGTGTGAAACCTTTTGCTCTTTAAAAATGTTGACAATGAATTTAATAAATATTTAAAGACAGTGTAGGCCCCTCACAAAACATGTCTGCTGGCTGCCAGTTTCGAATTTTTGGTTTAGGGTTTCTCTCTGTGTTAGACACACTCACACAGATACATATCCCCCTGGGCACATGCGTATGTGCAGGACTTGTTCTCTTTAGGGCTGAAGTTCTCAAACTTCTTGAGCTTCGGGTTTGTCTACACTTAAAAATTATGGAAGACCCCAAAGAGGCGTTCTGCCTGTGAACTATATCTGGTGATATTTGCTGCGTTACAAGTTTGAACTAATAAACTTTAACAATATTTATTAATTTTTTTTTTTGGTATCATAATCTACAATTACATGAGGAACATTATGTTTACGAGACTCCCCCTTCACCAAGTCCCCCCCAACAAACCCCATTACAGTCACTGTCCATCAGCGTAGTAAGATGCTGTAGAGTCACTACTTGTCTTCTCTGTCTTGCACAGCCCTCCCCCCACATTATACATGCTAATCTTAGTGGCCCCCTTTCTTCCCTCCCCCTCGCCCCGTTATCCCCCCCTCACCACCCATCCTCCCCAGTCCCTTTCCCTTTGTTAAACTGTTAGTCCGTTCTTGAGTTCTGTGATACTGCTGCTGTTTGGTTCCTTCAGTTTTTGCTTTGTTCTTACACTCCACAGATGAGTGAAATCATTCGGTACTTGTCTTTCTCCGCCTGGCTTATTTCACTGAGCATAATACCCTCTAGCTCCATCCATGTTGTTGCAAATGGGAGGATTTGGTTTCTTCTTATGGCTGAATAATATTCCATTGTGTATATGTACCACATCTTCTTTATCCATTCATCTACTGATGGACACTTAGGTTGCTTCCATTTCTTGGCTATTGTAAATAGTGCTGCAATTAACATAGGGGTGCATATGTCTTTATCAAACTGAGCTCCTGCATTCTTAGGGCAAATTCCTAGGAGTGGACAGGCCTATGTTTTTTAACAATGTTAGGAGTGGGGAAATCAGGAAAAACTTTCATAGGTTAAAAGCTGCAGGTCTATTTGCAACAACATGGATGGAGCTAGAGGGTATTATGCTCAGTGAAATAAGCCAAGTAGAGAAAGACAAGTATCAAATGATTTCACACATCTGTGGAGTATAAGAACAAATAAAAAAACTGAAGGAGCAGGACAGCATCAGACTCACAGAACCCAAGAGTGGACTAACAGTTAACAAAGGGAAAGGGACTGGGGAGGATGGGTGGGAAGGGGAAAAAGGAGAAAAAGGGGCATTATGATTAGCAGACATAATGTAGGGGGGGTCATGGGGAAAAGGCAGTATAGCACAGAGAAACCAAGTAGTAGTGACTCTAGCATCTTACTAGGCTGGTGGACAGTGACTGCAATGGGGTATGTGGCGGGGACTTGATAATGGGGGGAATCTAGTAACATAATGTTGTTCAAGTAATTGTACATTCATGATACCAAAAAAAAAAAAAAGTATCCTCTGACAGTCTGTCCTCTTTCCTTATTTTTTTTTTTAAAGTGTAACCATGTTATGTTCATAAGGTATTGGTCTGTCCCCCACTAGAGGTATGCTGTGGAGTACCAGAGCCACTCGCTATATGTGGCTATGATGTGGCTAGTCCGAATTGAGACGTCCTGTGAATGTAAATATACACCAGGTTTTAAAGAATTCAAAATAAGTAAATTATCTCATTAAAATTTTTGTATTGATTAAATGTTGAAATAACATTGCAGGTTGAATTGTTTATTAAAGTTGATTTCACCTTCTTCTGTAACCTTTGTTTTAAAAAATGATTACTAGGAAATGTAAAATTGTGTCTGACACCCGGGGCTTGTATTTCTTTTGGACGGTGATGTTCTGGAATATAAGCCTAGGCAGGAACGTTTGTTTCTGAGGTACAGACACTGCTGTACCTCAGCAGAGAACAGAAACCCAGTAAGCAATATTTGCTGAATTAAGGAACCCAAAAGTAGAATGCCAGTCCTTCTTTTTGTTGTCTACCGCACGCAGGGATCCATTTTTAGAAAATAACAAAACTTTGAGGTATAATTTCCATAAAAGTCACCCATTGTATAAGTGTATAATCCAACAATTTTTAGTGAATTCACCAGATTGTCCAACCGTCAACGTCCCTTTGCACCACCCCAATCGGATCCCCTCATGCTCCTTTACAGTCCATCCCCATCCCATCCCAAGGCAACGACTATACGTTGTCTCCGTAGATTTCCTGTGTTGGATTTCTAAGGAATGAATCCCTATGTCCTTGACCAGACCGGGCCATCGCTCTTCCCGGTTTCTGTCTGTCTCTCAACGCTGCTCAGCACAGGCCCAGACCCACACGTGGCTTAGGGTTTGCTGGAGAGAAGGCGGGTGAGCTCGCGCCCCGCCCCCTTAGGGGTTCTGCAGCCCCGCGCCTTCCCAAGGCCCCGAAGGGCAGGCCTGGGGGCTCGTGGTCCGCTGCCACCGCCTGAAGAGCACGTGGGGCTGCCTCGCTGTGCCCCACAGCCCTGCGGGAGGGGCGCCTACTCCCCAAGCCCTCCTCGCGGGGACTGCAGCTCCCAGCGGCCCGCACGGGCGCGAGCGCCGCATCAGCGCGTTCCAGGGCGTCCCGCGGCGGCTCCTAAGCCTGCTCTGCCGCCGGGCGCCTAACCGCGCTGAGCCCCGCCCCGCCGGAGGTCCCGCCCGGGCCCCGCCCCTCTGCGTTGGACGAAAAGCCGCCGAGGCCGCCCCGCCGAGCCGCACGCGCGGGGAGCCCGGCGTCGCAGGGTGCGCGCGAGGATGCTCCGAGCCGGGCAAGGTGGCAGCGGCCTCGGCCGCCGCCGCGCATGCGTGCCCGCGTCGCGGCTGAGCTCAGAAGATGCCCCGGGGGCAGGCCCGGCTGCGCGAGCGTGCCCGGCCGGCGGGCAGCGCTGTGGAGACCGGGGGACGCTGGGAGAGCCGCGAGGCCCGGCGCGCGACCCCCGGAAGCGGTTAAAACCCGGTTGCTGCCGTCCCGGCCGCCTCTCTTCCTATCCCCATTCCTGCTCCTTCGTCATTTTCAGCCTCTTACCCCTTTAGAACCTATTCTAATTTGTTGATACATTGCTTTTTGAGGGGGCCTATTTCCGTTTCGAAGGGCGCAGGGGGCGCCGTGGGCGCCCCTCACCCCGCGTCACGCACGCAGTGTCTGCCCTCCCCACGGCTCTGGGCCTCGCTGCACACCGCAGCCCCTTCTCCCTTGGAGAAGACTCCGCGGCTGCTGGCCACTGCACTCCTTTTCTTACCTGCGCCGTCCCCCAGGCCCCAACTGCCCCCTCGCAGCTCTCCAGCTCGTACCTGGGGCCCTGCCCCGACCTCCGCCCTTTCTGCATCTTGGCCTTGGATTCGCCGCCCCCCACTTCCAGGTTCGTTCTGCTAAACATTCTCTTTCCTCCTGAAGAGTCCTCCTCACCTTGGGGATCCAGGTTTGTTTGTTTTTAGGATCTTCCAGAAAAAACAAAAATCTCTTCTCTATTTCTTGACTACACCCCTCCCCCTCCTTTTAGGAATTTAGAGCAAAAAATATCTTTCTTTCTTCACAGATTTTTTTTTTTTCCTCTATCCAGGATCGCTTTCCAGCAAAAATCCTTCCTTTCCATCAAGGATTTTTTGGTATATCTTTCCAACTCATTAACAAACCATTCATTCCCAGTTTCTCTCTCATCTGATATTTGTTTTCCCAACCCTCTTCCCCAACTCTGCAACAAAAATCTCTCTTGATCACCAGTTCTACCCCAGTTAGGCTTGTCCCAGCAAAATCCCCCAGGTCCCTCCCCAGAGAGGGGAGATAGGAAAGGAGGAAAAACCTTTTTCTTAACAACAAAACCCTTTTTCCCACCTAGATCTCTCCCTTTTGCTATTGCTTCGTTTCTTCTAAAAGTTGCCATCTCCTCCAATTTCTCACCAGTGTCCTTGCTTCCTTGGGGACCCAAGTTCTGAATTGTCCCCTTCCTTTCCAGCACCTGCTCTTCAGGACAAAAGAAGTTGGACGAATCCTGAATTTACCACCCGGCGTTCCAGGAGGCAATACCCAGTGGTCTGACCGTTGCTGTCCCTGTGGGTCCTGACCTGGGCCCTCCTGTTCCCTGGAGGATCCGTCACTTGCTCTTCCGGTGAGTTTCCGCCCTTCCTCGGTGGATTCCTTTCTTTCTCAGACGTGTTTCTGATCCCTCCAACAGTCTCTGTAGCAGTGGTGAGATCATTACAAAATTGCTGTTTGGGAAATCAGATAAGGAAAGGGGTTATTTATTGTTGTGCATGTTGACCTCTCTGGAGGAATGCAGACGTTTATTAGACTGCCTTATGTTTCATTGTTTATTGCAAAAATGCCTTTTCCTTCTCTAGCCCAGGCTAGCAACTTCAGATACCTACAGGCCCTGAGTGTGATCAACCAGACTGCGCCCTAAGCGACGCCAGTCAATGCAAATGGCCACATAGAAATGCCAGGACAGTGTTGCGAGAGCTTAATTTTTTTAAAGTATCGTTGATATACAATCTTATATTGGTTTCAGATGTACATTACGGTGATTCAGCAGTCCCTGAGACCACCTAACATTGTGACTGCAAATTACTGGGCCCCTTTATCCCCCTATCGCACCCCCGCCACCCCCCAGCGTCACCACCACACTGGCCCCATCCCCTCCTCCTTGGTAACCACTAGTCGCCCGTCAATGTCCATGAGTGTCGTGCTGTTTTGTTCCTTCTGGTTTACTTTGCAGAACCTATTTTTTTTTTTTTTTTTTGGTGAAGAGACCAGAACACTGTCTCTGTGTGAAACCTTTTGCTCTTTAAAAATGTTGACAATGAATTTAATAAATATTTAAAGACAGTGTAGGCCCCTCACAAAACATGTCTGCTGGCTGCCAGTTTCGAATTTTTGGTTTAGGGTTTCTCTCTGTGTTAGACACACTCACACAGATACATATCCCCCTGGGCACATGCGTATGTGCAGGACTTGTTCTCTTTAGGGCTGAAGTTCTCAAACTTCTTGAGCTTCGGGTTTGTCTACACTTAAAAATTATGGAAGACCCCAAAGAGGCGTTCTGCCTGTGAACTATATCTGGTGATATTTGCTGCGTTACAAGTTTGAACTAATAAACTTTAACAATATTTATTAATTTTTTTTTTTGGTATCATAATCTACAATTACATGAGGAACATTATGTTTACGAGACTCCCCCTTCACCAAGTCCCCCCCAACAAACCCCATTACAGTCACTGTCCATCAGCGTAGTAAGATGCTGTAGAGTCACTACTTGTCTTCTCTGTCTTGCACAGCCCTCCCCCCACATTATACATGCTAATCTTAGTGGCCCCCTTTCTTCCCTCCCCCTCGCCCCGTTATCCCCCCCTCACCACCCATCCTCCCCAGTCCCTTTCCCTTTGTTAAACTGTTAGTCCGTTCTTGAGTTCTGTGATACTGCTGCTGTTTGGTTCCTTCAGTTTTTGCTTTGTTCTTACACTCCACAGATGAGTGAAATCATTCGGTACTTGTCTTTCTCCGCCTGGCTTATTTCACTGAGCATAATACCCTCTAGCTCCATCCATGTTGTTGCAAATGGGAGGATTTGGTTTCTTCTTATGGCTGAATAATATTCCATTGTGTATATGTACCACATCTTCTTTATCCATTCATCTACTGATGGACACTTAGGTTGCTTCCATTTCTTGGCTATTGTAAATAGTGCTGCAATTAACATAGGGGTGCATATGTCTTTATCAAACTGAGCTCCTGCATTCTTAGGGCAAATTCCTAGGAGTGGACAGGCCTATGTTTTTTAACAATGTTAGGAGTGGGGAAATCAGGAAAAACTTTCATAGGTTAAAAGCTGCAGGTCTATTTGCAACAACATGGATGGAGCTAGAGGGTATTATGCTCAGTGAAATAAGCCAAGTAGAGAAAGACAAGTATCAAATGATTTCACACATCTGTGGAGTATAAGAACAAATAAAAAAACTGAAGGAGCAGGACAGCATCAGACTCACAGAACCCAAGAGTGGACTAACAGTTAACAAAGGGAAAGGGACTGGGGAGGATGGGTGGGAAGGGGAAAAAGGAGAAAAAGGGGCATTATGATTAGCAGACATAATGTAGGGGGGGTCATGGGGAAAAGGCAGTATAGCACAGAGAAACCAAGTAGTAGTGACTCTAGCATCTTACTAGGCTGGTGGACAGTGACTGCAATGGGGTATGTGGCGGGGACTTGATAATGGGGGGAATCTAGTAACATAATGTTGTTCAAGTAATTGTACATTCATGATACCAAAAAAAAAAAAAAGTATCCTCTGACAGTCTGTCCTCTTTCCTTATTTTTTTTTTTAAAGTGTAACCATGTTATGTTCATAAGGTATTGGTCTGTCCCCCACTAGAGGTATGCTGTGGAGTACCAGAGCCACTCGCTATATGTGGCTATGATGTGGCTAGTCCGAATTGAGACGTCCTGTGAATGTAAATATACACCAGGTTTTAAAGAATTCAAAATAAGTAAATTATCTCATTAAAATTTTTGTATTGATTAAATGTTGAAATAACATTGCAGGTTGAATTGTTTATTAAAGTTGATTTCACCTTCTTCTGTAACCTTTGTTTTAAAAAATGATTACTAGGAAATGTAAAATTGTGTCTGACACCCGGGGCTTGTATTTCTTTTGGACGGTGATGTTCTGGAATATAAGCCTAGGCAGGAACGTTTGTTTCTGAGGTACAGACACTGCTGTACCTCAGCAGAGAACAGAAACCCAGTAAGCAATATTTGCTGAATTAAGGAACCCAAAAGTAGAATGCCAGTCCTTCTTTTTGTTGTCTACCGCACGCAGGGATCCATTTTTAGAAAATAACAAAACTTTGAGGTATAATTTCCATAAAAGTCACCCATTGTATAAGTGTATAATCCAACAATTTTTAGTGAATTCACCAGATTGTCCAACCGTCAACGTCCCTTTTAGAATATTTGCATCACCCCAATCGGATCCCCTCATGCTCCTTTACAGTCCATCCCCATCCCATCCCAAGGCAACGACTATACGTTGTCTCCGTAGATTTCCTGTGTTGGATTTCTAAGGAATGAATCCCTATGTCCTTGACCAGACCGGGCCATCGCTCTTCCCGGTTTCTGTCTGTCTCTCAACGCTGCTCAGCACAGGCCCAGACCCACACGTGGCTTAGGGTTTGCTGGAGAGAAGGCGGGTGAGCTCGCGCCCCGCCCCCTTAGGGGTTCTGCAGCCCCGCGCCTTCCCAAGGCCCCGAAGGGCAGGCCTGGGGGCTCGTGGTCCGCTGCCACCGCCTGAAGAGCACGTGGGGCTGCCTCGCTGTGCCCCACAGCCCTGCGGGAGGGGCGCCTACTCCCCAAGCCCTCCTCGCGGGGACTGCAGCTCCCAGCGGCCCGCACGGGCGCGAGCGCCGCATCAGCGCGTTCCAGGGCGTCCCGCGGCGGCTCCTAAGCCTGCTCTGCCGCCGGGCGCCTAACCGCGCTGAGCCCCGCCCCGCCGGAGGTCCCGCCCGGGCCCCGCCCCTCTGCGTTGGACGAAAAGCCGCCGAGGCCGCCCCGCCGAGCCGCACGCGCGGGGAGCCCGGCGTCGCAGGGTGCGCGCGAGGATGCTCCGAGCCGGGCAAGGTGGCAGCGGCCTCGGCCGCCGCCGCGCATGCGTGCCCGCGTCGCGGCTGAGCTCAGAAGATGCCCCGGGGGCAGGCCCGGCTGCGCGAGCGTGCCCGGCCGGCGGGCAGCGCTGTGGAGACCGGGGGACGCTGGGAGAGCCGCGAGGCCCGGCGCGCGACCCCCGGAAGCGGTTAAAACCCGGTTGCTGCCGTCCCGGCCGCCTCTCTTCCTATCCCCATTCCTGCTCCTTCGTCATTTTCAGCCTCTTACCCCTTTAGAACCTATTCTAATTTGTTGATACATTGCTTTTTGAGGGGGCCTATTTCCGTTTCGAAGGGCGCAGGGGGCGCCGTGGGCGCCCCTCACCCCGCGTCACGCACGCAGTGTCTGCCCTCCCCACGGCTCTGGGCCTCGCTGCACACCGCAGCCCCTTCTCCCTTGGAGAAGACTCCGCGGCTGCTGGCCACTGCACTCCTTTTCTTACCTGCGCCGTCCCCCAGGCCCCAACTGCCCCCTCGCAGCTCTCCAGCTCGTACCTGGGGCCCTGCCCCGACCTCCGCCCTTTCTGCATCTTGGCCTTGGATTCGCCGCCCCCCACTTCCAGGTTCGTTCTGCTAAACATTCTCTTTCCTCCTGAAGAGTCCTCCTCACCTTGGGGATCCAGGTTTGTTTGTTTTTAGGATCTTCCAGAAAAAACAAAAATCTCTTCTCTATTTCTTGACTACACCCCTCCCCCTCCTTTTAGGAATTTAGAGCAAAAAATATCTTTCTTTCTTCACAGATTTTTTTTTTTTCCTCTATCCAGGATCGCTTTCCAGCAAAAATCCTTCCTTTCCATCAAGGATTTTTTGGTATATCTTTCCAACTCATTAACAAACCATTCATTCCCAGTTTCTCTCTCATCTGATATTTGTTTTCCCAACCCTCTTCCCCAACTCTGCAACAAAAATCTCTCTTGATCACCAGTTCTACCCCAGTTAGGCTTGTCCCAGCAAAATCCCCCAGGTCCCTCCCCAGAGAGGGGAGATAGGAAAGGAGGAAAAACCTTTTTCTTAACAACAAAACCCTTTTTCCCACCTAGATCTCTCCCTTTTGCTATTGCTTCGTTTCTTCTAAAAGTTGCCATCTCCTCCAATTTCTCACCAGTGTCCTTGCTTCCTTGGGGACCCAAGTTCTGAATTGTCCCCTTCCTTTCCAGCACCTGCTCTTCAGGACAAAAGAAGTTGGACGAATCCTGAATTTACCACCCGGCGTTCCAGGAGGCAATACCCAGTGGTCTGACCGTTGCTGTCCCTGTGGGTCCTGACCTGGGCCCTCCTGTTCCCTGGAGGATCCGTCACTTGCTCTTCCGGTGAGTTTCCGCCCTTCCTCGGTGGATTCCTTTCTTTCTCAGACGTGTTTCTGATCCCTCCAACAGTCTCTGTAGCAGTGGTGAGATCATTACAAAATTGCTGTTTGGGAAATCAGATAAGGAAAGGGGTTATTTATTGTTGTGCATGTTGACCTCTCTGGAGGAATGCAGACGTTTATTAGACTGCCTTATGTTTCATTGTTTATTGCAAAAATGCCTTTTCCTTCTCTAGCCCAGGCTAGCAACTTCAGATACCTACAGGCCCTGAGTGTGATCAACCAGACTGCGCCCTAAGCGACGCCAGTCAATGCAAATGGCCACATAGAAATGCCAGGACAGTGTTGCGAGAGCTTAATTTTTTTAAAGTATCGTTGATATACAATCTTATATTGGTTTCAGATGTACATTACGGTGATTCAGCAGTCCCTGAGACCACCTAACATTGTGACTGCAAATTACTGGGCCCCTTTATCCCCCTATCGCACCCCCGCCACCCCCCAGCGTCACCACCACACTGGCCCCATCCCCTCCTCCTTGGTAACCACTAGTCGCCCGTCAATGTCCATGAGTGTCGTGCTGTTTTGTTCCTTCTGGTTTACTTTGCAGAACCTATTTTTTTTTTTTTTTTTTTGGTGAAGAGACCAGAACACTGTCTCTGTGTGAAACCTTTTGCTCTTTAAAAATGTTGACAATGAATTTAATAAATATTTAAAGACAGTGTAGGCCCCTCACAAAACATGTCTGCTGGCTGCCAGTTTCGAATTTTTGGTTTAGGGTTTCTCTCTGTGTTAGACACACTCACACAGATACATATCCCCCTGGGCACATGCGTATGTGCAGGACTTGTTCTCTTTAGGGCTGAAGTTCTCAAACTTCTTGAGCTTCGGGTTTGTCTACACTTAAAAATTATGGAAGACCCCAAAGAGGCGTTCTGCCTGTGAACTATATCTGGTGATATTTGCTGCGTTACAAGTTTGAACTAATAAACTTTAACAATATTTATTAATTTTTTTTTTGGTATCATAATCTACAATTACATGAGGAACATTATGTTTACGAGACTCCCCCTTCACCAAGTCCCCCCCAACAAACCCCATTACAGTCACTGTCCATCAGCGTAGTAAGATGCTGTAGAGTCACTACTTGTCTTCTCTGTCTTGCACAGCCCTCCCCCCACATTATACATGCTAATCTTAGTGGCCCCCTTTCTTCCCTCCCCCTCGCCCCGTTATCCCCCCCTCACCACCCATCCTCCCCAGTCCCTTTCCCTTTGTTAAACTGTTAGTCCGTTCTTGAGTTCTGTGATACTGCTGCTGTTTGGTTCCTTCAGTTTTTGCTTTGTTCTTACACTCCACAGATGAGTGAAATCATTCGGTACTTGTCTTTCTCCGCCTGGCTTATTTCACTGAGCATAATACCCTCTAGCTCCATCCATGTTGTTGCAAATGGGAGGATTTGGTTTCTTCTTATGGCTGAATAATATTCCATTGTGTATATGTACCACATCTTCTTTATCCATTCATCTACTGATGGACACTTAGGTTGCTTCCATTTCTTGGCTATTGTAAATAGTGCTGCAATTAACATAGGGGTGCATATGTCTTTATCAAACTGAGCTCCTGCATTCTTAGGGCAAATTCCTAGGAGTGGACAGGCCTATGTTTTTTAACAATGTTAGGAGTGGGGAAATCAGGAAAAACTTTCATAGGTTAAAAGCTGCAGGTCTATTTGCAACAACATGGATGGAGCTAGAGGGTATTATGCTCAGTGAAATAAGCCAAGTAGAGAAAGACAAGTATCAAATGATTTCACACATCTGTGGAGTATAAGAACAAATAAAAAAACTGAAGGAGCAGGACAGCATCAGACTCACAGAACCCAAGAGTGGACTAACAGTTAACAAAGGGAAAGGGACTGGGGAGGATGGGTGGGAAGGGGAAAAAGGAGAAAAAGGGGCATTATGATTAGCAGACATAATGTAGGGGGGGTCATGGGGAAAAGGCAGTATAGCACAGAGAAACCAAGTAGTAGTGACTCTAGCATCTTACTAGGCTGGTGGACAGTGACTGCAATGGGGTATGTGGCGGGGACTTGATAATGGGGGGAATCTAGTAACATAATGTTGTTCAAGTAATTGTACATTCATGATACCAAAAAAAAAAAAAAGTATCCTCTGACAGTCTGTCCTCTTTCCTTATTTTTTTTTTTAAAGTGTAACCATGTTATGTTCATAAGGTATTGGTCTGTCCCCCACTAGAGGTATGCTGTGGAGTACCAGAGCCACTCGCTATATGTGGCTATGATGTGGCTAGTCCGAATTGAGACGTCCTGTGAATGTAAATATACACCAGGTTTTAAAGAATTCAAAATAAGTAAATTATCTCATTAAAATTTTTGTATTGATTAAATGTTGAAATAACATTGCAGGTTGAATTGTTTATTAAAGTTGATTTCACCTTCTTCTGTAACCTTTGTTTTAAAAAATGATTACTAGGAAATGTAAAATTGTGTCTGACACCCGGGGCTTGTATTTCTTTTGGACGGTGATGTTCTGGAATATAAGCCTAGGCAGGAACGTTTGTTTCTGAGGTACAGACACTGCTGTACCTCAGCAGAGAACAGAAACCCAGTAAGCAATATTTGCTGAATTAAGGAACCCAAAAGTAGAATGCCAGTCCTTCTTTTTGTTGTCTACCGCACGCAGGGATCCATTTTTAGAAAATAACAAAACTTTGAGGTATAATTTCCATAAAAGTCACCCATTGTATAAGTGTATAATCCAACAATTTTTAGTGAATTCACCAGATTGTCCAACCGTCAACGTCCCTTTGCACCACCCCAATCGGATCCCCTCATGCTCCTTTACAGTCCATCCCCATCCCATCCCAAGGCAACGACTATACGTTGTCTCCGTAGATTTCCTGTGTTGGATTTCTAAGGAATGAATCCCTATGTCCTTGACCAGACCGGGCCATCGCTCTTCCCGGTTTCTGTCTGTCTCTCAACGCTGCTCAGCACAGGCCCAGACCCACACGTGGCTTAGGGTTTGCTGGAGAGAAGGCGGGTGAGCTCGCGCCCCGCCCCCTTAGGGGTTCTGCAGCCCCGCGCCTTCCCAAGGCCCCGAAGGGCAGGCCTGGGGGCTCGTGGTCCGCTGCCACCGCCTGAAGAGCACGTGGGGCTGCCTCGCTGTGCCCCACAGCCCTGCGGGAGGGGCGCCTACTCCCCAAGCCCTCCTCGCGGGGACTGCAGCTCCCAGCGGCCCGCACGGGCGCGAGCGCCGCATCAGCGCGTTCCAGGGCGTCCCGCGGCGGCTCCTAAGCCTGCTCTGCCGCCGGGCGCCTAACCGCGCTGAGCCCCGCCCCGCCGGAGGTCCCGCCCGGGCCCCGCCCCTCTGCGTTGGACGAAAAGCCGCCGAGGCCGCCCCGCCGAGCCGCACGCGCGGGGAGCCCGGCGTCGCAGGGTGCGCGCGAGGATGCTCCGAGCCGGGCAAGGTGGCAGCGGCCTCGGCCGCCGCCGCGCATGCGTGCCCGCGTCGCGGCTGAGCTCAGAAGATGCCCCGGGGGCAGGCCCGGCTGCGCGAGCGTGCCCGGCCGGCGGGCAGCGCTGTGGAGACCGGGGGACGCTGGGAGAGCCGCGAGGCCCGGCGCGCGACCCCCGGAAGCGGTTAAAACCCGGTTGCTGCCGTCCCGGCCGCCTCTCTTCCTATCCCCATTCCTGCTCCTTCGTCATTTTCAGCCTCTTACCCCTTTAGAACCTATTCTAATTTGTTGATACATTGCTTTTTGAGGGGGCCTATTTCCGTTTCGAAGGGCGCAGGGGGCGCCGTGGGCGCCCCTCACCCCGCGTCACGCACGCAGTGTCTGCCCTCCCCACGGCTCTGGGCCTCGCTGCACACCGCAGCCCCTTCTCCCTTGGAGAAGACTCCGCGGCTGCTGGCCACTGCACTCCTTTTCTTACCTGCGCCGTCCCCCAGGCCCCAACTGCCCCCTCGCAGCTCTCCAGCTCGTACCTGGGGCCCTGCCCCGACCTCCGCCCTTTCTGCATCTTGGCCTTGGATTCGCCGCCCCCCACTTCCAGGTTCGTTCTGCTAAACATTCTCTTTCCTCCTGAAGAGTCCTCCTCACCTTGGGGATCCAGGTTTGTTTGTTTTTAGGATCTTCCAGAAAAAACAAAAATCTCTTCTCTATTTCTTGACTACACCCCTCCCCCTCCTTTTAGGAATTTAGAGCAAAAAATATCTTTCTTTCTTCACAGATTTTTTTTTTTTCCTCTATCCAGGATCGCTTTCCAGCAAAAATCCTTCCTTTCCATCAAGGATTTTTTGGTATATCTTTCCAACTCATTAACAAACCATTCATTCCCAGTTTCTCTCTCATCTGATATTTGTTTTCCCAACCCTCTTCCCCAACTCTGCAACAAAAATCTCTCTTGATCACCAGTTCTACCCCAGTTAGGCTTGTCCCAGCAAAATCCCCCAGGTCCCTCCCCAGAGAGGGGAGATAGGAAAGGAGGAAAAACCTTTTTCTTAACAACAAAACCCTTTTTCCCACCTAGATCTCTCCCTTTTGCTATTGCTTCGTTTCTTCTAAAAGTTGCCATCTCCTCCAATTTCTCACCAGTGTCCTTGCTTCCTTGGGGACCCAAGTTCTGAATTGTCCCCTTCCTTTCCAGCACCTGCTCTTCAGGACAAAAGAAGTTGGACGAATCCTGAATTTACCACCCGGCGTTCCAGGAGGCAATACCCAGTGGTCTGACCGTTGCTGTCCCTGTGGGTCCTGACCTGGGCCCTCCTGTTCCCTGGAGGATCCATCACTTGCTCTTCCGGTGAGTTTCCGCCCTTCCTCGGTGGATTCCTTTCTTTCTCAGACGTGTTTCTGATCCCTCCAACAGTCTCTGTAGCAGTGGTGAGATCATTACAAAATTGCTGTTTGGGAAATCAGATAAGGAAAGGGGTTATTTATTGTTGTGCATGTTGACCTCTCTGGAGGAATGCAGACGTTTATTAGACTGCCTTATGTTTCATTGTTTATTGCAAAAATGCCTTTTCCTTCTCTAGCCCAGGCTAGCAACTTCAGATACCTACAGGCCCTGAGTGTGATCAACCAGACTGCGCCCTAAGCGACGCCAGTCAATGCAAATGGCCACATAGAAATGCCAGGACAGTGTTGCGAGAGCTTAATTTTTTTAAAGTATCGTTGATATACAATCTTATATTGGTTTCAGATGTACATTACGGTGATTCAGCAGTCCCTGAGACCACCTAACATTGTGACTGCAAATTACTGGGCCCCTTTATCCCCCTATCGCACCCCCGCCACCCCCCAGCGTCACCACCACACTGGCCCCATCCCCTCCTCCTTGGTAACCACTAGTCGCCCGTCAATGTCCATGAGTGTCGTGCTGTTTTGTTCCTTCTGGTTTACTTTGCAGAACCTATTTTTTTTTTTTTTTTTTTTGGTGAAGAGACCAGAACACTGTCTCTGTGTGAAACCTTTTGCTCTTTAAAAATGTTGACAATGAATTTAATAAATATTTAAAGACAGTGTAGGCCCCTCACAAAACATGTCTGCTGGCTGCCAGTTTCGAATTTTTGGTTTAGGGTTTCTCTCTGTGTTAGACACACTCACACAGATACATATCCCCCTGGGCACATGCGTATGTGCAGGACTTGTTCTCTTTAGGGCTGAAGTTCTCAAACTTCTTGAGCTTCGGGTTTGTCTACACTTAAAAATTATGGAAGACCCCAAAGAGGCGTTCTGCCTGTGAACTATATCTGGTGATATTTGCTGCGTTACAAGTTTGAACTAATAAACTTTAACAATATTTATTAATTTTTTTTTTGGTATCATAATCTACAATTACATGAGGAACATTATGTTTACGAGACTCCCCCTTCACCAAGTCCCCCCCAACAAACCCCATTACAGTCACTGTCCATCAGCGTAGTAAGATGCTGTAGAGTCACTACTTGTCTTCTCTGTCTTGCACAGCCCTCCCCCCACATTATACATGCTAATCTTAGTGGCCCCCTTTCTTCCCTCCCCCTCGCCCCGTTATCCCCCCCTCACCACCCATCCTCCCCAGTCCCTTTCCCTTTGTTAAACTGTTAGTCCGTTCTTGAGTTCTGTGATACTGCTGCTGTTTGGTTCCTTCAGTTTTTGCTTTGTTCTTACACTCCACAGATGAGTGAAATCATTCGGTACTTGTCTTTCTCCGCCTGGCTTATTTCACTGAGCATAATACCCTCTAGCTCCATCCATGTTGTTGCAAATGGGAGGATTTGGTTTCTTCTTATGGCTGAATAATATTCCATTGTGTATATGTACCACATCTTCTTTATCCATTCATCTACTGATGGACACTTAGGTTGCTTCCATTTCTTGGCTATTGTAAATAGTGCTGCAATTAACATAGGGGTGCATATGTCTTTATCAAACTGAGCTCCTGCATTCTTAGGGCAAATTCCTAGGAGTGGACAGGCCTATGTTTTTTAACAATGTTAGGAGTGGGGAAATCAGGAAAAACTTTCATAGGTTAAAAGCTGCAGGTCTATTTGCAACAACATGGATGGAGCTAGAGGGTATTATGCTCAGTGAAATAAGCCAAGTAGAGAAAGACAAGTATCAAATGATTTCACACATCTGTGGAGTATAAGAACAAATAAAAAAACTGAAGGAGCAGGACAGCATCAGACTCACAGAACCCAAGAGTGGACTAACAGTTAACAAAGGGAAAGGGACTGGGGAGGATGGGTGGGAAGGGGAAAAAGGAGAAAAAGGGGCATTATGATTAGCAGACATAATGTAGGGGGGGTCATGGGGAAAAGGCAGTATAGCACAGAGAAACCAAGTAGTAGTGACTCTAGCATCTTACTAGGCTGGTGGACAGTGACTGCAATGGGGTATGTGGCGGGGACTTGATAATGGGGGGAATCTAGTAACATAATGTTGTTCAAGTAATTGTACATTCATGATACCAAAAAAAAAAAAAGTATCCTCTGACAGTCTGTCCTCTTTCCTTATTTTTTTTTTTAAAGTGTAACCATGTTATGTTCATAAGGTATTGGTCTGTCCCCCACTAGAGGTATGCTGTGGAGTACCAGAGCCACTCGCTATATGTGGCTATGATGTGGCTAGTCCGAATTGAGACGTCCTGTGAATGTAAATATACACCAGGTTTTAAAGAATTCAAAATAAGTAAATTATCTCATTAAAATTTTTGTATTGATTAAATGTTGAAATAACATTGCAGGTTGAATTGTTTATTAAAGTTGATTTCACCTTCTTCTGTAACCTTTGTTTTAAAAAATGATTACTAGGAAATGTAAAATTGTGTCTGACACCCGGGGCTTGTATTTCTTTTGGACGGTGATGTTCTGGAATATAAGCCTAGGCAGGAACGTTTGTTTCTGAGGTACAGACACTGCTGTACCTCAGCAGAGAACAGAAACCCAGTAAGCAATATTTGCTGAATTAAGGAACCCAAAAGTAGAATGCCAGTCCTTCTTTTTGTTGTCTACCGCACGCAGGGATCCATTTTTAGAAAATAACAAAACTTTGAGGTATAATTTCCATAAAAGTCACCCATTGTATAAGTGTATAATCCAACAATTTTTAGTGAATTCACCAGATTGTCCAACCGTCAACGTCCCTTTGCACCACCCCAATCGGATCCCCTCATGCTCCTTTACAGTCCATCCCCATCCCATCCCAAGGCAACGACTATACGTTGTCTCCGTAGATTTCCTGTGTTGGATTTCTAAGGAATGAATCCCTATGTCCTTGACCAGACCGGGCCATCGCTCTTCCCGGTTTCTGTCTGTCTCTCAACGCTGCTCAGCACAGGCCCAGACCCACACGTGGCTTAGGGTTTGCTGGAGAGAAGGCGGGTGAGCTCGCGCCCCGCCCCCTTAGGGGTTCTGCAGCCCCGCGCCTTCCCAAGGCCCCGAAGGGCAGGCCTGGGGGCTCGTGGTCCGCTGCCACCGCCTGAAGAGCACGTGGGGCTGCCTCGCTGTGCCCCACAGCCCTGCGGGAGGGGCGCCTACTCCCCAAGCCCTCCTCGCGGGGACTGCAGCTCCCAGCGGCCCGCACGGGCGCGAGCGCCGCATCAGCGCGTTCCAGGGCGTCCCGCGGCGGCTCCTAAGCCTGCTCTGCCGCCGGGCGCCTAACCGCGCTGAGCCCCGCCCCGCCGGAGGTCCCGCCCGGGCCCCGCCCCTCTGCGTTGGACGAAAAGCCGCCGAGGCCGCCCCGCCGAGCCGCACGCGCGGGGAGCCCGGCGTCGCAGGGTGCGCGCGAGGATGCTCCGAGCCGGGCAAGGTGGCAGCGGCCTCGGCCGCCGCCGCGCATGCGTGCCCGCGTCGCGGCTGAGCTCAGAAGATGCCCCGGGGGCAGGCCCGGCTGCGCGAGCGTGCCCGGCCGGCGGGCAGCGCTGTGGAGACCGGGGGACGCTGGGAGAGCCGCGAGGCCCGGCGCGCGACCCCCGGAAGCGGTTAAAACCCGGTTGCTGCCGTCCCGGCCGCCTCTCTTCCTATCCCCATTCCTGCTCCTTCGTCATTTTCAGCCTCTTACCCCTTTAGAACCTATTCTAATTTGTTGATACATTGCTTTTTGAGGGGGCCTATTTCCGTTTCGAAGGGCGCAGGGGGCGCCGTGGGCGCCCCTCACCCCGCGTCACGCACGCAGTGTCTGCCCTCCCCACGGCTCTGGGCCTCGCTGCACACCGCAGCCCCTTCTCCCTTGGAGAAGACTCCGCGGCTGCTGGCCACTGCACTCCTTTTCTTACCTGCGCCGTCCCCCAGGCCCCAACTGCCCCCTCGCAGCTCTCCAGCTCGTACCTGGGGCCCTGCCCCGACCTCCGCCCTTTCTGCATCTTGGCCTTGGATTCGCCGCCCCCCACTTCCAGGTTCGTTCTGCTAAACATTCTCTTTCCTCCTGAAGAGTCCTCCTCACCTTGGGGATCCAGGTTTGTTTGTTTTTAGGATCTTCCAGAAAAAACAAAAATCTCTTCTCTATTTCTTGACTACACCCTTCCCCCTCCTTTTAGGAATTTAGAGCAAAAAATATCTTTCTTTCTTCACAGATTTTTTTTTTTCCTCTATCCAGGATCGCTTTCCAGCAAAAATCCTTCCTTTCCATCAAGGATTTTTTGGTATATCTTTCCAACTCATTAACAAACCATTCATTCCCAGTTTCTCTCTCATCTGATATTTGTTTTCCCAACCCTCTTCCCCAACTCTGCAACAAAAATCTCTCTTGATCACCAGTTCTACCCCAGTTAGGCTTGTCCCAGCAAAATCCCCCAGGTCCCTCCCCAGAGAGGGGAGATAGGAAAGGAGGAAAAACCTTTTTCTTAACAACAAAACCCTTTTTCCCACCTAGATCTCTCCCTTTTGCTATTGCTTCGTTTCTTCTAAAAGTTGCCATCTCCTCCAATTTCTCACCAGTGTCCTTGCTTCCTTGGGGACCCAAGTTCTGAATTGTCCCCTTCCTTTCCAGCACCTGCTCTTCAGGACAAAAGAAGTTGGACGAATCCTGAATTTACCACCCGGCGTTCCAGGAGGCAATACCCAGTGGTCTGACCGTTGCTGTCCCTGTGGGTCCTGACCTGGGCCCTCCTGTTCCCTGGAGGATCCGTCACTTGCTCTTCCGGTGAGTTTCCGCCCTTCCTCGGTGGATTCCTTTCTTTCTCAGACGTGTTTCTGATCCCTCCAACAGTCTCTGTAGCAGTGGTGAGATCATTACAAAATTGCTGTTTGGGAAATCAGATAAGGAAAGGGGTTATTTATTGTTGTGCATGTTGACCTCTCTGGAGGAATGCAGACGTTTATTAGACTGCCTTATGTTTCATTGTTTATTGCAAAAATGCCTTTTCCTTCTCTAGCCCAGGCTAGCAACTTCAGATACCTACAGGCCCTGAGTGTGATCAACCAGACTGCGCCCTAAGCGACGCCAGTCAATGCAAATGGCCACATAGAAATGCCAGGACAGTGTTGCGAGAGCTTAATTTTTTTAAAGTATCGTTGATATACAATCTTATATTGGTTTCAGATGTACATTACGGTGATTCAGCAGTCCCTGAGACCACCTAACATTGTGACTGCAAATTACTGGGCCCCTTTATCCCCCTATCGCACCCCCGCCACCCCCCAGCGTCACCACCACACTGGCCCCATCCCCTCCTCCTTGGTAACCACTAGTCGCCCGTCAATGTCCATGAGTGTCGTGCTGTTTTGTTCCTTCTGGTTTACTTTGCAGAACCTATTTTTTTTTTTTTTTTTTTGGTGAAGAGACCAGAACACTGTCTCTGTGTGAAACCTTTTGCTCTTTAAAAATGTTGACAATGAATTTAATAAATATTTAAAGACAGTGTAGGCCCCTCACAAAACATGTCTGCTGGCTGCCAGTTTCGAATTTTTGGTTTAGGGTTTCTCTCTGTGTTAGACACACTCACACAGATACATATCCCCCTGGGCACATGCGTATGTGCAGGACTTGTTCTCTTTAGGGCTGAAGTTCTCAAACTTCTTGAGCTTCGGGTTTGTCTACACTTAAAAATTATGGAAGACCCCAAAGAGGCGTTCTGCCTGTGAACTATATCTGGTGATATTTGCTGCGTTACAAGTTTGAACTAATAAACTTTAACAATATTTATTAATTTTTTTTTTTGGTATCATAATCTACAATTACATGAGGAACATTATGTTTACGAGACTCCCCCTTCACCAAGTCCCCCCCAACAAACCCCATTACAGTCACTGTCCATCAGCGTAGTAAGATGCTGTAGAGTCACTACTTGTCTTCTCTGTCTTGCACAGCCCTCCCCCCACATTATACATGCTAATCTTAGTGGCCCCCTTTCTTCCCTCCCCCTCGCCCCGTTATCCCCCCCTCACCACCCATCCTCCCCAGTCCCTTTCCCTTTGTTAAACTGTTAGTCCGTTCTTGAGTTCTGTGATACTGCTGCTGTTTGGTTCCTTCAGTTTTTGCTTTGTTCTTACACTCCACAGATGAGTGAAATCATTCGGTACTTGTCTTTCTCCGCCTGGCTTATTTCACTGAGCATAATACCCTCTAGCTCCATCCATGTTGTTGCAAATGGGAGGATTTGGTTTCTTCTTATGGCTGAATAATATTCCATTGTGTATATGTACCACATCTTCTTTATCCATTCATCTACTGATGGACACTTAGGTTGCTTCCATTTCTTGGCTATTGTAAATAGTGCTGCAATTAACATAGGGGTGCATATGTCTTTATCAAACTGAGCTCCTGCATTCTTAGGGCAAATTCCTAGGAGTGGACAGGCCTATGTTTTTTAACAATGTTAGGAGTGGGGAAATCAGGAAAAACTTTCATAGGTTAAAAGCTGCAGGTCTATTTGCAACAACATGGATGGAGCTAGAGGGTATTATGCTCAGTGAAATAAGCCAAGTAGAGAAAGACAAGTATCAAATGATTTCACACATCTGTGGAGTATAAGAACAAATAAAAAAACTGAAGGAGCAGGACAGCATCAGACTCACAGAACCCAAGAGTGGACTAACAGTTAACAAAGGGAAAGGGACTGGGGAGGATGGGTGGGAAGGGGAAAAAGGAGAAAAAGGGGCATTATGATTAGCAGACATAATGTAGGGGGGGTCATGGGGAAAAGGCAGTATAGCACAGAGAAACCAAGTAGTAGTGACTCTAGCATCTTACTAGGCTGGTGGACAGTGACTGCAATGGGGTATGTGGCGGGGACTTGATAATGGGGGGAATCTAGTAACATAATGTTGTTCAAGTAATTGTACATTCATGATACCAAAAAAAAAAAAAAGTATCCTCTGACAGTCTGTCCTCTTTCCTTATTTTTTTTTTTAAAGTGTAACCATGTTATGTTCATAAGGTATTGGTCTGTCCCCCACTAGAGGTATGCTGTGGAGTACCAGAGCCACTCGCTATATGTGGCTATGATGTGGCTAGTCCGAATTGAGACGTCCTGTGAATGTAAATATACACCAGGTTTTAAAGAATTCAAAATAAGTAAATTATCTCATTAAAATTTTTGTATTGATTAAATGTTGAAATAACATTGCAGGTTGAATTGTTTATTAAAGTTGATTTCACCTTCTTCTGTAACCTTTGTTTTAAAAAATGATTACTAGGAAATGTAAAATTGTGTCTGACACCCGGGGCTTGTATTTCTTTTGGACGGTGATGTTCTGGAATATAAGCCTAGGCAGGAACGTTTGTTTCTGAGGTACAGACACTGCTGTACCTCAGCAGAGAACAGAAACCCAGTAAGCAATATTTGCTGAATTAAGGAACCCAAAAGTAGAATGCCAGTCCTTCTTTTTGTTGTCTACCGCACGCAGGGATCCATTTTTAGAAAATAACAAAACTTTGAGGTATAATTTCCATAAAAGTCACCCATTGTATAAGTGTATAATCCAACAATTTTTAGTGAATTCACCAGATTGTCCAACCGTCAACGTCCCTTTGCACCACCCCAATCGGATCCCCTCATGCTCCTTTACAGTCCATCCCCATCCCATCCCAAGGCAACGACTATACGTTGTCTCCGTAGATTTCCTGTGTTGGATTTCTAAGGAATGAATCCCTATGTCCTTGACCAGACCGGGCCATCGCTCTTCCCGGTTTCTGTCTGTCTCTCAACGCTGCTCAGCACAGGCCCAGACCCACACGTGGCTTAGGGTTTGCTGGAGAGAAGGCGGGTGAGCTCGCGCCCCGCCCCCTTAGGGGTTCTGCAGCCCCGCGCCTTCCCAAGGCCCCGAAGGGCAGGCCTGGGGGCTCGTGGTCCGCTGCCACCGCCTGAAGAGCACGTGGGGCTGCCTCGCTGTGCCCCACAGCCCTGCGGGAGGGGCGCCTACTCCCCAAGCCCTCCTCGCGGGGACTGCAGCTCCCAGCGGCCCGCACGGGCGCGAGCGCCGCATCAGCGCGTTCCAGGGCGTCCCGCGGCGGCTCCTAAGCCTGCTCTGCCGCCGGGCGCCTAACCGCGCTGAGCCCCGCCCCGCCGGAGGTCCCGCCCGGGCCCCGCCCCTCTGCGTTGGACGAAAAGCCGCCGAGGCCGCCCCGCCGAGCCGCACGCGCGGGGAGCCCGGCGTCGCAGGGTGCGCGCGAGGATGCTCCGAGCCGGGCAAGGTGGCAGCGGCCTCGGCCGCCGCCGCGCATGCGTGCCCGCGTCGCGGCTGAGCTCAGAAGATGCCCCGGGGGCAGGCCCGGCTGCGCGAGCGTGCCCGGCCGGCGGGCAGCGCTGTGGAGACCGGGGGACGCTGGGAGAGCCGCGAGGCCCGGCGCGCGACCCCCGGAAGCGGTTAAAACCCGGTTGCTGCCGTCCCGGCCGCCTCTCTTCCTATCCCCATTCCTGCTCCTTCGTCATTTTCAGCCTCTTACCCCTTTAGAACCTATTCTAATTTGTTGATACATTGCTTTTTGAGGGGGCCTATTTCCGTTTCGAAGGGCGCAGGGGGCGCCGTGGGCGCCCCTCACCCCGCGTCACGCACGCAGTGTCTGCCCTCCCCACGGCTCTGGGCCTCGCTGCACACCGCAGCCCCTTCTCCCTTGGAGAAGACTCCGCGGCTGCTGGCCACTGCACTCCTTTTCTTACCTGCGCCGTCCCCCAGGCCCCAACTGCCCCCTCGCAGCTCTCCAGCTCGTACCTGGGGCCCTGCCCCGACCTCCGCCCTTTCTGCATCTTGGCCTTGGATTCGCCGCCCCCCACTTCCAGGTTCGTTCTGCTAAACATTCTCTTTCCTCCTGAAGAGTCCTCCTCACCTTGGGGATCCAGGTTTGTTTGTTTTTAGGATCTTCCAGAAAAAACAAAAATCTCTTCTCTATTTCTTGACTACACCCCTCCCCCTCCTTTTAGGAATTTAGAGCAAAAAATATCTTTCTTTCTTCACAGATTTTTTTTTTTTCCTCTATCCAGGATCGCTTTCCAGCAAAAATCCTTCCTTTCCATCAAGGATTTTTTGGTATATCTTTCCAACTCATTAACAAACCATTCATTCCCAGTTTCTCTCTCATCTGATATTTGTTTTCCCAACCCTCTTCCCCAACTCTGCAACAAAAATCTCTCTTGATCACCAGTTCTACCCCAGTTAGGCTTGTCCCAGCAAAATCCCCCAGGTCCCTCCCCAGAGAGGGGAGATAGGAAAGGAGGAAAAACCTTTTTCTTAACAACAAAACCCTTTTTCCCACCTAGATCTCTCCCTTTTGCTATTGCTTCGTTTCTTCTAAAAGTTGCCATCTCCTCCAATTTCTCACCAGTGTCCTTGCTTCCTTGGGGACCCAAGTTCTGAATTGTCCCCTTCCTTTCCAGCACCTGCTCTTCAGGACAAAAGAAGTTGGACGAATCCTGAATTTACCACCCGGCGTTCCAGGAGGCAATACCCAGTGGTCTGACCGTTGCTGTCCCTGTGGGTCCTGACCTGGGCCCTCCTGTTCCCTGGAGGATCCATCACTTGCTCTTCCGGTGAGTTTCCGCCCTTCCTCGGTGGATTCCTTTCTTTCTCAGACGTGTTTCTGATCCCTCCAACAGTCTCTGTAGCAGTGGTGAGATCATTACAAAATTGCTGTTTGGGAAATCAGATAAGGAAAGGGGTTATTTATTGTTGTGCATGTTGACCTCTCTGGAGGAATGCAGACGTTTATTAGACTGCCTTATGTTTCATTGTTTATTGCAAAAATGCCTTTTCCTTCTCTAGCCCAGGCTAGCAACTTCAGATACCTACAGGCCCTGAGTGTGATCAACCAGACTGCGCCCTAAGCGACGCCAGTCAATGCAAATGGCCACATAGAAATGCCAGGACAGTGTTGCGAGAGCTTAATTTTTTTAAAGTATCGTTGATATACAATCTTATATTGGTTTCAGATGTACATTACGGTGATTCAGCAGTCCCTGAGACCACCTAACATTGTGACTGCAAATTACTGGGCCCCTTTATCCCCCTATCGCACCCCCGCCACCCCCCAGCGTCACCACCACACTGGCCCCATCCCCTCCTCCTTGGTAACCACTAGTCGCCCGTCAATGTCCATGAGTGTCGTGCTGTTTTGTTCCTTCTGGTTTACTTTGCAGAACCTATTTTTTTTTTTTTTTTTTTGGTGAAGAGACCAGAACACTGTCTCTGTGTGAAACCTTTTGCTCTTTAAAAATGTTGACAATGAATTTAATAAATATTTAAAGACAGTGTAGGCCCCTCACAAAACATGTCTGCTGGCTGCCAGTTTCGAATTTTTGGTTTAGGGTTTCTCTCTGTGTTAGACACACTCACACAGATACATATCCCCCTGGGCACATGCGTATGTGCAGGACTTGTTCTCTTTAGGGCTGAAGTTCTCAAACTTCTTGAGCTTCGGGTTTGTCTACACTTAAAAATTATGGAAGACCCCAAAGAGGCGTTCTGCCTGTGAACTATATCTGGTGATATTTGCTGCGTTACAAGTTTGAACTAATAAACTTTAACAATATTTATTAATTTTTTTTTTTGGTATCATAATCTACAATTACATGAGGAACATTATGTTTACGAGACTCCCCCTTCACCAAGTCCCCCCCAACAAACCCCATTACAGTCACTGTCCATCAGCGTAGTAAGATGCTGTAGAGTCACTACTTGTCTTCTCTGTCTTGCACAGCCCTCCCCCCACATTATACATGCTAATCTTAGTGGCCCCCTTTCTTCCCTCCCCCTCGCCCCGTTATCCCCCCCTCACCACCCATCCTCCCCAGTCCCTTTCCCTTTGTTAAACTGTTAGTCCGTTCTTGAGTTCTGTGATACTGCTGCTGTTTGGTTCCTTCAGTTTTTGCTTTGTTCTTACACTCCACAGATGAGTGAAATCATTCGGTACTTGTCTTTCTCCGCCTGGCTTATTTCACTGAGCATAATACCCTCTAGCTCCATCCATGTTGTTGCAAATGGGAGGATTTGGTTTCTTCTTATGGCTGAATAATATTCCATTGTGTATATGTACCACATCTTCTTTATCCATTCATCTACTGATGGACACTTAGGTTGCTTCCATTTCTTGGCTATTGTAAATAGTGCTGCAATTAACATAGGGGTGCATATGTCTTTATCAAACTGAGCTCCTGCATTCTTAGGGCAAATTCCTAGGAGTGGACAGGCCTATGTTTTTTAACAATGTTAGGAGTGGGGAAATCAGGAAAAACTTTCATAGGTTAAAAGCTGCAGGTCTATTTGCAACAACATGGATGGAGCTAGAGGGTATTATGCTCAGTGAAATAAGCCAAGTAGAGAAAGACAAGTATCAAATGATTTCACACATCTGTGGAGTATAAGAACAAATAAAAAAACTGAAGGAGCAGGACAGCATCAGACTCACAGAACCCAAGAGTGGACTAACAGTTAACAAAGGGAAAGGGACTGGGGAGGATGGGTGGGAAGGGGAAAAAGGAGAAAAAGGGGCATTATGATTAGCAGACATAATGTAGGGGGGGTCATGGGGAAAAGGCAGTATAGCACAGAGAAACCAAGTAGTAGTGACTCTAGCATCTTACTAGGCTGGTGGACAGTGACTGCAATGGGGTATGTGGCGGGGACTTGATAATGGGGGGAATCTAGTAACATAATGTTGTTCAAGTAATTGTACATTCATGATACCAAAAAAAAAAAAAAGTATCCTCTGACAGTCTGTCCTCTTTCCTTATTTTTTTTTTTAAAGTGTAACCATGTTATGTTCATAAGGTATTGGTCTGTCCCCCACTAGAGGTATGCTGTGGAGTACCAGAGCCACTCGCTATATGTGGCTATGATGTGGCTAGTCCGAATTGAGACGTCCTGTGAATGTAAATATACACCAGGTTTTAAAGAATTCAAAATAAGTAAATTATCTCATTAAAATTTTTGTATTGATTAAATGTTGAAATAACATTGCAGGTTGAATTGTTTATTAAAGTTGATTTCACCTTCTTCTGTAACCTTTGTTTTAAAAAATGATTACTAGGAAATGTAAAATTGTGTCTGACACCCGGGGCTTGTATTTCTTTTGGACGGTGATGTTCTGGAATATAAGCCTAGGCAGGAACGTTTGTTTCTGAGGTACAGACACTGCTGTACCTCAGCAGAGAACAGAAACCCAGTAAGCAATATTTGCTGAATTAAGGAACCCAAAAGTAGAATGCCAGTCCTTCTTTTTGTTGTCTACCGCACGCAGGGATCCATTTTTAGAAAATAACAAAACTTTGAGGTATAATTTCCATAAAAGTCACCCATTGTATAAGTGTATAATCCAACAATTTTTAGTGAATTCACCAGATTGTCCAACCGTCAACGTCCCTTTGCACCACCCCAATCGGATCCCCTCATGCTCCTTTACAGTCCATCCCCATCCCATCCCAAGGCAACGACTATACGTTGTCTCCGTAGATTTCCTGTGTTGGATTTCTAAGGAATGAATCCCTATGTCCTTGACCAGACCGGGCCATCGCTCTTCCCGGTTTCTGTCTGTCTCTCAACGCTGCTCAGCACAGGCCCAGACCCACACGTGGCTTAGGGTTTGCTGGAGAGAAGGCGGGTGAGCTCGCGCCCCGCCCCCTTAGGGGTTCTGCAGCCCCGCGCCTTCCCAAGGCCCCGAAGGGCAGGCCTGGGGGCTCGTGGTCCGCTGCCACCGCCTGAAGAGCACGTGGGGCTGCCTCGCTGTGCCCCACAGCCCTGCGGGAGGGGCGCCTACTCCCCAAGCCCTCCTCGCGGGGACTGCAGCTCCCAGCGGCCCGCACGGGCGCGAGCGCCGCATCAGCGCGTTCCAGGGCGTCCCGCGGCGGCTCCTAAGCCTGCTCTGCCGCCGGGCGCCTAACCGCGCTGAGCCCCGCCCCGCCGGAGGTCCCGCCCGGGCCCCGCCCCTCTGCGTTGGACGAAAAGCCGCCGAGGCCGCCCCGCCGAGCCGCACGCGCGGGGAGCCCGGCGTCGCAGGGTGCGCGCGAGGATGCTCCGAGCCGGGCAAGGTGGCAGCGGCCTCGGCCGCCGCCGCGCATGCGTGCCCGCGTCGCGGCTGAGCTCAGAAGATGCCCCGGGGGCAGGCCCGGCTGCGCGAGCGTGCCCGGCCGGCGGGCAGCGCTGTGGAGACCGGGGGACGCTGGGAGAGCCGCGAGGCCCGGCGCGCGACCCCCGGAAGCGGTTAAAACCCGGTTGCTGCCGTTCCGGCCGCCTCTCTTCCTATCCCCATTCCTGCTCCTTCGTCATTTTCAGCCTCTTACCCCTTTAGAACCTATTCTAATTTGTTGATACATTGCTTTTTGAGGGGGCCTATTTCCGTTTCGAAGGGCGCAGGGGGCGCCGTGGGCGCCCCTCACCCCGCGTCACGCACGCAGTGTCTGCCCTCCCCACGGCTCTGGGCCTCGCTGCACACCGCAGCCCCTTCTCCCTTGGAGAAGACTCCGCGGCTGCTGGCCACTGCACTCCTTTTCTTACCTGCGCCGTCCCCCAGGCCCCAACTGCCCCCTCGCAGCTCTCCAGCTCGTACCTGGGGCCCTGCCCCGACCTCCGCCCTTTCTGCATCTTGGCCTTGGATTCGCCGCCCCCCACTTCCAGGTTCGTTCTGCTAAACATTCTCTTTCCTCCTGAAGAGTCCTCCTCACCTTGGGGATCCAGGTTTGTTTGTTTTTAGGATCTTCCAGAAAAAACAAAAATCTCTTCTCTATTTCTTGACTACACCCCTCCCCCTCCTTTTAGGAATTTAGAGCAAAAAATATCTTTCTTTCTTCACAGATTTTTTTTTTTTCCTCTATCCAGGATCGCTTTCCAGCAAAAATCCTTCCTTTCCATCAAGGATTTTTTGGTATATCTTTCCAACTCATTAACAAACCATTCATTCCCAGTTTCTCTCTCATCTGATATTTGTTTTCCCAACCCTCTTCCCCAACTCTGCAACAAAAATCTCTCTTGATCACCAGTTCTACCCCAGTTAGGCTTGTCCCAGCAAAATCCCCCAGGTCCCTCCCCAGAGAGGGGAGATAGGAAAGGAGGAAAAACCTTTTTCTTAACAACAAAACCCTTTTTCCCACCTAGATCTCTCCCTTTTGCTATTGCTTCGTTTCTTCTAAAAGTTGCCATCTCCTCCAATTTCTCACCAGTGTCCTTGCTTCCTTGGGGACCCAAGTTCTGAATTGTCCCCTTCCTTTCCAGCACCTGCTCTTCAGGACAAAAGAAGTTGGACGAATCCTGAATTTACCACCCGGCGTTCCAGGAGGCAATACCCAGTGGTCTGACCGTTGCTGTCCCTGTGGGTCCTGACCTGGGCCCTCCTGTTCCCTGGAGGATCCGTCACTTGCTCTTCCGGTGAGTTTCCGCCCTTCCTCGGTGGATTCCTTTCTTTCTCAGACGTGTTTCTGATCCCTCCAACAGTCTCTGTAGCAGTGGTGAGATCATTACAAAATTGCTGTTTGGGAAATCAGATAAGGAAAGGGGTTATTTATTGTTGTGCATGTTGACCTCTCTGGAGGAATGCAGACGTTTATTAGACTGCCTTATGTTTCATTGTTTATTGCAAAAATGCCTTTTCCTTCTCTAGCCCAGGCTAGCAACTTCAGATACCTACAGGCCCTGAGTGTGATCAACCAGACTGCGCCCTAAGCGACGCCAGTCAATGCAAATGGCCACATAGAAATGCCAGGACAGTGTTGCGAGAGCTTAATTTTTTTAAAGTATCGTTGATATACAATCTTATATTGGTTTCAGATGTACATTACGGTGATTCAGCAGTCCCTGAGACCACCTAACATTGTGACTGCAAATTACTGGGCCCCTTTATCCCCCTATCGCACCCCCGCCACCCCCCAGCGTCACCACCACACTGGCCCCATCCCCTCCTCCTTGGTAACCACTAGTCGCCCGTCAATGTCCATGAGTGTCGTGCTGTTTTGTTCCTTCTGGTTTACTTTGCAGAACCTATTTTTTTTTTTTTTTTTTGGTGAAGAGACCAGAACACTGTCTCTGTGTGAAACCTTTTGCTCTTTAAAAATGTTGACAATGAATTTAATAAATATTTAAAGACAGTGTAGGCCCCTCACAAAACATGTCTGCTGGCTGCCAGTTTCGAATTTTTGGTTTAGGGTTTCTCTCTGTGTTAGACACACTCACACAGATACATATCCCCCTGGGCACATGCGTATGTGCAGGACTTGTTCTCTTTAGGGCTGAAGTTCTCAAACTTCTTGAGCTTCGGGTTTGTCTACACTTAAAAATTATGGAAGACCCCAAAGAGGCGTTCTGCCTGTGAACTATATCTGGTGATATTTGCTGCGTTACAAGTTTGAACTAATAAACTTTAACAATATTTATTAATTTTTTTTTTTGGTATCATAATCTACAATTACATGAGGAACATTATGTTTACGAGACTCCCCCTTCACCAAGTCCCCCCCAACAAACCCCATTACAGTCACTGTCCATCAGCGTAGTAAGATGCTGTAGAGTCACTACTTGTCTTCTCTGTCTTGCACAGCCCTCCCCCCACATTATACATGCTAATCTTAGTGGCCCCCTTTCTTCCCTCCCCCTCGCCCCGTTATCCCCCCCTCACCACCCATCCTCCCCAGTCCCTTTCCCTTTGTTAAACTGTTAGTCCGTTCTTGAGTTCTGTGATACTGCTGCTGTTTGGTTCCTTCAGTTTTTGCTTTGTTCTTACACTCCACAGATGAGTGAAATCATTCGGTACTTGTCTTTCTCCGCCTGGCTTATTTCACTGAGCATAATACCCTCTAGCTCCATCCATGTTGTTGCAAATGGGAGGATTTGGTTTCTTCTTATGGCTGAATAATATTCCATTGTGTATATGTACCACATCTTCTTTATCCATTCATCTACTGATGGACACTTAGGTTGCTTCCATTTCTTGGCTATTGTAAATAGTGCTGCAATTAACATAGGGGTGCATATGTCTTTATCAAACTGAGCTCCTGCATTCTTAGGGCAAATTCCTAGGAGTGGACAGGCCTATGTTTTTTAACAATGTTAGGAGTGGGGAAATCAGGAAAAACTTTCATAGGTTAAAAGCTGCAGGTCTATTTGCAACAACATGGATGGAGCTAGAGGGTATTATGCTCAGTGAAATAAGCCAAGTAGAGAAAGACAAGTATCAAATGATTTCACACATCTGTGGAGTATAAGAACAAATAAAAAAACTGAAGGAGCAGGACAGCATCAGACTCACAGAACCCAAGAGTGGACTAACAGTTAACAAAGGGAAAGGGACTGGGGAGGATGGGTGGGAAGGGGAAAAAGGAGAAAAAGGGGCATTATGATTAGCAGACATAATGTAGGGGGGGTCATGGGGAAAAGGCAGTATAGCACAGAGAAACCAAGTAGTAGTGACTCTAGCATCTTACTAGGCTGGTGGACAGTGACTGCAATGGGGTATGTGGCGGGGACTTGATAATGGGGGGAATCTAGTAACATAATGTTGTTCAAGTAATTGTACATTCATGATACCAAAAAAAAAAAAAAGTATCCTCTGACAGTCTGTCCTCTTTCCTTATTTTTTTTTTTAAAGTGTAACCATGTTATGTTCATAAGGTATTGGTCTGTCCCCCGCTAGAGGTATGCTGTGGAGTACCAGAGCCACTCGCTATATGTGGCTATGATGTGGCTAGTCCGAATTGAGACGTCCTGTGAATGTAAATATACACCAGGTTTTAAAGAATTCAAAATAAGTAAATTATCTCATTAAAATTTTTGTATTGATTAAATGTTGAAATAACATTGCAGGTTGAATTGTTTATTAAAGTTGATTTCACCTTCTTCTGTAACCTTTGTTTTAAAAAATGATTACTAGGAAATGTAAAATTGTGTCTGACACCCGGGGCTTGTATTTCTTTTGGACGGTGATGTTCTGGAATATAAGCCTAGGCAGGAACGTTTGTTTCTGAGGTACAGACACTGCTGTACCTCAGCAGAGAACAGAAACCCAGTAAGCAATATTTGCTGAATTAAGGAACCCAAAAGTAGAATGCCAGTCCTTCTTTTTGTTGTCTACCGCACGCAGGGATCCATTTTTAGAAAATAACAAAACTTTGAGGTATAATTTCCATAAAAGTCACCCATTGTAAGTGTATAATCCAACAATTTTTAGTGAATTCACCAGATTGTCCAACCGTCAACGTCCCTTTTAGAATATTTGCATCACCCCAATCGGATCCCCTCATGCTCCTTTACAGTCCATCCCCATCCCATCCCAAGGCAACGACTATACGTTGTCTCCGTAGATTTCCTGTGTTGGATTTCTAAGGAATGAATCCCTATGTCCTTGACCAGACCGGGCCATCGCTCTTCCCGGTTTCTGTCTGTCTCTCAACGCTGCTCAGCACAGGCCCAGACCCACACGTGGCTTAGGGTTTGCTGGAGAGAAGGCGGGTGAGCTCGCGCCCCGCCCCCTTAGGGGTTCTGCAGCCCCGCGCCTTCCCAAGGCCCCGAAGGGCAGGCCTGGGGGCTCGTGGTCCGCTGCCACCGCCTGAAGAGCACGTGGGGCTGCCTCGCTGTGCCCCACAGCCCTGCGGGAGGGGCGCCTACTCCCCAAGCCCTCCTCGCGGGGACTGCAGCTCCCAGCGGCCCGCACGGGCGCGAGCGCCGCATCAGCGCGTTCCAGGGCGTCCCGCGGCGGCTCCTAAGCCTGCTCTGCCGCCGGGCGCCTAACCGCGCTGAGCCCCGCCCCGCCGGAGGTCCCGCCCGGGCCCCGCCCCTCTGCGTTGGACGAAAAGCCGCCGAGGCCGCCCCGCCGAGCCGCACGCGCGGGGAGCCCGGCGTCGCAGGGTGCGCGCGAGGATGCTCCGAGCCGGGCAAGGTGGCAGCGGCCTCGGCCGCCGCCGCGCATGCGTGCCCGCGTCGCGGCTGAGCTCAGAAGATGCCCCGGGGGCAGGCCCGGCTGCGCGAGCGTGCCCGGCCGGCGGGCAGCGCTGTGGAGACCGGGGGACGCTGGGAGAGCCGCGAGGCCCGGCGCGCGACCCCCGGAAGCGGTTAAAACCCGGTTGCTGCCGTCCCGGCCGCCTCTCTTCCTATCCCCATTCCTGCTCCTTCGTCATTTTCAGCCTCTTACCCCTTTAGAACCTATTCTAATTTGTTGATACATTGCTTTTTGAGGGGGCCTATTTCCGTTTCGAAGGGCGCAGGGGGCGCCGTGGGCGCCCCTCACCCCGCGTCACGCACGCAGTGTCTGCCCTCCCCACGGCTCTGGGCCTCGCTGCACACCGCAGCCCCTTCTCCCTTGGAGAAGACTCCGCGGCTGCTGGCCACTGCACTCCTTTTCTTACCTGCGCCGTCCCCCAGGCCCCAACTGCCCCCTCGCAGCTCTCCAGCTCGTACCTGGGGCCCTGCCCCGACCTCCGCCCTTTCTGCATCTTGGCCTTGGATTCGCCGCCCCCCACTTCCAGGTTCGTTCTGCTAAACATTCTCTTTCCTCCTGAAGAGTCCTCCTCACCTTGGGGATCCAGGTTTGTTTGTTTTTAGGATCTTCCAGAAAAAACAAAAATCTCTTCTCTATTTCTTGACTACACCCCTCCCCCTCCTTTTAGGAATTTAGAGCAAAAAATATCTTTCTTTCTTCACAGATTTTTTTTTTTTCCTCTATCCAGGATCGCTTTCCAGCAAAAATCCTTCCTTTCCATCAAGGATTTTTTGGTATATCTTTCCAACTCATTAACAAACCATTCATTCCCAGTTTCTCTCTCATCTGATATTTGTTTTCCCAACCCTCTTCCCCAACTCTGCAACAAAAATCTCTCTTGATCACCAGTTCTACCCCAGTTAGGCTTGTCCCAGCAAAATCCCCCAGGTCCCTCCCCAGAGAGGGGAGATAGGAAAGGAGGAAAAACCTTTTTCTTAACAACAAAACCCTTTTTCCCACCTAGATCTCTCCCTTTTGCTATTGCTTCGTTTCTTCTAAAAGTTGCCATCTCCTCCAATTTCTCACCAGTGTCCTTGCTTCCTTGGGGACCCAAGTTCTGAATTGTCCCCTTCCTTTCCAGCACCTGCTCTTCAGGACAAAAGAAGTTGGACGAATCCTGAATTTACCACCCGGCGTTCCAGGAGGCAATACCCAGTGGTCTGACCGTTGCTGTCCCTGTGGGTCCTGACCTGGGCCCTCCTGTTCCCTGGAGGATCCGTCACTTGCTCTTCCGGTGAGTTTCCGCCCTTCCTCGGTGGATTCCTTTCTTTCTCAGACGTGTTTCTGATCCCTCCAACAGTCTCTGTAGCAGTGGTGAGATCATTACAAAATTGCTGTTTGGGAAATCAGATAAGGAAAGGGGTTATTTATTGTTGTGCATGTTGACCTCTCTGGAGGAATGCAGACGTTTATTAGACTGCCTTATGTTTCATTGTTTATTGCAAAAATGCCTTTTCCTTCTCTAGCCCAGGCTAGCAACTTCAGATACCTACAGGCCCTGAGTGTGATCAACCAGACTGCGCCCTAAGCGACGCCAGTCAATGCAAATGGCCACATAGAAATGCCAGGACAGTGTTGCGAGAGCTTAATTTTTTTAAAGTATCGTTGATATACAATCTTATATTGGTTTCAGATGTACATTACGGTGATTCAGCAGTCCCTGAGACCACCTAACATTGTGACTGCAAATTACTGGGCCCCTTTATCCCCCTATCGCACCCCCGCCACCCCCCAGCGTCACCACCACACTGGCCCCATCCCCTCCTCCTTGGTAACCACTAGTCGCCCGTCAATGTCCATGAGTGTCGTGCTGTTTTGTTCCTTCTGGTTTACTTTGCAGAACCTATTTTTTTTTTTTTTTTTTGGTGAAGAGACCAGAACACTGTCTCTGTGTGAAACCTTTTGCTCTTTAAAAATGTTGACAATGAATTTAATAAATATTTAAAGACAGTGTAGGCCCCTCACAAAACATGTCTGCTGGCTGCCAGTTTCGAATTTTTGGTTTAGGGTTTCTCTCTGTGTTAGACACACTCACACAGATACATATCCCCCTGGGCACATGCGTATGTGCAGGACTTGTTCTCTTTAGGGCTGAAGTTCTCAAACTTCTTGAGCTTCGGGTTTGTCTACACTTAAAAATTATGGAAGACCCCAAAGAGGCGTTCTGCCTGTGAACTATATCTGGTGATATTTGCTGCGTTACAAGTTTGAACTAATAAACTTTAACAATATTTATTAATTTTTTTTTTTTGGTATCATAATCTACAATTACATGAGGAACATTATGTTTACGAGACTCCCCCTTCACCAAGTCCCCCCCAACAAACCCCATTACAGTCACTGTCCATCAGCGTAGTAAGATGCTGTAGAGTCACTACTTGTCTTCTCTGTCTTGCACAGCCCTCCCCCCACATTATACATGCTAATCTTAGTGGCCCCCTTTCTTCCCTCCCCCTCGCCCCGTTATCCCCCCCTCACCACCCATCCTCCCCAGTCCCTTTCCCTTTGTTAAACTGTTAGTCCGTTCTTGAGTTCTGTGATACTGCTGCTGTTTGGTTCCTTCAGTTTTTGCTTTGTTCTTACACTCCACAGATGAGTGAAATCATTCGGTACTTGTCTTTCTCCGCCTGGCTTATTTCACTGAGCATAATACCCTCTAGCTCCATCCATGTTGTTGCAAATGGGAGGATTTGGTTTCTTCTTATGGCTGAATAATATTCCATTGTGTATATGTACCACATCTTCTTTATCCATTCATCTACTGATGGACACTTAGGTTGCTTCCATTTCTTGGCTATTGTAAATAGTGCTGCAATTAACATAGGGGTGCATATGTCTTTATCAAACTGAGCTCCTGCATTCTTAGGGCAAATTCCTAGGAGTGGACAGGCCTATGTTTTTTAACAATGTTAGGAGTGGGGAAATCAGGAAAAACTTTCATAGGTTAAAAGCTGCAGGTCTATTTGCAACAACATGGATGGAGCTAGAGGGTATTATGCTCAGTGAAATAAGCCAAGTAGAGAAAGACAAGTATCAAATGATTTCACACATCTGTGGAGTATAAGAACAAATAAAAAAACTGAAGGAGCAGGACAGCATCAGACTCACAGAACCCAAGAGTGGACTAACAGTTAACAAAGGGAAAGGGACTGGGGAGGATGGGTGGGAAGGGGAAAAAGGAGAAAAAGGGGCATTATGATTAGCAGACATAATGTAGGGGGGGTCATGGGGAAAAGGCAGTATAGCACAGAGAAACCAAGTAGTAGTGACTCTAGCATCTTACTAGGCTGGTGGACAGTGACTGCAATGGGGTATGTGGCGGGGACTTGATAATGGGGGGAATCTAGTAACATAATGTTGTTCAAGTAATTGTACATTCATGATACCAAAAAAAAAAAAAAGTATCCTCTGACAGTCTGTCCTCTTTCCTTATTTTTTTTTTTAAAGTGTAACCATGTTATGTTCATAAGGTATTGGTCTGTCCCCCGCTAGAGGTATGCTGTGGAGTACCAGAGCCACTCGCTATATGTGGCTATGATGTGGCTAGTCCGAATTGAGACGTCCTGTGAATGTAAATATACACCAGGTTTTAAAGAATTCAAAATAAGTAAATTATCTCATTAAAATTTTTGTATTGATTAAATGTTGAAATAACATTGCAGGTTGAATTGTTTATTAAAGTTGATTTCACCTTCTTCTGTAACCTTTGTTTTAAAAAATGATTACTAGGAAATGTAAAATTGTGTCTGACACCCGGGGCTTGTATTTCTTTTGGACGGTGATGTTCTGGAATATAAGCCTAGGCAGGAACGTTTGTTTCTGAGGTACAGACACTGCTGTACCTCAGCAGAGAACAGAAACCCAGTAAGCAATATTTGCTGAATTAAGGAACCCAAAAGTAGAATGCCAGTCCTTCTTTTTGTTGTCTACCGCACGCAGGGATCCATTTTTAGAAAATAACAAAACTTTGAGGTATAATTTCCATAAAAGTCACCCATTGTATAAGTGTATAATCCAACAATTTTTAGTGAATTCACCAGATTGTCCAACCGTCAACGTCCCTTTGCACCACCCCAATCGGATCCCCTCATGCTCCTTTACAGTCCATCCCCATCCCATCCCAAGGCAACGACTATACGTTGTCTCCGTAGATTTCCTGTGTTGGATTTCTAAGGAATGAATCCCTATGTCCTTGACCAGACCGGGCCATCGCTCTTCCCGGTTTCTGTCTGTCTCTCAACGCTGCTCAGCACAGGCCCAGACCCACACGTGGCTTAGGGTTTGCTGGAGAGAAGGCGGGTGAGCTCGCGCCCCGCCCCCTTAGGGGTTCTGCAGCCCCGCGCCTTCCCAAGGCCCCGAAGGGCAGGCCTGGGGGCTCGTGGTCCGCTGCCACCGCCTGAAGAGCACGTGGGGCTGCCTCGCTGTGCCCCACAGCCCTGCGGGAGGGGCGCCTACTCCCCAAGCCCTCCTCGCGGGGACTGCAGCTCCCAGCGGCCCGCACGGGCGCGAGCGCCGCATCAGCGCGTTCCAGGGCGTCCCGCGGCGGCTCCTAAGCCTGCTCTGCCGCCGGGCGCCTAACCGCGCTGAGCCCCGCCCCGCCGGAGGTCCCGCCCGGGCCCCGCCCCTCTGCGTTGGACGAAAAGCCGCCGAGGCCGCCCCGCCGAGCCGCACGCGCGGGGAGCCCGGCGTCGCAGGGTGCGCGCGAGGATGCTCCGAGCCGGGCAAGGTGGCAGCGGCCTCGGCCGCCGCCGCGCATGCGTGCCCGCGTCGCGGCTGAGCTCAGAAGATGCCCCGGGGGCAGGCCCGGCTGCGCGAGCGTGCCCGGCCGGCGGGCAGCGCTGTGGAGACCGGGGGACGCTGGGAGAGCCGCGAGGCCCGGCGCGCGACCCCCGGAAGCGGTTAAAACCCGGTTGCTGCCGTTCCGGCCGCCTCTCTTCCTATCCCCATTCCTGCTCCTTCGTCATTTTCAGCCTCTTACCCCTTTAGAACCTATTCTAATTTGTTGATACATTGCTTTTTGAGGGGGCCTATTTCCGTTTCGAAGGGCGCAGGGGGCGCCGTGGGCGCCCCTCACCCCGCGTCACGCACGCAGTGTCTGCCCTCCCCACGGCTCTGGGCCTCGCTGCACACCGCAGCCCCTTCTCCCTTGGAGAAGACTCCGCGGCTGCTGGCCACTGCACTCCTTTTCTTACCTGCGCCGTCCCCCAGGCCCCAACTGCCCCCTCGCAGCTCTCCAGCTCGTACCTGGGGCCCTGCCCCGACCTCCGCCCTTTCTGCATCTTGGCCTTGGATTCGCCGCCCCCCACTTCCAGGTTCGTTCTGCTAAACATTCTCTTTCCTCCTGAAGAGTCCTCCTCACCTTGGGGATCCAGGTTTGTTTGTTTTTAGGATCTTCCAGAAAAAACAAAAATCTCTTCTCTATTTCTTGACTACACCCCTCCCCCTCCTTTTAGGAATTTAGAGCAAAAAATATCTTTCTTTCTTCACAGATTTTTTTTTTTCCTCTATCCAGGATCGCTTTCCAGCAAAAATCCTTCCTTTCCATCAAGGATTTTTTGGTATATCTTTCCAACTCATTAACAAACCATTCATTCCCAGTTTCTCTCTCATCTGATATTTGTTTTCCCAACCCTCTTCCCCAACTCTGCAACAAAAATCTCTCTTGATCACCAGTTCTACCCCAGTTAGGCTTGTCCCAGCAAAATCCCCCAGGTCCCTCCCCAGAGAGGGGAGATAGGAAAGGAGGAAAAACCTTTTTCTTAACAACAAAACCCTTTTTCCCACCTAGATCTCTCCCTTTTGCTATTGCTTCGTTTCTTCTAAAAGTTGCCATCTCCTCCAATTTCTCACCAGTGTCCTTGCTTCCTTGGGGACCCAAGTTCTGAATTGTCCCCTTCCTTTCCAGCACCTGCTCTTCAGGACAAAAGAAGTTGGACGAATCCTGAATTTACCACCCGGCGTTCCAGGAGGCAATACCCAGTGGTCTGACCGTTGCTGTCCCTGTGGGTCCTGACCTGGGCCCTCCTGTTCCCTGGAGGATCCGTCACTTGCTCTTCCGGTGAGTTTCCGCCCTTCCTCGGTGGATTCCTTTCTTTCTCAGACGTGTTTCTGATCCCTCCAACAGTCTCTGTAGCAGTGGTGAGATCATTACAAAATTGCTGTTTGGGAAATCAGATAAGGAAAGGGGTTATTTATTGTTGTGCATGTTGACCTCTCTGGAGGAATGCAGACGTTTATTAGACTGCCTTATGTTTCATTGTTTATTGCAAAAATGCCTTTTCCTTCTCTAGCCCAGGCTAGCAACTTCAGATACCTACAGGCCCTGAGTGTGATCAACCAGACTGCGCCCTAAGCGACGCCAGTCAATGCAAATGGCCACATAGAAATGCCAGGACAGTGTTGCGAGAGCTTAATTTTTTTAAAGTATCGTTGATATACAATCTTATATTGGTTTCAGATGTACATTACGGTGATTCAGCAGTCCCTGAGACCACCTAACATTGTGACTGCAAATTACTGGGCCCCTTTATCCCCCTATCGCACCCCCGCCACCCCCCAGCGTCACCACCACACTGGCCCCATCCCCTCCTCCTTGGTAACCACTAGTCGCCCGTCAATGTCCATGAGTGTCGTGCTGTTTTGTTCCTTCTGGTTTACTTTGCAGAACCTATTTTTTTTTTTTTTTTTTTGGTGAAGAGACCAGAACACTGTCTCTGTGTGAAACCTTTTGCTCTTTAAAAATGTTGACAATGAATTTAATAAATATTTAAAGACAGTGTAGGCCCCTCACAAAACATGTCTGCTGGCTGCCAGTTTCGAATTTTTGGTTTAGGGTTTCTCTCTGTGTTAGACACACTCACACAGATACATATCCCCCTGGGCACATGCGTATGTGCAGGACTTGTTCTCTTTAGGGCTGAAGTTCTCAAACTTCTTGAGCTTCGGGTTTGTCTACACTTAAAAATTATGGAAGACCCCAAAGAGGCGTTCTGCCTGTGAACTATATCTGGTGATATTTGCTGCGTTACAAGTTTGAACTAATAAACTTTAACAATATTTATTAATTTTTTTTTTTGGTATCATAATCTACAATTACATGAGGAACATTATGTTTACGAGACTCCCCCTTCACCAAGTCCCCCCCAACAAACCCCATTACAGTCACTGTCCATCAGCGTAGTAAGATGCTGTAGAGTCACTACTTGTCTTCTCTGTCTTGCACAGCCCTCCCCCCACATTATACATGCTAATCTTAGTGGCCCCCTTTCTTCCCTCCCCCTCGCCCCGTTATCCCCCCCTCACCACCCATCCTCCCCAGTCCCTTTCCCTTTGTTAAACTGTTAGTCCGTTCTTGAGTTCTGTGATACTGCTGCTGTTTGGTTCCTTCAGTTTTTGCTTTGTTCTTACACTCCACAGATGAGTGAAATCATTCGGTACTTGTCTTTCTCCGCCTGGCTTATTTCACTGAGCATAATACCCTCTAGCTCCATCCATGTTGTTGCAAATGGGAGGATTTGGTTTCTTCTTATGGCTGAATAATATTCCATTGTGTATATGTACCACATCTTCTTTATCCATTCATCTACTGATGGACACTTAGGTTGCTTCCATTTCTTGGCTATTGTAAATAGTGCTGCAATTAACATAGGGGTGCATATGTCTTTATCAAACTGAGCTCCTGCATTCTTAGGGCAAATTCCTAGGAGTGGACAGGCCTATGTTTTTTAACAATGTTAGGAGTGGGGAAATCAGGAAAAACTTTCATAGGTTAAAAGCTGCAGGTCTATTTGCAACAACATGGATGGAGCTAGAGGGTATTATGCTCAGTGAAATAAGCCAAGTAGAGAAAGACAAGTATCAAATGATTTCACACATCTGTGGAGTATAAGAACAAATAAAAAAACTGAAGGAGCAGGACAGCATCAGACTCACAGAACCCAAGAGTGGACTAACAGTTAACAAAGGGAAAGGGACTGGGGAGGATGGGTGGGAAGGGGAAAAAGGAGAAAAAGGGGCATTATGATTAGCAGACATAATGTAGGGGGGGTCATGGGGAAAAGGCAGTATAGCACAGAGAAACCAAGTAGTAGTGACTCTAGCATCTTACTAGGCTGGTGGACAGTGACTGCAATGGGGTATGTGGCGGGGACTTGATAATGGGGGGAATCTAGTAACATAATGTTGTTCAAGTAATTGTACATTCATGATACCAAAAAAAAAAAAAAGTATCCTCTGACAGTCTGTCCTCTTTCCTTATTTTTTTTTTTAAAGTGTAACCATGTTATGTTCATAAGGTATTGGTCTGTCCCCCACTAGAGGTATGCTGTGGAGTACCAGAGCCACTCGCTATATGTGGCTATGATGTGGCTAGTCCGAATTGAGACGTCCTGTGAATGTAAATATACACCAGGTTTTAAAGAATTCAAAATAAGTAAATTATCTCATTAAAATTTTTGTATTGATTAAATGTTGAAATAACATTGCAGGTTGAATTGTTTATTAAAGTTGATTTCACCTTCTTCTGTAACCTTTGTTTTAAAAAATGATTACTAGGAAATGTAAAATTGTGTCTGACACCCGGGGCTTGTATTTCTTTTGGACGGTGATGTTCTGGAATATAAGCCTAGGCAGGAACGTTTGTTTCTGAGGTACAGACACTGCTGTACCTCAGCAGAGAACAGAAACCCAGTAAGCAATATTTGCTGAATTAAGGAACCCAAAAGTAGAATGCCAGTCCTTCTTTTTGTTGTCTACCGCACGCAGGGATCCATTTTTAGAAAATAACAAAACTTTGAGGTATAATTTCCATAAAAGTCACCCATTGTATAAGTGTATAATCCAACAATTTTTAGTGAATTCACCAGATTGTCCAACCGTCAACGTCCCTTTGCACCACCCCAATCGGATCCCCTCATGCTCCTTTACAGTCCATCCCCATCCCATCCCAAGGCAACGACTATACGTTGTCTCCGTAGATTTCCTGTGTTGGATTTCTAAGGAATGAATCCCTATGTCCTTGACCAGACCGGGCCATCGCTCTTCCCGGTTTCTGTCTGTCTCTCAACGCTGCTCAGCACAGGCCCAGACCCACACGTGGCTTAGGGTTTGCTGGAGAGAAGGCGGGTGAGCTCGCGCCCCGCCCCCTTAGGGGTTCTGCAGCCCCGCGCCTTCCCAAGGCCCCGAAGGGCAGGCCTGGGGGCTCGTGGTCCGCTGCCACCGCCTGAAGAGCACGTGGGGCTGCCTCGCTGTGCCCCACAGCCCTGCGGGAGGGGCGCCTACTCCCCAAGCCCTCCTCGCGGGGACTGCAGCTCCCAGCGGCCCGCACGGGCGCGAGCGCCGCATCAGCGCGTTCCAGGGCGTCCCGCGGCGGCTCCTAAGCCTGCTCTGCCGCCGGGCGCCTAACCGCGCTGAGCCCCGCCCCGCCGGAGGTCCCGCCCGGGCCCCGCCCCTCTGCGTTGGACGAAAAGCCGCCGAGGCCGCCCCGCCGAGCCGCACGCGCGGGGAGCCCGGCGTCGCAGGGTGCGCGCGAGGATGCTCCGAGCCGGGCAAGGTGGCAGCGGCCTCGGCCGCCGCCGCGCATGCGTGCCCGCGTCGCGGCTGAGCTCAGAAGATGCCCCGGGGGCAGGCCCGGCTGCGCGAGCGTGCCCGGCCGGCGGGCAGCGCTGTGGAGACCGGGGGACGCTGGGAGAGCCGCGAGGCCCGGCGCGCGACCCCCGGAAGCGGTTAAAACCCGGTTGCTGCCGTTCCGGCCGCCTCTCTTCCTATCCCCATTCCTGCTCCTTCGTCATTTTCAGCCTCTTACCCCTTTAGAACCTATTCTAATTTGTTGATACATTGCTTTTTGAGGGGGCCTATTTCCGTTTCGAAGGGCGCAGGGGGCGCCGTGGGCGCCCCTCACCCCGCGTCACGCACGCAGTGTCTGCCCTCCCCACGGCTCTGGGCCTCGCTGCACACCGCAGCCCCTTCTCCCTTGGAGAAGACTCCGCGGCTGCTGGCCACTGCACTCCTTTTCTTACCTGCGCCGTCCCCCAGGCCCCAACTGCCCCCTCGCAGCTCTCCAGCTCGTACCTGGGGCCCTGCCCCGACCTCCGCCCTTTCTGCATCTTGGCCTTGGATTCGCCGCCCCCCACTTCCAGGTTCGTTCTGCTAAACATTCTCTTTCCTCCTGAAGAGTCCTCCTCACCTTGGGGATCCAGGTTTGTTTGTTTTTAGGATCTTCCAGAAAAAACAAAAATCTCTTCTCTATTTCTTGACTACACCCCTCCCCCTCCTTTTAGGAATTTAGAGCAAAAAATATCTTTCTTTCTTCACAGATTTTTTTTTTTCCTCTATCCAGGATCGCTTTCCAGCAAAAATCCTTCCTTTCCATCAAGGATTTTTTGGTATATCTTTCCAACTCATTAACAAACCATTCATTCCCAGTTTCTCTCTCATCTGATATTTGTTTTCCCAACCCTCTTCCCCAACTCTGCAACAAAAATCTCTCTTGATCACCAGTTCTACCCCAGTTAGGCTTGTCCCAGCAAAATCCCCCAGGTCCCTCCCCAGAGAGGGGAGATAGGAAAGGAGGAAAAACCTTTTTCTTAACAACAAAACCCTTTTTCCCACCTAGATCTCTCCCTTTTGCTATTGCTTCGTTTCTTCTAAAAGTTGCCATCTCCTCCAATTTCTCACCAGTGTCCTTGCTTCCTTGGGGACCCAAGTTCTGAATTGTCCCCTTCCTTTCCAGCACCTGCTCTTCAGGACAAAAGAAGTTGGACGAATCCTGAATTTACCACCCGGCGTTCCAGGAGGCAATACCCAGTGGTCTGACCGTTGCTGTCCCTGTGGGTCCTGACCTGGGCCCTCCTGTTCCCTGGAGGATCCGTCACTTGCTCTTCCGGTGAGTTTCCGCCCTTCCTCGGTGGATTCCTTTCTTTCTCAGACGTGTTTCTGATCCCTCCAACAGTCTCTGTAGCAGTGGTGAGATCATTACAAAATTGCTGTTTGGGAAATCAGATAAGGAAAGGGGTTATTTATTGTTGTGCATGTTGACCTCTCTGGAGGAATGCAGACGTTTATTAGACTGCCTTATGTTTCATTGTTTATTGCAAAAATGCCTTTTCCTTCTCTAGCCCAGGCTAGCAACTTCAGATACCTACAGGCCCTGAGTGTGATCAACCAGACTGCGCCCTAAGCGACGCCAGTCAATGCAAATGGCCACATAGAAATGCCAGGACAGTGTTGCGAGAGCTTAATTTTTTTAAAGTATCGTTGATATACAATCTTATATTGGTTTCAGATGTACATTACGGTGATTCAGCAGTCCCTGAGACCACCTAACATTGTGACTGCAAATTACTGGGCCCCTTTATCCCCCTATCGCACCCCCGCCACCCCCCAGCGTCACCACCACACTGGCCCCATCCCCTCCTCCTTGGTAACCACTAGTCGCCCGTCAATGTCCATGAGTGTCGTGCTGTTTTGTTCCTTCTGGTTTACTTTGCAGAACCTATTTTTTTTTTTTTTTTTTTGGTGAAGAGACCAGAACACTGTCTCTGTGTGAAACCTTTTGCTCTTTAAAAATGTTGACAATGAATTTAATAAATATTTAAAGACAGTGTAGGCCCCTCACAAAACATGTCTGCTGGCTGCCAGTTTCGAATTTTTGGTTTAGGGTTTCTCTCTGTGTTAGACACACTCACACAGATACATATCCCCCTGGGCACATGCGTATGTGCAGGACTTGTTCTCTTTAGGGCTGAAGTTCTCAAACTTCTTGAGCTTCGGGTTTGTCTACACTTAAAAATTATGGAAGACCCCAAAGAGGCGTTCTGCCTGTGAACTATATCTGGTGATATTTGCTGCGTTACAAGTTTGAACTAATAAACTTTAACAATATTTATTAATTTTTTTTTTTGGTATCATAATCTACAATTACATGAGGAACATTATGTTTACGAGACTCCCCCTTCACCAAGTCCCCCCCAACAAACCCCATTACAGTCACTGTCCATCAGCGTAGTAAGATGCTGTAGAGTCACTACTTGTCTTCTCTGTCTTGCACAGCCCTCCCCCCACATTATACATGCTAATCTTAGTGGCCCCCTTTCTTCCCTCCCCCTCGCCCCGTTATCCCCCCCTCACCACCCATCCTCCCCAGTCCCTTTCCCTTTGTTAAACTGTTAGTCCGTTCTTGAGTTCTGTGATACTGCTGCTGTTTGGTTCCTTCAGTTTTTGCTTTGTTCTTACACTCCACAGATGAGTGAAATCATTCGGTACTTGTCTTTCTCCGCCTGGCTTATTTCACTGAGCATAATACCCTCTAGCTCCATCCATGTTGTTGCAAATGGGAGGATTTGGTTTCTTCTTATGGCTGAATAATATTCCATTGTGTATATGTACCACATCTTCTTTATCCATTCATCTACTGATGGACACTTAGGTTGCTTCCATTTCTTGGCTATTGTAAATAGTGCTGCAATTAACATAGGGGTGCATATGTCTTTATCAAACTGAGCTCCTGCATTCTTAGGGCAAATTCCTAGGAGTGGACAGGCCTATGTTTTTTAACAATGTTAGGAGTGGGGAAATCAGGAAAAACTTTCATAGGTTAAAAGCTGCAGGTCTATTTGCAACAACATGGATGGAGCTAGAGGGTATTATGCTCAGTGAAATAAGCCAAGTAGAGAAAGACAAGTATCAAATGATTTCACACATCTGTGGAGTATAAGAACAAATAAAAAAACTGAAGGAGCAGGACAGCATCAGACTCACAGAACCCAAGAGTGGACTAACAGTTAACAAAGGGAAAGGGACTGGGGAGGATGGGTGGGAAGGGGAAAAAGGAGAAAAAGGGGCATTATGATTAGCAGACATAATGTAGGGGGGGTCATGGGGAAAAGGCAGTATAGCACAGAGAAACCAAGTAGTAGTGACTCTAGCATCTTACTAGGCTGGTGGACAGTGACTGCAATGGGGTATGTGGCGGGGACTTGATAATGGGGGGAATCTAGTAACATAATGTTGTTCAAGTAATTGTACATTCATGATACCAAAAAAAAAAAAAAGTATCCTCTGACAGTCTGTCCTCTTTCCTTATTTTTTTTTTTAAAGTGTAACCATGTTATGTTCATAAGGTATTGGTCTGTCCCCCACTAGAGGTATGCTGTGGAGTACCAGAGCCACTCGCTATATGTGGCTATGATGTGGCTAGTCCGAATTGAGACGTCCTGTGAATGTAAATATACACCAGGTTTTAAAGAATTCAAAATAAGTAAATTATCTCATTAAAATTTTTGTATTGATTAAATGTTGAAATAACATTGCAGGTTGAATTGTTTATTAAAGTTGATTTCACCTTCTTCTGTAACCTTTGTTTTAAAAAATGATTACTAGGAAATGTAAAATTGTGTCTGACACCCGGGGCTTGTATTTCTTTTGGACGGTGATGTTCTGGAATATAAGCCTAGGCAGGAACGTTTGTTTCTGAGGTACAGACACTGCTGTACCTCAGCAGAGAACAGAAACCCAGTAAGCAATATTTGCTGAATTAAGGAACCCAAAAGTAGAATGCCAGTCCTTCTTTTTGTTGTCTACCGCACGCAGGGATCCATTTTTAGAAAATAACAAAACTTTGAGGTATAATTTCCATAAAAGTCACCCATTGTATAAGTGTATAATCCAACAATTTTTAGTGAATTCACCAGATTGTCCAACCGTCAACGTCCCTTTGCACCACCCCAATCGGATCCCCTCATGCTCCTTTACAGTCCATCCCCATCCCATCCCAAGGCAACGACTATACGTTGTCTCCGTAGATTTCCTGTGTTGGATTTCTAAGGAATGAATCCCTATGTCCTTGACCAGACCGGGCCATCGCTCTTCCCGGTTTCTGTCTGTCTCTCAACGCTGCTCAGCACAGGCCCAGACCCACACGTGGCTTAGGGTTTGCTGGAGAGAAGGCGGGTGAGCTCGCGCCCCGCCCCCTTAGGGGTTCTGCAGCCCCGCGCCTTCCCAAGGCCCCGAAGGGCAGGCCTGGGGGCTCGTGGTCCGCTGCCACCGCCTGAAGAGCACGTGGGGCTGCCTCGCTGTGCCCCACAGCCCTGCGGGAGGGGCGCCTACTCCCCAAGCCCTCCTCGCGGGGACTGCAGCTCCCAGCGGCCCGCACGGGCGCGAGCGCCGCATCAGCGCGTTCCAGGGCGTCCCGCGGCGGCTCCTAAGCCTGCTCTGCCGCCGGGCGCCTAACCGCGCTGAGCCCCGCCCCGCCGGAGGTCCCGCCCGGGCCCCGCCCCTCTGCGTTGGACGAAAAGCCGCCGAGGCCGCCCCGCCGAGCCGCACGCGCGGGGAGCCCGGCGTCGCAGGGTGCGCGCGAGGATGCTCCGAGCCGGGCAAGGTGGCAGCGGCCTCGGCCGCCGCCGCGCATGCGTGCCCGCGTCGCGGCTGAGCTCAGAAGATGCCCCGGGGGCAGGCCCGGCTGCGCGAGCGTGCCCGGCCGGCGGGCAGCGCTGTGGAGACCGGGGGACGCTGGGAGAGCCGCGAGGCCCGGCGCGCGACCCCCGGAAGCGGTTAAAACCCGGTTGCTGCCGTTCCGGCCGCCTCTCTTCCTATCCCCATTCCTGCTCCTTCGTCATTTTCAGCCTCTTACCCCTTTAGAACCTATTCTAATTTGTTGATACATTGCTTTTTGAGGGGGCCTATTTCCGTTTCGAAGGGCGCAGGGGGCGCCGTGGGCGCCCCTCACCCCGCGTCACGCACGCAGTGTCTGCCCTCCCCACGGCTCTGGGCCTCGCTGCACACCGCAGCCCCTTCTCCCTTGGAGAAGACTCCGCGGCTGCTGGCCACTGCACTCCTTTTCTTACCTGCGCCGTCCCCCAGGCCCCAACTGCCCCCTCGCAGCTCTCCAGCTCGTACCTGGGGCCCTGCCCCGACCTCCGCCCTTTCTGCATCTTGGCCTTGGATTCGCCGCCCCCCACTTCCAGGTTCGTTCTGCTAAACATTCTCTTTCCTCCTGAAGAGTCCTCCTCACCTTGGGGATCCAGGTTTGTTTGTTTTTAGGATCTTCCAGAAAAAACAAAAATCTCTTCTCTATTTCTTGACTACACCCCTCCCCCTCCTTTTAGGAATTTAGAGCAAAAAATATCTTTCTTTCTTCACAGATTTTTTTTTTTCCTCTATCCAGGATCGCTTTCCAGCAAAAATCCTTCCTTTCCATCAAGGATTTTTTGGTATATCTTTCCAACTCATTAACAAACCATTCATTCCCAGTTTCTCTCTCATCTGATATTTGTTTTCCCAACCCTCTTCCCCAACTCTGCAACAAAAATCTCTCTTGATCACCAGTTCTACCCCAGTTAGGCTTGTCCCAGCAAAATCCCCCAGGTCCCTCCCCAGAGAGGGGAGATAGGAAAGGAGGAAAAACCTTTTTCTTAACAACAAAACCCTTTTTCCCACCTAGATCTCTCCCTTTTGCTATTGCTTCGTTTCTTCTAAAAGTTGCCATCTCCTCCAATTTCTCACCAGTGTCCTTGCTTCCTTGGGGACCCAAGTTCTGAATTGTCCCCTTCCTTTCCAGCACCTGCTCTTCAGGACAAAAGAAGTTGGACGAATCCTGAATTTACCACCCGGCGTTCCAGGAGGCAATACCCAGTGGTCTGACCGTTGCTGTCCCTGTGGGTCCTGACCTGGGCCCTCCTGTTCCCTGGAGGATCCGTCACTTGCTCTTCCGGTGAGTTTCCGCCCTTCCTCGGTGGATTCCTTTCTTTCTCAGACGTGTTTCTGATCCCTCCAACAGTCTCTGTAGCAGTGGTGAGATCATTACAAAATTGCTGTTTGGGAAATCAGATAAGGAAAGGGGTTATTTATTGTTGTGCATGTTGACCTCTCTGGAGGAATGCAGACGTTTATTAGACTGCCTTATGTTTCATTGTTTATTGCAAAAATGCCTTTTCCTTCTCTAGCCCAGGCTAGCAACTTCAGATACCTACAGGCCCTGAGTGTGATCAACCAGACTGCGCCCTAAGCGACGCCAGTCAATGCAAATGGCCACATAGAAATGCCAGGACAGTGTTGCGAGAGCTTAATTTTTTTAAAGTATCGTTGATATACAATCTTATATTGGTTTCAGATGTACATTACGGTGATTCAGCAGTCCCTGAGACCACCTAACATTGTGACTGCAAATTACTGGGCCCCTTTATCCCCCTATCGCACCCCCGCCACCCCCCAGCGTCACCACCACACTGGCCCCATCCCCTCCTCCTTGGTAACCACTAGTCGCCCGTCAATGTCCATGAGTGTCGTGCTGTTTTGTTCCTTCTGGTTTACTTTGCAGAACCTATTTTTTTTTTTTTTTTTTTGGTGAAGAGACCAGAACACTGTCTCTGTGTGAAACCTTTTGCTCTTTAAAAATGTTGACAATGAATTTAATAAATATTTAAAGACAGTGTAGGCCCCTCACAAAACATGTCTGCTGGCTGCCAGTTTCGAATTTTTGGTTTAGGGTTTCTCTCTGTGTTAGACACACTCACACAGATACATATCCCCCTGGGCACATGCGTATGTGCAGGACTTGTTCTCTTTAGGGCTGAAGTTCTCAAACTTCTTGAGCTTCGGGTTTGTCTACACTTAAAAATTATGGAAGACCCCAAAGAGGCGTTCTGCCTGTGAACTATATCTGGTGATATTTGCTGCGTTACAAGTTTGAACTAATAAACTTTAACAATATTTATTAATTTTTTTTTTTGGTATCATAATCTACAATTACATGAGGAACATTATGTTTACGAGACTCCCCCTTCACCAAGTCCCCCCCAACAAACCCCATTACAGTCACTGTCCATCAGCGTAGTAAGATGCTGTAGAGTCACTACTTGTCTTCTCTGTCTTGCACAGCCCTCCCCCCACATTATACATGCTAATCTTAGTGGCCCCCTTTCTTCCCTCCCCCTCGCCCCGTTATCCCCCCCTCACCACCCATCCTCCCCAGTCCCTTTCCCTTTGTTAAACTGTTAGTCCGTTCTTGAGTTCTGTGATACTGCTGCTGTTTGGTTCCTTCAGTTTTTGCTTTGTTCTTACACTCCACAGATGAGTGAAATCATTCGGTACTTGTCTTTCTCCGCCTGGCTTATTTCACTGAGCATAATACCCTCTAGCTCCATCCATGTTGTTGCAAATGGGAGGATTTGGTTTCTTCTTATGGCTGAATAATATTCCATTGTGTATATGTACCACATCTTCTTTATCCATTCATCTACTGATGGACACTTAGGTTGCTTCCATTTCTTGGCTATTGTAAATAGTGCTGCAATTAACATAGGGGTGCATATGTCTTTATCAAACTGAGCTCCTGCATTCTTAGGGCAAATTCCTAGGAGTGGACAGGCCTATGTTTTTTAACAATGTTAGGAGTGGGGAAATCAGGAAAAACTTTCATAGGTTAAAAGCTGCAGGTCTATTTGCAACAACATGGATGGAGCTAGAGGGTATTATGCTCAGTGAAATAAGCCAAGTAGAGAAAGACAAGTATCAAATGATTTCACACATCTGTGGAGTATAAGAACAAATAAAAAAACTGAAGGAGCAGGACAGCATCAGACTCACAGAACCCAAGAGTGGACTAACAGTTAACAAAGGGAAAGGGACTGGGGAGGATGGGTGGGAAGGGGAAAAAGGAGAAAAAGGGGCATTATGATTAGCAGACATAATGTAGGGGGGGTCATGGGGAAAAGGCAGTATAGCACAGAGAAACCAAGTAGTAGTGACTCTAGCATCTTACTAGGCTGGTGGACAGGGACTGCAATGGGGTATGTGGCGGGGACTTGATAATGGGGGGAATCTAGTAACATAATGTTGTTCAAGTAATTGTACATTCATGATACCAAAAAAAAAAAAAAGTATCCTCTGACAGTCTGTCCTCTTTCCTTATTTTTTTTTTTAAAGTGTAACCATGTTATGTTCATAAGGTATTGGTCTGTCCCCCACTAGAGGTATGCTGTGGAGTACCAGAGCCACTCGCTATATGTGGCTATGATGTGGCTAGTCCGAATTGAGACGTCCTGTGAATGTAAATATACACCAGGTTTTAAAGAATTCAAAATAAGTAAATTATCTCATTAAAATTTTTGTATTGATTAAATGTTGAAATAACATTGCAGGTTGAATTGTTTATTAAAGTTGATTTCACCTTCTTCTGTAACCTTTGTTTTAAAAAATGATTACTAGGAAATGTAAAATTGTGTCTGACACCCGGGGCTTGTATTTCTTTTGGACGGTGATGTTCTGGAATATAAGCCTAGGCAGGAACGTTTGTTTCTGAGGTACAGACACTGCTGTACCTCAGCAGAGAACAGAAACCCAGTAAGCAATATTTGCTGAATTAAGGAACCCAAAAGTAGAATGCCAGTCCTTCTTTTTGTTGTCTACCGCACGCAGGGATCCATTTTTAGAAAATAACAAAACTTTGAGGTATAATTTCCATAAAAGTCACCCATTGTATAAGTGTATAATCCAACAATTTTTAGTGAATTCACCAGATTGTCCAACCGTCAACGTCCCTTTGCACCACCCCAATCGGATCCCCTCATGCTCCTTTACAGTCCATCCCCATCCCATCCCAAGGCAACGACTATACGTTGTCTCCGTAGATTTCCTGTGTTGGATTTCTAAGGAATGAATCCCTATGTCCTTGACCAGACCGGGCCATCGCTCTTCCCGGTTTCTGTCTGTCTCTCAACGCTGCTCAGCACAGGCCCAGACCCACACGTGGCTTAGGGTTTGCTGGAGAGAAGGCGGGTGAGCTCGCGCCCCGCCCCCTTAGGGGTTCTGCAGCCCCGCGCCTTCCCAAGGCCCCGAAGGGCAGGCCTGGGGGCTCGTGGTCCGCTGCCACCGCCTGAAGAGCACGTGGGGCTGCCTCGCTGTGCCCCACAGCCCTGCGGGAGGGGCGCCTACTCCCCAAGCCCTCCTCGCGGGGACTGCAGCTCCCAGCGGCCCGCACGGGCGCGAGCGCCGCATCAGCGCGTTCCAGGGCGTCCCGCGGCGGCTCCTAAGCCTGCTCTGCCGCCGGGCGCCTAACCGCGCTGAGCCCCGCCCCGCCGGAGGTCCCGCCCGGGCCCCGCCCCTCTGCGTTGGACGAAAAGCCGCCGAGGCCGCCCCGCCGAGCCGCACGCGCGGGGAGCCCGGCGTCGCAGGGTGCGCGCGAGGATGCTCCGAGCCGGGCAAGGTGGCAGCGGCCTCGGCCGCCGCCGCGCATGCGTGCCCGCGTCGCGGCTGAGCTCAGAAGATGCCCCGGGGGCAGGCCCGGCTGCGCGAGCGTGCCCGGCCGGCGGGCAGCGCTGTGGAGACCGGGGGACGCTGGGAGAGCCGCGAGGCCCGGCGCGCGACCCCCGGAAGCGGTTAAAACCCGGTTGCTGCCGTTCCGGCCGCCTCTCTTCCTATCCCCATTCCTGCTCCTTCGTCATTTTCAGCCTCTTACCCCTTTAGAACCTATTCTAATTTGTTGATACATTGCTTTTTGAGGGGGCCTATTTCCGTTTCGAAGGGCGCAGGGGGCGCCGTGGGCGCCCCTCACCCCGCGTCACGCACGCAGTGTCTGCCCTCCCCACGGCTCTGGGCCTCGCTGCACACCGCAGCCCCTTCTCCCTTGGAGAAGACTCCGCGGCTGCTGGCCACTGCACTCCTTTTCTTACCTGCGCCGTCCCCCAGGCCCCAACTGCCCCCTCGCAGCTCTCCAGCTCGTACCTGGGGCCCTGCCCCGACCTCCGCCCTTTCTGCATCTTGGCCTTGGATTCGCCGCCCCCCACTTCCAGGTTCGTTCTGCTAAACATTCTCTTTCCTCCTGAAGAGTCCTCCTCACCTTGGGGATCCAGGTTTGTTTGTTTTTAGGATCTTCCAGAAAAAACAAAAATCTCTTCTCTATTTCTTGACTACACCCCTCCCCCTCCTTTTAGGAATTTAGAGCAAAAAATATCTTTCTTTCTTCACAGATTTTTTTTTTTTCCTCTATCCAGGATCGCTTTCCAGCAAAAATCCTTCCTTTCCATCAAGGATTTTTTGGTATATCTTTCCAACTCATTAACAAACCATTCATTCCCAGTTTCTCTCTCATCTGATATTTGTTTTCCCAACCCTCTTCCCCAACTCTGCAACAAAAATCTCTCTTGATCACCAGTTCTACCCCAGTTAGGCTTGTCCCAGCAAAATCCCCCAGGTCCCTCCCCAGAGAGGGGAGATAGGAAAGGAGGAAAAACCTTTTTCTTAACAACAAAACCCTTTTTCCCACCTAGATCTCTCCCTTTTGCTATTGCTTCGTTTCTTCTAAAAGTTGCCATCTCCTCCAATTTCTCACCAGTGTCCTTGCTTCCTTGGGGACCCAAGTTCTGAATTGTCCCCTTCCTTTCCAGCACCTGCTCTTCAGGACAAAAGAAGTTGGACGAATCCTGAATTTACCACCCGGCGTTCCAGGAGGCAATACCCAGTGGTCTGACCGTTGCTGTCCCTGTGGGTCCTGACCTGGGCCCTCCTGTTCCCTGGAGGATCCATCACTTGCTCTTCCGGTGAGTTTCCGCCCTTCCTCGGTGGATTCCTTTCTTTCTCAGACGTGTTTCTGATCCCTCCAACAGTCTCTGTAGCAGTGGTGAGATCATTACAAAATTGCTGTTTGGGAAATCAGATAAGGAAAGGGGTTATTTATTGTTGTGCATGTTGACCTCTCTGGAGGAATGCAGACGTTTATTAGACTGCCTTATGTTTCATTGTTTATTGCAAAAATGCCTTTTCCTTCTCTAGCCCAGGCTAGCAACTTCAGATACCTACAGGCCCTGAGTGTGATCAACCAGACTGCGCCCTAAGCGACGCCAGTCAATGCAAATGGCCACATAGAAATGCCAGGACAGTGTTGCGAGAGCTTAATTTTTTTAAAGTATCGTTGATATACAATCTTATATTGGTTTCAGATGTACATTACGGTGATTCAGCAGTCCCTGAGACCACCTAACATTGTGACTGCAAATTACTGGGCCCCTTTATCCCCCTATCGCACCCCCGCCACCCCCCAGCGTCACCACCACACTGGCCCCATCCCCTCCTCCTTGGTAACCACTAGTCGCCCGTCAATGTCCATGAGTGTCGTGCTGTTTTGTTCCTTCTGGTTTACTTTGCAGAACCTATTTTTTTTTTTTTTTTTTTTGGTGAAGAGACCAGAACACTGTCTCTGTGTGAAACCTTTTGCTCTTTAAAAATGTTGACAATGAATTTAATAAATATTTAAAGACAGTGTAGGCCCCTCACAAAACATGTCTGCTGGCTGCCAGTTTCGAATTTTTGGTTTAGGGTTTCTCTCTGTGTTAGACACACTCACACAGATACATATCCCCCTGGGCACATGCGTATGTGCAGGACTTGTTCTCTTTAGGGCTGAAGTTCTCAAACTTCTTGAGCTTCGGGTTTGTCTACACTTAAAAATTATGGAAGACCCCAAAGAGGCGTTCTGCCTGTGAACTATATCTGGTGATATTTGCTGCGTTACAAGTTTGAACTAATAAACTTTAACAATATTTATTAATTTTTTTTTTTGGTATCATAATCTACAATTACATGAGGAACATTATGTTTACGAGACTCCCCCTTCACCAAGTCCCCCCCAACAAACCCCATTACAGTCACTGTCCATCAGCGTAGTAAGATGCTGTAGAGTCACTACTTGTCTTCTCTGTCTTGCACAGCCCTCCCCCCACATTATACATGCTAATCTTAGTGGCCCCCTTTCTTCCCTCCCCCTCGCCCCGTTATCCCCCCCTCACCACCCATCCTCCCCAGTCCCTTTCCCTTTGTTAAACTGTTAGTCCGTTCTTGAGTTCTGTGATACTGCTGCTGTTTGGTTCCTTCAGTTTTTGCTTTGTTCTTACACTCCACAGATGAGTGAAATCATTCGGTACTTGTCTTTCTCCGCCTGGCTTATTTCACTGAGCATAATACCCTCTAGCTCCATCCATGTTGTTGCAAATGGGAGGATTTGGTTTCTTCTTATGGCTGAATAATATTCCATTGTGTATATGTACCACATCTTCTTTATCCATTCATCTACTGATGGACACTTAGGTTGCTTCCATTTCTTGGCTATTGTAAATAGTGCTGCAATTAACATAGGGGTGCATATGTCTTTATCAAACTGAGCTCCTGCATTCTTAGGGCAAATTCCTAGGAGTGGACAGGCCTATGTTTTTTAACAATGTTAGGAGTGGGGAAATCAGGAAAAACTTTCATAGGTTAAAAGCTGCAGGTCTATTTGCAACAACATGGATGGAGCTAGAGGGTATTATGCTCAGTGAAATAAGCCAAGTAGAGAAAGACAAGTATCAAATGATTTCACACATCTGTGGAGTATAAGAACAAATAAAAAAACTGAAGGAGCAGGACAGCATCAGACTCACAGAACCCAAGAGTGGACTAACAGTTAACAAAGGGAAAGGGACTGGGGAGGATGGGTGGGAAGGGGAAAAAGGAGAAAAAGGGGCATTATGATTAGCAGACATAATGTAGGGGGGGTCATGGGGAAAAGGCAGTATAGCACAGAGAAACCAAGTAGTAGTGACTCTAGCATCTTACTAGGCTGGTGGACAGTGACTGCAATGGGGTATGTGGCGGGGACTTGATAATGGGGGGAATCTAGTAACATAATGTTGTTCAAGTAATTGTACATTCATGATACCAAAAAAAAAAAAAAGTATCCTCTGACAGTCTGTCCTCTTTCCTTATTTTTTTTTTTAAAGTGTAACCATGTTATGTTCATAAGGTATTGGTCTGTCCCCCACTAGAGGTATGCTGTGGAGTACCAGAGCCACTCGCTATATGTGGCTATGATGTGGCTAGTCCGAATTGAGACGTCCTGTGAATGTAAATATACACCAGGTTTTAAAGAATTCAAAATAAGTAAATTATCTCATTAAAATTTTTGTATTGATTAAATGTTGAAATAACATTGCAGGTTGAATTGTTTATTAAAGTTGATTTCACCTTCTTCTGTAACCTTTGTTTTAAAAAATGATTACTAGGAAATGTAAAATTGTGTCTGACACCCGGGGCTTGTATTTCTTTTGGACGGTGATGTTCTGGAATATAAGCCTAGGCAGGAACGTTTGTTTCTGAGGTACAGACACTGCTGTACCTCAGCAGAGAACAGAAACCCAGTAAGCAATATTTGCTGAATTAAGGAACCCAAAAGTAGAATGCCAGTCCTTCTTTTTGTTGTCTACCGCACGCAGGGATCCATTTTTAGAAAATAACAAAACTTTGAGGTATAATTTCCATAAAAGTCACCCATTGTATAAGTGTATAATCCAACAATTTTTAGTGAATTCACCAGATTGTCCAACCGTCAACGTCCCTTTTAGAATATTTGCATCACCCCAATCGGATCCCCTCATGCTCCTTTACAGTCCATCCCCATCCCATCCCAAGGCAACGACTATACGTTGTCTCCGTAGATTTCCTGTGTTGGATTTCTAAGGAATGAATCCCTATGTCCTTGACCAGACCGGGCCATCGCTCTTCCCGGTTTCTGTCTGTCTCTCAACGCTGCTCAGCACAGGCCCAGACCCACACGTGGCTTAGGGTTTGCTGGAGAGAAGGCGGGTGAGCTCGCGCCCCGCCCCCTTAGGGGTTCTGCAGCCCCGCGCCTTCCCAAGGCCCCGAAGGGCAGGCCTGGGGGCTCGTGGTCCGCTGCCACCGCCTGAAGAGCACGTGGGGCTGCCTCGCTGTGCCCCACAGCCCTGCGGGAGGGGCGCCTACTCCCCAAGCCCTCCTCGCGGGGACTGCAGCTCCCAGCGGCCCGCACGGGCGCGAGCGCCGCATCAGCGCGTTCCAGGGCGTCCCGCGGCGGCTCCTAAGCCTGCTCTGCCGCCGGGCGCCTAACCGCGCTGAGCCCCGCCCCGCCGGAGGTCCCGCCCGGGCCCCGCCCCTCTGCGTTGGACGAAAAGCCGCCGAGGCCGCCCCGCCGAGCCGCACGCGCGGGGAGCCCGGCGTCGCAGGGTGCGCGCGAGGATGCTCCGAGCCGGGCAAGGTGGCAGCGGCCTCGGCCGCCGCCGCGCATGCGTGCCCGCGTCGCGGCTGAGCTCAGAAGATGCCCCGGGGGCAGGCCCGGCTGCGCGAGCGTGCCCGGCCGGCGGGCAGCGCTGTGGAGACCGGGGGACGCTGGGAGAGCCGCGAGGCCCGGCGCGCGACCCCCGGAAGCGGTTAAAACCCGGTTGCTGCCGTCCCGGCCGCCTCTCTTCCTATCCCCATTCCTGCTCCTTCGTCATTTTCAGCCTCTTACCCCTTTAGAACCTATTCTAATTTGTTGATACATTGCTTTTTGAGGGGGCCTATTTCCGTTTCGAAGGGCGCAGGGGGCGCCGTGGGCGCCCCTCACCCCGCGTCACGCACGCAGTGTCTGCCCTCCCCACGGCTCTGGGCCTCGCTGCACACCGCAGCCCCTTCTCCCTTGGAGAAGACTCCGCGGCTGCTGGCCACTGCACTCCTTTTCTTACCTGCGCCGTCCCCCAGGCCCCAACTGCCCCCTCGCAGCTCTCCAGCTCGTACCTGGGGCCCTGCCCCGACCTCCGCCCTTTCTGCATCTTGGCCTTGGATTCGCCGCCCCCCACTTCCAGGTTCGTTCTGCTAAACATTCTCTTTCCTCCTGAAGAGTCCTCCTCACCTTGGGGATCCAGGTTTGTTTGTTTTTAGGATCTTCCAGAAAAAACAAAAATCTCTTCTCTATTTCTTGACTACACCCCTCCCCCTCCTTTTAGGAATTTAGAGCAAAAAATATCTTTCTTTCTTCACAGATTTTTTTTTTTTCCTCTATCCAGGATCGCTTTCCAGCAAAAATCCTTCCTTTCCATCAAGGATTTTTTGGTATATCTTTCCAACTCATTAACAAACCATTCATTCCCAGTTTCTCTCTCATCTGATATTTGTTTTCCCAACCCTCTTCCCCAACTCTGCAACAAAAATCTCTCTTGATCACCAGTTCTACCCCAGTTAGGCTTGTCCCAGCAAAATCCCCCAGGTCCCTCCCCAGAGAGGGGAGATAGGAAAGGAGGAAAAACCTTTTTCTTAACAACAAAACCCTTTTTCCCACCTAGATCTCTCCCTTTTGCTATTGCTTCGTTTCTTCTAAAAGTTGCCATCTCCTCCAATTTCTCACCAGTGTCCTTGCTTCCTTGGGGACCCAAGTTCTGAATTGTCCCCTTCCTTTCCAGCACCTGCTCTTCAGGACAAAAGAAGTTGGACGAATCCTGAATTTACCACCCGGCGTTCCAGGAGGCAATACCCAGTGGTCTGACCGTTGCTGTCCCTGTGGGTCCTGACCTGGGCCCTCCTGTTCCCTGGAGGATCCGTCACTTGCTCTTCCGGTGAGTTTCCGCCCTTCCTCGGTGGATTCCTTTCTTTCTCAGACGTGTTTCTGATCCCTCCAACAGTCTCTGTAGCAGTGGTGAGATCATTACAAAATTGCTGTTTGGGAAATCAGATAAGGAAAGGGGTTATTTATTGTTGTGCATGTTGACCTCTCTGGAGGAATGCAGACGTTTATTAGACTGCCTTATGTTTCATTGTTTATTGCAAAAATGCCTTTTCCTTCTCTAGCCCAGGCTAGCAACTTCAGATACCTACAGGCCCTGAGTGTGATCAACCAGACTGCGCCCTAAGCGACGCCAGTCAATGCAAATGGCCACATAGAAATGCCAGGACAGTGTTGCGAGAGCTTAATTTTTTTAAAGTATCGTTGATATACAATCTTATATTGGTTTCAGATGTACATTACGGTGATTCAGCAGTCCCTGAGACCACCTAACATTGTGACTGCAAATTACTGGGCCCCTTTATCCCCCTATCGCACCCCCGCCACCCCCCAGCGTCACCACCACACTGGCCCCATCCCCTCCTCCTTGGTAACCACTAGTCGCCCGTCAATGTCCATGAGTGTCGTGCTGTTTTGTTCCTTCTGGTTTACTTTGCAGAACCTATTTTTTTTTTTTTTTTTTTTGGTGAAGAGACCAGAACACTGTCTCTGTGTGAAACCTTTTGCTCTTTAAAAATGTTGACAATGAATTTAATAAATATTTAAAGACAGTGTAGGCCCCTCACAAAACATGTCTGCTGGCTGCCAGTTTCGAATTTTTGGTTTAGGGTTTCTCTCTGTGTTAGACACACTCACACAGATACATATCCCCCTGGGCACATGCGTATGTGCAGGACTTGTTCTCTTTAGGGCTGAAGTTCTCAAACTTCTTGAGCTTCGGGTTTGTCTACACTTAAAAATTATGGAAGACCCCAAAGAGGCGTTCTGCCTGTGAACTATATCTGGTGATATTTGCTGCGTTACAAGTTTGAACTAATAAACTTTAACAATATTTATTAATTTTTTTTTTTGGTATCATAATCTACAATTACATGAGGAACATTATGTTTACGAGACTCCCCCTTCACCAAGTCCCCCCCAACAAACCCCATTACAGTCACTGTCCATCAGCGTAGTAAGATGCTGTAGAGTCACTACTTGTCTTCTCTGTCTTGCACAGCCCTCCCCCCACATTATACATGCTAATCTTAGTGGCCCCCTTTCTTCCCTCCCCCTCGCCCCGTTATCCCCCCCTCACCACCCATCCTCCCCAGTCCCTTTCCCTTTGTTAAACTGTTAGTCCGTTCTTGAGTTCTGTGATACTGCTGCTGTTTGGTTCCTTCAGTTTTTGCTTTGTTCTTACACTCCACAGATGAGTGAAATCATTCGGTACTTGTCTTTCTCCGCCTGGCTTATTTCACTGAGCATAATACCCTCTAGCTCCATCCATGTTGTTGCAAATGGGAGGATTTGGTTTCTTCTTATGGCTGAATAATATTCCATTGTGTATATGTACCACATCTTCTTTATCCATTCATCTACTGATGGACACTTAGGTTGCTTCCATTTCTTGGCTATTGTAAATAGTGCTGCAATTAACATAGGGGTGCATATGTCTTTATCAAACTGAGCTCCTGCATTCTTAGGGCAAATTCCTAGGAGTGGACAGGCCTATGTTTTTTAACAATGTTAGGAGTGGGGAAATCAGGAAAAACTTTCATAGGTTAAAAGCTGCAGGTCTATTTGCAACAACATGGATGGAGCTAGAGGGTATTATGCTCAGTGAAATAAGCCAAGTAGAGAAAGACAAGTATCAAATGATTTCACACATCTGTGGAGTATAAGAACAAATAAAAAAACTGAAGGAGCAGGACAGCATCAGACTCACAGAACCCAAGAGTGGACTAACAGTTAACAAAGGGAAAGGGACTGGGGAGGATGGGTGGGAAGGGGAAAAAGGAGAAAAAGGGGCATTATGATTAGCAGACATAATGTAGGGGGGGTCATGGGGAAAAGGCAGTATAGCACAGAGAAACCAAGTAGTAGTGACTCTAGCATCTTACTAGGCTGGTGGACAGTGACTGCAATGGGGTATGTGGCGGGGACTTGATAATGGGGGGAATCTAGTAACATAATGTTGTTCAAGTAATTGTACATTCATGATACCAAAAAAAAAAAAAAGTATCCTCTGACAGTCTGTCCTCTTTCCTTATTTTTTTTTTTAAAGTGTAACCATGTTATGTTCATAAGGTATTGGTCTGTCCCCCACTAGAGGTATGCTGTGGAGTACCAGAGCCACTCGCTATATGTGGCTATGATGTGGCTAGTCCGAATTGAGACGTCCTGTGAATGTAAATATACACCAGGTTTTAAAGAATTCAAAATAAGTAAATTATCTCATTAAAATTTTTGTATTGATTAAATGTTGAAATAACATTGCAGGTTGAATTGTTTATTAAAGTTGATTTCACCTTCTTCTGTAACCTTTGTTTTAAAAAATGATTACTAGGAAATGTAAAATTGTGTCTGACACCCGGGGCTTGTATTTCTTTTGGACGGTGATGTTCTGGAATATAAGCCTAGGCAGGAACGTTTGTTTCTGAGGTACAGACACTGCTGTACCTCAGCAGAGAACAGAAACCCAGTAAGCAATATTTGCTGAATTAAGGAACCCAAAAGTAGAATGCCAGTCCTTCTTTTTGTTGTCTACCGCACGCAGGGATCCATTTTTAGAAAATAACAAAACTTTGAGGTATAATTTCCATAAAAGTCACCCATTGTATAAGTGTATAATCCAACAATTTTTAGTGAATTCACCAGATTGTCCAACCGTCAACGTCCCTTTTAGAATATTTGCATCACCCCAATCGGATCCCCTCATGCTCCTTTACAGTCCATCCCCATCCCATCCCAAGGCAACGACTATACGTTGTCTCCGTAGATTTCCTGTGTTGGATTTCTAAGGAATGAATCCCTATGTCCTTGACCAGACCGGGCCATCGCTCTTCCCGGTTTCTGTCTGTCTCTCAACGCTGCTCAGCACAGGCCCAGACCCACACGTGGCTTAGGGTTTGCTGGAGAGAAGGCGGGTGAGCTCGCGCCCCGCCCCCTTAGGGGTTCTGCAGCCCCGCGCCTTCCCAAGGCCCCGAAGGGCAGGCCTGGGGGCTCGTGGTCCGCTGCCACCGCCTGAAGAGCACGTGGGGCTGCCTCGCTGTGCCCCACAGCCCTGCGGGAGGGGCGCCTACTCCCCAAGCCCTCCTCGCGGGGACTGCAGCTCCCAGCGGCCCGCACGGGCGCGAGCGCCGCATCAGCGCGTTCCAGGGCGTCCCGCGGCGGCTCCTAAGCCTGCTCTGCCGCCGGGCGCCTAACCGCGCTGAGCCCCGCCCCGCCGGAGGTCCCGCCCGGGCCCCGCCCCTCTGCGTTGGACGAAAAGCCGCCGAGGCCGCCCCGCCGAGCCGCACGCGCGGGGAGCCCGGCGTCGCAGGGTGCGCGCGAGGATGCTCCGAGCCGGGCAAGGTGGCAGCGGCCTCGGCCGCCGCCGCGCATGCGTGCCCGCGTCGCGGCTGAGCTCAGAAGATGCCCCGGGGGCAGGCCCGGCTGCGCGAGCGTGCCCGGCCGGCGGGCAGCGCTGTGGAGACCGGGGGACGCTGGGAGAGCCGCGAGGCCCGGCGCGCGACCCCCGGAAGCGGTTAAAACCCGGTTGCTGCCGTCCCGGCCGCCTCTCTTCCTATCCCCATTCCTGCTCCTTCGTCATTTTCAGCCTCTTACCCCTTTAGAACCTATTCTAATTTGTTGATACATTGCTTTTTGAGGGGGCCTATTTCCGTTTCGAAGGGCGCAGGGGGCGCCGTGGGCGCCCCTCACCCCGCGTCACGCACGCAGTGTCTGCCCTCCCCACGGCTCTGGGCCTCGCTGCACACCGCAGCCCCTTCTCCCTTGGAGAAGACTCCGCGGCTGCTGGCCACTGCACTCCTTTTCTTACCTGCGCCGTCCCCCAGGCCCCAACTGCCCCCTCGCAGCTCTCCAGCTCGTACCTGGGGCCCTGCCCCGACCTCCGCCCTTTCTGCATCTTGGCCTTGGATTCGCCGCCCCCCACTTCCAGGTTCGTTCTGCTAAACATTCTCTTTCCTCCTGAAGAGTCCTCCTCACCTTGGGGATCCAGGTTTGTTTGTTTTTAGGATCTTCCAGAAAAAACAAAAATCTCTTCTCTATTTCTTGACTACACCCCTCCCCCTCCTTTTAGGAATTTAGAGCAAAAAATATCTTTCTTTCTTCACAGATTTTTTTTTTTTCCTCTATCCAGGATCGCTTTCCAGCAAAAATCCTTCCTTTCCATCAAGGATTTTTTGGTATATCTTTCCAACTCATTAACAAACCATTCATTCCCAGTTTCTCTCTCATCTGATATTTGTTTTCCCAACCCTCTTCCCCAACTCTGCAACAAAAATCTCTCTTGATCACCAGTTCTACCCCAGTTAGGCTTGTCCCAGCAAAATCCCCCAGGTCCCTCCCCAGAGAGGGGAGATAGGAAAGGAGGAAAAACCTTTTTCTTAACAACAAAACCCTTTTTCCCACCTAGATCTCTCCCTTTTGCTATTGCTTCGTTTCTTCTAAAAGTTGCCATCTCCTCCAATTTCTCACCAGTGTCCTTGCTTCCTTGGGGACCCAAGTTCTGAATTGTCCCCTTCCTTTCCAGCACCTGCTCTTCAGGACAAAAGAAGTTGGACGAATCCTGAATTTACCACCCGGCGTTCCAGGAGGCAATACCCAGTGGTCTGACCGTTGCTGTCCCTGTGGGTCCTGACCTGGGCCCTCCTGTTCCCTGGAGGATCCGTCACTTGCTCTTCCGGTGAGTTTCCGCCCTTCCTCGGTGGATTCCTTTCTTTCTCAGACGTGTTTCTGATCCCTCCAACAGTCTCTGTAGCAGTGGTGAGATCATTACAAAATTGCTGTTTGGGAAATCAGATAAGGAAAGGGGTTATTTATTGTTGTGCATGTTGACCTCTCTGGAGGAATGCAGACGTTTATTAGACTGCCTTATGTTTCATTGTTTATTGCAAAAATGCCTTTTCCTTCTCTAGCCCAGGCTAGCAACTTCAGATACCTACAGGCCCTGAGTGTGATCAACCAGACTGCGCCCTAAGCGACGCCAGTCAATGCAAATGGCCACATAGAAATGCCAGGACAGTGTTGCGAGAGCTTAATTTTTTTAAAGTATCGTTGATATACAATCTTATATTGGTTTCAGATGTACATTACGGTGATTCAGCAGTCCCTGAGACCACCTAACATTGTGACTGCAAATTACTGGGCCCCTTTATCCCCCTATCGCACCCCCGCCACCCCCCAGCGTCACCACCACACTGGCCCCATCCCCTCCTCCTTGGTAACCACTAGTCGCCCGTCAATGTCCATGAGTGTCGTGCTGTTTTGTTCCTTCTGGTTTACTTTGCAGAACCTATTTTTTTTTTTTTTTTTTTGGTGAAGAGACCAGAACACTGTCTCTGTGTGAAACCTTTTGCTCTTTAAAAATGTTGACAATGAATTTAATAAATATTTAAAGACAGTGTAGGCCCCTCACAAAACATGTCTGCTGGCTGCCAGTTTCGAATTTTTGGTTTAGGGTTTCTCTCTGTGTTAGACACACTCACACAGATACATATCCCCCTGGGCACATGCGTATGTGCAGGACTTGTTCTCTTTAGGGCTGAAGTTCTCAAACTTCTTGAGCTTCGGGTTTGTCTACACTTAAAAATTATGGAAGACCCCAAAGAGGCGTTCTGCCTGTGAACTATATCTGGTGATATTTGCTGCGTTACAAGTTTGAACTAATAAACTTTAACAATATTTATTAATTTTTTTTTTTGGTATCATAATCTACAATTACATGAGGAACATTATGTTTACGAGACTCCCCCTTCACCAAGTCCCCCCCAACAAACCCCATTACAGTCACTGTCCATCAGCGTAGTAAGATGCTGTAGAGTCACTACTTGTCTTCTCTGTCTTGCACAGCCCTCCCCCCACATTATACATGCTAATCTTAGTGGCCCCCTTTCTTCCCTCCCCCTCGCCCCGTTATCCCCCCCTCACCACCCATCCTCCCCAGTCCCTTTCCCTTTGTTAAACTGTTAGTCCGTTCTTGAGTTCTGTGATACTGCTGCTGTTTGGTTCCTTCAGTTTTTGCTTTGTTCTTACACTCCACAGATGAGTGAAATCATTCGGTACTTGTCTTTCTCCGCCTGGCTTATTTCACTGAGCATAATACCCTCTAGCTCCATCCATGTTGTTGCAAATGGGAGGATTTGGTTTCTTCTTATGGCTGAATAATATTCCATTGTGTATATGTACCACATCTTCTTTATCCATTCATCTACTGATGGACACTTAGGTTGCTTCCATTTCTTGGCTATTGTAAATAGTGCTGCAATTAACATAGGGGTGCATATGTCTTTATCAAACTGAGCTCCTGCATTCTTAGGGCAAATTCCTAGGAGTGGACAGGCCTATGTTTTTTAACAATGTTAGGAGTGGGGAAATCAGGAAAAACTTTCATAGGTTAAAAGCTGCAGGTCTATTTGCAACAACATGGATGGAGCTAGAGGGTATTATGCTCAGTGAAATAAGCCAAGTAGAGAAAGACAAGTATCAAATGATTTCACACATCTGTGGAGTATAAGAACAAATAAAAAAACTGAAGGAGCAGGACAGCATCAGACTCACAGAACCCAAGAGTGGACTAACAGTTAACAAAGGGAAAGGGACTGGGGAGGATGGGTGGGAAGGGGAAAAAGGAGAAAAAGGGGCATTATGATTAGCAGACATAATGTAGGGGGGGTCATGGGGAAAAGGCAGTATAGCACAGAGAAACCAAGTAGTAGTGACTCTAGCATCTTACTAGGCTGGTGGACAGTGACTGCAATGGGGTATGTGGCGGGGACTTGATAATGGGGGGAATCTAGTAACATAATGTTGTTCAAGTAATTGTACATTCATGATACCAAAAAAAAAAAAAAGTATCCTCTGACAGTCTGTCCTCTTTCCTTATTTTTTTTTTTAAAGTGTAACCATGTTATGTTCATAAGGTATTGGTCTGTCCCCCACTAGAGGTATGCTGTGGAGTACCAGAGCCACTCGCTATATGTGGCTATGATGTGGCTAGTCCGAATTGAGACGTCCTGTGAATGTAAATATACACCAGGTTTTAAAGAATTCAAAATAAGTAAATTATCTCATTAAAATTTTTGTATTGATTAAATGTTGAAATAACATTGCAGGTTGAATTGTTTATTAAAGTTGATTTCACCTTCTTCTGTAACCTTTGTTTTAAAAAATGATTACTAGGAAATGTAAAATTGTGTCTGACACCCGGGGCTTGTATTTCTTTTGGACGGTGATGTTCTGGAATATAAGCCTAGGCAGGAACGTTTGTTTCTGAGGTACAGACACTGCTGTACCTCAGCAGAGAACAGAAACCCAGTAAGCAATATTTGCTGAATTAAGGAACCCAAAAGTAGAATGCCAGTCCTTCTTTTTGTTGTCTACCGCACGCAGGGATCCATTTTTAGAAAATAACAAAACTTTGAGGTATAATTTCCATAAAAGTCACCCATTGTATAAGTGTATAATCCAACAATTTTTAGTGAATTCACCAGATTGTCCAACCGTCAACGTCCCTTTGCACCACCCCAATCGGATCCCCTCATGCTCCTTTACAGTCCATCCCCATCCCATCCCAAGGCAACGACTATACGTTGTCTCCGTAGATTTCCTGTGTTGGATTTCTAAGGAATGAATCCCTATGTCCTTGACCAGACCGGGCCATCGCTCTTCCCGGTTTCTGTCTGTCTCTCAACGCTGCTCAGCACAGGCCCAGACCCACACGTGGCTTAGGGTTTGCTGGAGAGAAGGCGGGTGAGCTCGCGCCCCGCCCCCTTAGGGGTTCTGCAGCCCCGCGCCTTCCCAAGGCCCCGAAGGGCAGGCCTGGGGGCTCGTGGTCCGCTGCCACCGCCTGAAGAGCACGTGGGGCTGCCTCGCTGTGCCCCACAGCCCTGCGGGAGGGGCGCCTACTCCCCAAGCCCTCCTCGCGGGGACTGCAGCTCCCAGCGGCCCGCACGGGCGCGAGCGCCGCATCAGCGCGTTCCAGGGCGTCCCGCGGCGGCTCCTAAGCCTGCTCTGCCGCCGGGCGCCTAACCGCGCTGAGCCCCGCCCCGCCGGAGGTCCCGCCCGGGCCCCGCCCCTCTGCGTTGGACGAAAAGCCGCCGAGGCCGCCCCGCCGAGCCGCACGCGCGGGGAGCCCGGCGTCGCAGGGTGCGCGCGAGGATGCTCCGAGCCGGGCAAGGTGGCAGCGGCCTCGGCCGCCGCCGCGCATGCGTGCCCGCGTCGCGGCTGAGCTCAGAAGATGCCCCGGGGGCAGGCCCGGCTGCGCGAGCGTGCCCGGCCGGCGGGCAGCGCTGTGGAGACCGGGGGACGCTGGGAGAGCCGCGAGGCCCGGCGCGCGACCCCCGGAAGCGGTTAAAACCCGGTTGCTGCCGTTCCGGCCGCCTCTCTTCCTATCCCCATTCCTGCTCCTTCGTCATTTTCAGCCTCTTACCCCTTTAGAACCTATTCTAATTTGTTGATACATTGCTTTTTGAGGGGGCCTATTTCCGTTTCGAAGGGCGCAGGGGGCGCCGTGGGCGCCCCTCACCCCGCGTCACGCACGCAGTGTCTGCCCTCCCCACGGCTCTGGGCCTCGCTGCACACCGCAGCCCCTTCTCCCTTGGAGAAGACTCCGCGGCTGCTGGCCACTGCACTCCTTTTCTTACCTGCGCCGTCCCCCAGGCCCCAACTGCCCCCTCGCAGCTCTCCAGCTCGTACCTGGGGCCCTGCCCCGACCTCCGCCCTTTCTGCATCTTGGCCTTGGATTCGCCGCCCCCCACTTCCAGGTTCGTTCTGCTAAACATTCTCTTTCCTCCTGAAGAGTCCTCCTCACCTTGGGGATCCAGGTTTGTTTGTTTTTAGGATCTTCCAGAAAAAACAAAAATCTCTTCTCTATTTCTTGACTACACCCCTCCCCCTCCTTTTAGGAATTTAGAGCAAAAAATATCTTTCTTTCTTCACAGATTTTTTTTTTTTCCTCTATCCAGGATCGCTTTCCAGCAAAAATCCTTCCTTTCCATCAAGGATTTTTTGGTATATCTTTCCAACTCATTAACAAACCATTCATTCCCAGTTTCTCTCTCATCTGATATTTGTTTTCCCAACCCTCTTCCCCAACTCTGCAACAAAAATCTCTCTTGATCACCAGTTCTACCCCAGTTAGGCTTGTCCCAGCAAAATCCCCCAGGTCCCTCCCCAGAGAGGGGAGATAGGAAAGGAGGAAAAACCTTTTTCTTAACAACAAAACCCTTTTTCCCACCTAGATCTCTCCCTTTTGCTATTGCTTCGTTTCTTCTAAAAGTTGCCATCTCCTCCAATTTCTCACCAGTGTCCTTGCTTCCTTGGGGACCCAAGTTCTGAATTGTCCCCTTCCTTTCCAGCACCTGCTCTTCAGGACAAAAGAAGTTGGACGAATCCTGAATTTACCACCCGGCGTTCCAGGAGGCAATACCCAGTGGTCTGACCGTTGCTGTCCCTGTGGGTCCTGACCTGGGCCCTCCTGTTCCCTGGAGGATCCGTCACTTGCTCTTCCGGTGAGTTTCCGCCCTTCCTCGGTGGATTCCTTTCTTTCTCAGACGTGTTTCTGATCCCTCCAACAGTCTCTGTAGCAGTGGTGAGATCATTACAAAATTGCTGTTTGGGAAATCAGATAAGGAAAGGGGTTATTTATTGTTGTGCATGTTGACCTCTCTGGAGGAATGCAGACGTTTATTAGACTGCCTTATGTTTCATTGTTTATTGCAAAAATGCCTTTTCCTTCTCTAGCCCAGGCTAGCAACTTCAGATACCTACAGGCCCTGAGTGTGATCAACCAGACTGCGCCCTAAGCGACGCCAGTCAATGCAAATGGCCACATAGAAATGCCAGGACAGTGTTGCGAGAGCTTAATTTTTTTAAAGTATCGTTGATATACAATCTTATATTGGTTTCAGATGTACATTACGGTGATTCAGCAGTCCCTGAGACCACCTAACATTGTGACTGCAAATTACTGGGCCCCTTTATCCCCCTATCGCACCCCCGCCACCCCCCAGCGTCACCACCACACTGGCCCCATCCCCTCCTCCTTGGTAACCACTAGTCGCCCGTCAATGTCCATGAGTGTCGTGCTGTTTTGTTCCTTCTGGTTTACTTTGCAGAACCTATTTTTTTTTTTTTTTTTGGTGAAGAGACCAGAACACTGTCTCTGTGTGAAACCTTTTGCTCTTTAAAAATGTTGACAATGAATTTAATAAATATTTAAAGACAGTGTAGGCCCCTCACAAAACATGTCTGCTGGCTGCCAGTTTCGAATTTTTGGTTTAGGGTTTCTCTCTGTGTTAGACACACTCACACAGATACATATCCCCCTGGGCACATGCGTATGTGCAGGACTTGTTCTCTTTAGGGCTGAAGTTCTCAAACTTCTTGAGCTTCGGGTTTGTCTACACTTAAAAATTATGGAAGACCCCAAAGAGGCGTTCTGCCTGTGAACTATATCTGGTGATATTTGCTGCGTTACAAGTTTGAACTAATAAACTTTAACAATATTTATTAATTTTTTTTTTTGGTATCATAATCTACAATTACATGAGGAACATTATGTTTACGAGACTCCCCCTTCACCAAGTCCCCCCCAACAAACCCCATTACAGTCACTGTCCATCAGCGTAGTAAGATGCTGTAGAGTCACTACTTGTCTTCTCTGTCTTGCACAGCCCTCCCCCCACATTATACATGCTAATCTTAGTGGCCCCCTTTCTTCCCTCCCCCTCGCCCCGTTATCCCCCCCTCACCACCCATCCTCCCCAGTCCCTTTCCCTTTGTTAAACTGTTAGTCCGTTCTTGAGTTCTGTGATACTGCTGCTGTTTGGTTCCTTCAGTTTTTGCTTTGTTCTTACACTCCACAGATGAGTGAAATCATTCGGTACTTGTCTTTCTCCGCCTGGCTTATTTCACTGAGCATAATACCCTCTAGCTCCATCCATGTTGTTGCAAATGGGAGGATTTGGTTTCTTCTTATGGCTGAATAATATTCCATTGTGTATATGTACCACATCTTCTTTATCCATTCATCTACTGATGGACACTTAGGTTGCTTCCATTTCTTGGCTATTGTAAATAGTGCTGCAATTAACATAGGGGTGCATATGTCTTTATCAAACTGAGCTCCTGCATTCTTAGGGCAAATTCCTAGGAGTGGACAGGCCTATGTTTTTTAACAATGTTAGGAGTGGGGAAATCAGGAAAAACTTTCATAGGTTAAAAGCTGCAGGTCTATTTGCAACAACATGGATGGAGCTAGAGGGTATTATGCTCAGTGAAATAAGCCAAGTAGAGAAAGACAAGTATCAAATGATTTCACACATCTGTGGAGTATAAGAACAAATAAAAAAACTGAAGGAGCAGGACAGCATCAGACTCACAGAACCCAAGAGTGGACTAACAGTTAACAAAGGGAAAGGGACTGGGGAGGATGGGTGGGAAGGGGAAAAAGGAGAAAAAGGGGCATTATGATTAGCAGACATAATGTAGGGGGGGTCATGGGGAAAAGGCAGTATAGCACAGAGAAACCAAGTAGTAGTGACTCTAGCATCTTACTAGGCTGGTGGACAGTGACTGCAATGGGGTATGTGGCGGGGACTTGATAATGGGGGGAATCTAGTAACATAATGTTGTTCAAGTAATTGTACATTCATGATACCAAAAAAAAAAAAAAGTATCCTCTGACAGTCTGTCCTCTTTCCTTATTTTTTTTTTTAAAGTGTAACCATGTTATGTTCATAAGGTATTGGTCTGTCCCCCGCTAGAGGTATGCTGTGGAGTACCAGAGCCACTCGCTATATGTGGCTATGATGTGGCTAGTCCGAATTGAGACGTCCTGTGAATGTAAATATACACCAGGTTTTAAAGAATTCAAAATAAGTAAATTATCTCATTAAAATTTTTGTATTGATTAAATGTTGAAATAACATTGCAGGTTGAATTGTTTATTAAAGTTGATTTCACCTTCTTCTGTAACCTTTGTTTTAAAAAATGATTACTAGGAAATGTAAAATTGTGTCTGACACCCGGGGCTTGTATTTCTTTTGGACGGTGATGTTCTGGAATATAAGCCTAGGCAGGAACGTTTGTTTCTGAGGTACAGACACTGCTGTACCTCAGCAGAGAACAGAAACCCAGTAAGCAATATTTGCTGAATTAAGGAACCCAAAAGTAGAATGCCAGTCCTTCTTTTTGTTGTCTACCGCACGCAGGGATCCATTTTTAGAAAATAACAAAACTTTGAGGTATAATTTCCATAAAAGTCACCCATTGTATAAGTGTATAATCCAACAATTTTTAGTGAATTCACCAGATTGTCCAACCGTCAACGTCCCTTTGCACCACCCCAATCGGATCCCCTCATGCTCCTTTACAGTCCATCCCCATCCCATCCCAAGGCAACGACTATACGTTGTCTCCGTAGATTTCCTGTGTTGGATTTCTAAGGAATGAATCCCTATGTCCTTGACCAGACCGGGCCATCGCTCTTCCCGGTTTCTGTCTGTCTCTCAACGCTGCTCAGCACAGGCCCAGACCCACACGTGGCTTAGGGTTTGCTGGAGAGAAGGCGGGTGAGCTCGCGCCCCGCCCCCTTAGGGGTTCTGCAGCCCCGCGCCTTCCCAAGGCCCCGAAGGGCAGGCCTGGGGGCTCGTGGTCCGCTGCCACCGCCTGAAGAGCACGTGGGGCTGCCTCGCTGTGCCCCACAGCCCTGCGGGAGGGGCGCCTACTCCCCAAGCCCTCCTCGCGGGGACTGCAGCTCCCAGCGGCCCGCACGGGCGCGAGCGCCGCATCAGCGCGTTCCAGGGCGTCCCGCGGCGGCTCCTAAGCCTGCTCTGCCGCCGGGCGCCTAACCGCGCTGAGCCCCGCCCCGCCGGAGGTCCCGCCCGGGCCCCGCCCCTCTGCGTTGGACGAAAAGCCGCCGAGGCCGCCCCGCCGAGCCGCACGCGCGGGGAGCCCGGCGTCGCAGGGTGCGCGCGAGGATGCTCCGAGCCGGGCAAGGTGGCAGCGGCCTCGGCCGCCGCCGCGCATGCGTGCCCGCGTCGCGGCTGAGCTCAGAAGATGCCCCGGGGGCAGGCCCGGCTGCGCGAGCGTGCCCGGCCGGCGGGCAGCGCTGTGGAGACCGGGGGACGCTGGGAGAGCCGCGAGGCCCGGCGCGCGACCCCCGGAAGCGGTTAAAACCCGGTTGCTGCCGTCCCGGCCGCCTCTCTTCCTATCCCCATTCCTGCTCCTTCGTCATTTTCAGCCTCTTACCCCTTTAGAACCTATTCTAATTTGTTGATACATTGCTTTTTGAGGGGGCCTATTTCCGTTTCGAAGGGCGCAGGGGGCGCCGTGGGCGCCCCTCACCCCGCGTCACGCACGCAGTGTCTGCCCTCCCCACGGCTCTGGGCCTCGCTGCACACCGCAGCCCCTTCTCCCTTGGAGAAGACTCCGCGGCTGCTGGCCACTGCACTCCTTTTCTTACCTGCGCCGTCCCCCAGGCCCCAACTGCCCCCTCGCAGCTCTCCAGCTCGTACCTGGGGCCCTGCCCCGACCTCCGCCCTTTCTGCATCTTGGCCTTGGATTCGCCGCCCCCCACTTCCAGGTTCGTTCTGCTAAACATTCTCTTTCCTCCTGAAGAGTCCTCCTCACCTTGGGGATCCAGGTTTGTTTGTTTTTAGGATCTTCCAGAAAAAACAAAAATCTCTTCTCTATTTCTTGACTACACCCCTCCCCCTCCTTTTAGGAATTTAGAGCAAAAAATATCTTTCTTTCTTCACAGATTTTTTTTTTTCCTCTATCCAGGATCGCTTTCCAGCAAAAATCCTTCCTTTCCATCAAGGATTTTTTGGTATATCTTTCCAACTCATTAACAAACCATTCATTCCCAGTTTCTCTCTCATCTGATATTTGTTTTCCCAACCCTCTTCCCCAACTCTGCAACAAAAATCTCTCTTGATCACCAGTTCTACCCCAGTTAGGCTTGTCCCAGCAAAATCCCCCAGGTCCCTCCCCAGAGAGGGGAGATAGGAAAGGAGGAAAAACCTTTTTCTTAACAACAAAACCCTTTTTCCCACCTAGATCTCTCCCTTTTGCTATTGCTTCGTTTCTTCTAAAAGTTGCCATCTCCTCCAATTTCTCACCAGTGTCCTTGCTTCCTTGGGGACCCAAGTTCTGAATTGTCCCCTTCCTTTCCAGCACCTGCTCTTCAGGACAAAAGAAGTTGGACGAATCCTGAATTTACCACCCGGCGTTCCAGGAGGCAATACCCAGTGGTCTGACCGTTGCTGTCCCTGTGGGTCCTGACCTGGGCCCTCCTGTTCCCTGGAGGATCTGTCACTTGCTCTTCCGGTGAGTTTCCGCCCTTCCTCGGTGGATTCCTTTCTTTCTCAGACGTGTTTCTGATCCCTCCAACAGTCTCTGTAGCAGTGGTGAGATCATTACAAAATTGCTGTTTGGGAAATCAGATAAGGAAAGGGGTTATTTATTGTTGTGCATGTTGACCTCTCTGGAGGAATGCAGACGTTTATTAGACTGCCTTATGTTTCATTGTTTATTGCAAAAATGCCTTTTCCTTCTCTAGCCCAGGCTAGCAACTTCAGATACCTACAGGCCCTGAGTGTGATCAACCAGACTGCGCCCTAAGCGACGCCAGTCAATGCAAATGGCCACATAGAAATGCCAGGACAGTGTTGCGAGAGCTTAATTTTTTTAAAGTATCGTTGATATACAATCTTATATTGGTTTCAGATGTACATTACGGTGATTCAGCAGTCCCTGAGACCACCTAACATTGTGACTGCAAATTACTGGGCCCCTTTATCCCCCTATCGCACCCCCGCCACCCCCCAGCGTCACCACCACACTGGCCCCATCCCCTCCTCCTTGGTAACCACTAGTCGCCCGTCAATGTCCATGAGTGTCGTGCTGTTTTGTTCCTTCTGGTTTACTTTGCAGAACCTATTTTTTTTTTTTTTTTTTGGTGAAGAGACCAGAACACTGTCTCTGTGTGAAACCTTTTGCTCTTTAAAAATGTTGACAATGAATTTAATAAATATTTAAAGACAGTGTAGGCCCCTCACAAAACATGTCTGCTGGCTGCCAGTTTCGAATTTTTGGTTTAGGGTTTCTCTCTGTGTTAGACACACTCACACAGATACATATCCCCCTGGGCACATGCGTATGTGCAGGACTTGTTCTCTTTAGGGCTGAAGTTCTCAAACTTCTTGAGCTTCGGGTTTGTCTACACTTAAAAATTATGGAAGACCCCAAAGAGGCGTTCTGCCTGTGAACTATATCTGGTGATATTTGCTGCGTTACAAGTTTGAACTAATAAACTTTAACAATATTTATTAATTTTTTTTTTTTGGTATCATAATCTACAATTACATGAGGAACATTATGTTTACGAGACTCCCCCTTCACCAAGTCCCCCCCAACAAACCCCATTACAGTCACTGTCCATCAGCGTAGTAAGATGCTGTAGAGTCACTACTTGTCTTCTCTGTCTTGCACAGCCCTCCCCCCACATTATACATGCTAATCTTAGTGGCCCCCTTTCTTCCCTCCCCCTCGCCCCGTTATCCCCCCCTCACCACCCATCCTCCCCAGTCCCTTTCCCTTTGTTAAACTGTTAGTCCGTTCTTGAGTTCTGTGATACTGCTGCTGTTTGGTTCCTTCAGTTTTTGCTTTGTTCTTACACTCCACAGATGAGTGAAATCATTCGGTACTTGTCTTTCTCCGCCTGGCTTATTTCACTGAGCATAATACCCTCTAGCTCCATCCATGTTGTTGCAAATGGGAGGATTTGGTTTCTTCTTATGGCTGAATAATATTCCATTGTGTATATGTACCACATCTTCTTTATCCATTCATCTACTGATGGACACTTAGGTTGCTTCCATTTCTTGGCTATTGTAAATAGTGCTGCAATTAACATAGGGGTGCATATGTCTTTATCAAACTGAGCTCCTGCATTCTTAGGGCAAATTCCTAGGAGTGGACAGGCCTATGTTTTTTAACAATGTTAGGAGTGGGGAAATCAGGAAAAACTTTCATAGGTTAAAAGCTGCAGGTCTATTTGCAACAACATGGATGGAGCTAGAGGGTATTATGCTCAGTGAAATAAGCCAAGTAGAGAAAGACAAGTATCAAATGATTTCACACATCTGTGGAGTATAAGAACAAATAAAAAAACTGAAGGAGCAGGACAGCATCAGACTCACAGAACCCAAGAGTGGACTAACAGTTAACAAAGGGAAAGGGACTGGGGAGGATGGGTGGGAAGGGGAAAAAGGAGAAAAAGGGGCATTATGATTAGCAGACATAATGTAGGGGGGGTCATGGGGAAAAGGCAGTATAGCACAGAGAAACCAAGTAGTAGTGACTCTAGCATCTTACTAGGCTGGTGGACAGTGACTGCAATGGGGTATGTGGCGGGGACTTGATAATGGGGGGAATCTAGTAACATAATGTTGTTCAAGTAATTGTACATTCATGATACCAAAAAAAAAAAAAAGTATCCTCTGACAGTCTGTCCTCTTTCCTTATTTTTTTTTTTAAAGTGTAACCATGTTATGTTCATAAGGTATTGGTCTGTCCCCCGCTAGAGGTATGCTGTGGAGTACCAGAGCCACTCGCTATATGTGGCTATGATGTGGCTAGTCCGAATTGAGACGTCCTGTGAATGTAAATATACACCAGGTTTTAAAGAATTCAAAATAAGTAAATTATCTCATTAAAATTTTTGTATTGATTAAATGTTGAAATAACATTGCAGGTTGAATTGTTTATTAAAGTTGATTTCACCTTCTTCTGTAACCTTTGTTTTAAAAAATGATTACTAGGAAATGTAAAATTGTGTCTGACACCCGGGGCTTGTATTTCTTTTGGACGGTGATGTTCTGGAATATAAGCCTAGGCAGGAACGTTTGTTTCTGAGGTACAGACACTGCTGTACCTCAGCAGAGAACAGAAACCCAGTAAGCAATATTTGCTGAATTAAGGAACCCAAAAGTAGAATGCCAGTCCTTCTTTTTGTTGTCTACCGCACGCAGGGATCCATTTTTAGAAAATAACAAAACTTTGAGGTATAATTTCCATAAAAGTCACCCATTGTATAAGTGTATAATCCAACAATTTTTAGTGAATTCACCAGATTGTCCAACCGTCAACGTCCCTTTGCACCACCCCAATCGGATCCCCTCATGCTCCTTTACAGTCCATCCCCATCCCATCCCAAGGCAACGACTATACGTTGTCTCCGTAGATTTCCTGTGTTGGATTTCTAAGGAATGAATCCCTATGTCCTTGACCAGACCGGGCCATCGCTCTTCCCGGTTTCTGTCTGTCTCTCAACGCTGCTCAGCACAGGCCCAGACCCACACGTGGCTTAGGGTTTGCTGGAGAGAAGGCGGGTGAGCTCGCGCCCCGCCCCCTTAGGGGTTCTGCAGCCCCGCGCCTTCCCAAGGCCCCGAAGGGCAGGCCTGGGGGCTCGTGGTCCGCTGCCACCGCCTGAAGAGCACGTGGGGCTGCCTCGCTGTGCCCCACAGCCCTGCGGGAGGGGCGCCTACTCCCCAAGCCCTCCTCGCGGGGACTGCAGCTCCCAGCGGCCCGCACGGGCGCGAGCGCCGCATCAGCGCGTTCCAGGGCGTCCCGCGGCGGCTCCTAAGCCTGCTCTGCCGCCGGGCGCCTAACCGCGCTGAGCCCCGCCCCGCCGGAGGTCCCGCCCGGGCCCCGCCCCTCTGCGTTGGACGAAAAGCCGCCGAGGCCGCCCCGCCGAGCCGCACGCGCGGGGAGCCCGGCGTCGCAGGGTGCGCGCGAGGATGCTCCGAGCCGGGCAAGGTGGCAGCGGCCTCGGCCGCCGCCGCGCATGCGTGCCCGCGTCGCGGCTGAGCTCAGAAGATGCCCCGGGGGCAGGCCCGGCTGCGCGAGCGTGCCCGGCCGGCGGGCAGCGCTGTGGAGACCGGGGGACGCTGGGAGAGCCGCGAGGCCCGGCGCGCGACCCCCGGAAGCGGTTAAAACCCGGTTGCTGCCGTTCCGGCCGCCTCTCTTCCTATCCCCATTCCTGCTCCTTCGTCATTTTCAGCCTCTTACCCCTTTAGAACCTATTCTAATTTGTTGATACATTGCTTTTTGAGGGGGCCTATTTCCGTTTCGAAGGGCGCAGGGGGCGCCGTGGGCGCCCCTCACCCCGCGTCACGCACGCAGTGTCTGCCCTCCCCACGGCTCTGGGCCTCGCTGCACACCGCAGCCCCTTCTCCCTTGGAGAAGACTCCGCGGCTGCTGGCCACTGCACTCCTTTTCTTACCTGCGCCGTCCCCCAGGCCCCAACTGCCCCCTCGCAGCTCTCCAGCTCGTACCTGGGGCCCTGCCCCGACCTCCGCCCTTTCTGCATCTTGGCCTTGGATTCGCCGCCCCCCACTTCCAGGTTCGTTCTGCTAAACATTCTCTTTCCTCCTGAAGAGTCCTCCTCACCTTGGGGATCCAGGTTTGTTTGTTTTTAGGATCTTCCAGAAAAAACAAAAATCTCTTCTCTATTTCTTGACTACACCCCTCCCCCTCCTTTTAGGAATTTAGAGCAAAAAATATCTTTCTTTCTTCACAGATTTTTTTTTTTCCTCTATCCAGGATCGCTTTCCAGCAAAAATCCTTCCTTTCCATCAAGGATTTTTTGGTATATCTTTCCAACTCATTAACAAACCATTCATTCCCAGTTTCTCTCTCATCTGATATTTGTTTTCCCAACCCTCTTCCCCAACTCTGCAACAAAAATCTCTCTTGATCACCAGTTCTACCCCAGTTAGGCTTGTCCCAGCAAAATCCCCCAGGTCCCTCCCCAGAGAGGGGAGATAGGAAAGGAGGAAAAACCTTTTTCTTAACAACAAAACCCTTTTTCCCACCTAGATCTCTCCCTTTTGCTATTGCTTCGTTTCTTCTAAAAGTTGCCATCTCCTCCAATTTCTCACCAGTGTCCTTGCTTCCTTGGGGACCCAAGTTCTGAATTGTCCCCTTCCTTTCCAGCACCTGCTCTTCAGGACAAAAGAAGTTGGACGAATCCTGAATTTACCACCCGGCGTTCCAGGAGGCAATACCCAGTGGTCTGACCGTTGCTGTCCCTGTGGGTCCTGACCTGGGCCCTCCTGTTCCCTGGAGGATCCGTCACTTGCTCTTCCGGTGAGTTTCCGCCCTTCCTCGGTGGATTCCTTTCTTTCTCAGACGTGTTTCTGATCCCTCCAACAGTCTCTGTAGCAGTGGTGAGATCATTACAAAATTGCTGTTTGGGAAATCAGATAAGGAAAGGGGTTATTTATTGTTGTGCATGTTGACCTCTCTGGAGGAATGCAGACGTTTATTAGACTGCCTTATGTTTCATTGTTTATTGCAAAAATGCCTTTTCCTTCTCTAGCCCAGGCTAGCAACTTCAGATACCTACAGGCCCTGAGTGTGATCAACCAGACTGCGCCCTAAGCGACGCCAGTCAATGCAAATGGCCACATAGAAATGCCAGGACAGTGTTGCGAGAGCTTAATTTTTTTAAAGTATCGTTGATATACAATCTTATATTGGTTTCAGATGTACATTACGGTGATTCAGCAGTCCCTGAGACCACCTAACATTGTGACTGCAAATTACTGGGCCCCTTTATCCCCCTATCGCACCCCCGCCACCCCCCAGCGTCACCACCACACTGGCCCCATCCCCTCCTCCTTGGTAACCACTAGTCGCCCGTCAATGTCCATGAGTGTCGTGCTGTTTTGTTCCTTCTGGTTTACTTTGCAGAACCTATTTTTTTTTTTTTTTTTTTGGTGAAGAGACCAGAACACTGTCTCTGTGTGAAACCTTTTGCTCTTTAAAAATGTTGACAATGAATTTAATAAATATTTAAAGACAGTGTAGGCCCCTCACAAAACATGTCTGCTGGCTGCCAGTTTCGAATTTTTGGTTTAGGGTTTCTCTCTGTGTTAGACACACTCACACAGATACATATCCCCCTGGGCACATGCGTATGTGCAGGACTTGTTCTCTTTAGGGCTGAAGTTCTCAAACTTCTTGAGCTTCGGGTTTGTCTACACTTAAAAATTATGGAAGACCCCAAAGAGGCGTTCTGCCTGTGAACTATATCTGGTGATATTTGCTGCGTTACAAGTTTGAACTAATAAACTTTAACAATATTTATTAATTTTTTTTTTTGGTATCATAATCTACAATTACATGAGGAACATTATGTTTACGAGACTCCCCCTTCACCAAGTCCCCCCCAACAAACCCCATTACAGTCACTGTCCATCAGCGTAGTAAGATGCTGTAGAGTCACTACTTGTCTTCTCTGTCTTGCACAGCCCTCCCCCCACATTATACATGCTAATCTTAGTGGCCCCCTTTCTTCCCTCCCCCTCGCCCCGTTATCCCCCCCTCACCACCCATCCTCCCCAGTCCCTTTCCCTTTGTTAAACTGTTAGTCCGTTCTTGAGTTCTGTGATACTGCTGCTGTTTGGTTCCTTCAGTTTTTGCTTTGTTCTTACACTCCACAGATGAGTGAAATCATTCGGTACTTGTCTTTCTCCGCCTGGCTTATTTCACTGAGCATAATACCCTCTAGCTCCATCCATGTTGTTGCAAATGGGAGGATTTGGTTTCTTCTTATGGCTGAATAATATTCCATTGTGTATATGTACCACATCTTCTTTATCCATTCATCTACTGATGGACACTTAGGTTGCTTCCATTTCTTGGCTATTGTAAATAGTGCTGCAATTAACATAGGGGTGCATATGTCTTTATCAAACTGAGCTCCTGCATTCTTAGGGCAAATTCCTAGGAGTGGACAGGCCTATGTTTTTTAACAATGTTAGGAGTGGGGAAATCAGGAAAAACTTTCATAGGTTAAAAGCTGCAGGTCTATTTGCAACAACATGGATGGAGCTAGAGGGTATTATGCTCAGTGAAATAAGCCAAGTAGAGAAAGACAAGTATCAAATGATTTCACACATCTGTGGAGTATAAGAACAAATAAAAAAACTGAAGGAGCAGGACAGCATCAGACTCACAGAACCCAAGAGTGGACTAACAGTTAACAAAGGGAAAGGGACTGGGGAGGATGGGTGGGAAGGGGAAAAAGGAGAAAAAGGGGCATTATGATTAGCAGACATAATGTAGGGGGGGTCATGGGGAAAAGGCAGTATAGCACAGAGAAACCAAGTAGTAGTGACTCTAGCATCTTACTAGGCTGGTGGACAGTGACTGCAATGGGGTATGTGGCGGGGACTTGATAATGGGGGGAATCTAGTAACATAATGTTGTTCAAGTAATTGTACATTCATGATACCAAAAAAAAAAAAAAGTATCCTCTGACAGTCTGTCCTCTTTCCTTATTTTTTTTTTTAAAGTGTAACCATGTTATGTTCATAAGGTATTGGTCTGTCCCCCACTAGAGGTATGCTGTGGAGTACCAGAGCCACTCGCTATATGTGGCTATGATGTGGCTAGTCCGAATTGAGACGTCCTGTGAATGTAAATATACACCAGGTTTTAAAGAATTCAAAATAAGTAAATTATCTCATTAAAATTTTTGTATTGATTAAATGTTGAAATAACATTGCAGGTTGAATTGTTTATTAAAGTTGATTTCACCTTCTTCTGTAACCTTTGTTTTAAAAAATGATTACTAGGAAATGTAAAATTGTGTCTGACACCCGGGGCTTGTATTTCTTTTGGACGGTGATGTTCTGGAATATAAGCCTAGGCAGGAACGTTTGTTTCTGAGGTACAGACACTGCTGTACCTCAGCAGAGAACAGAAACCCAGTAAGCAATATTTGCTGAATTAAGGAACCCAAAAGTAGAATGCCAGTCCTTCTTTTTGTTGTCTACCGCACGCAGGGATCCATTTTTAGAAAATAACAAAACTTTGAGGTATAATTTCCATAAAAGTCACCCATTGTATAAGTGTATAATCCAACAATTTTTAGTGAATTCACCAGATTGTCCAACCGTCAACGTCCCTTTGCACCACCCCAATCGGATCCCCTCATGCTCCTTTACAGTCCATCCCCATCCCATCCCAAGGCAACGACTATACGTTGTCTCCGTAGATTTCCTGTGTTGGATTTCTAAGGAATGAATCCCTATGTCCTTGACCAGACCGGGCCATCGCTCTTCCCGGTTTCTGTCTGTCTCTCAACGCTGCTCAGCACAGGCCCAGACCCACACGTGGCTTAGGGTTTGCTGGAGAGAAGGCGGGTGAGCTCGCGCCCCGCCCCCTTAGGGGTTCTGCAGCCCCGCGCCTTCCCAAGGCCCCGAAGGGCAGGCCTGGGGGCTCGTGGTCCGCTGCCACCGCCTGAAGAGCACGTGGGGCTGCCTCGCTGTGCCCCACAGCCCTGCGGGAGGGGCGCCTACTCCCCAAGCCCTCCTCGCGGGGACTGCAGCTCCCAGCGGCCCGCACGGGCGCGAGCGCCGCATCAGCGCGTTCCAGGGCGTCCCGCGGCGGCTCCTAAGCCTGCTCTGCCGCCGGGCGCCTAACCGCGCTGAGCCCCGCCCCGCCGGAGGTCCCGCCCGGGCCCCGCCCCTCTGCGTTGGACGAAAAGCCGCCGAGGCCGCCCCGCCGAGCCGCACGCGCGGGGAGCCCGGCGTCGCAGGGTGCGCGCGAGGATGCTCCGAGCCGGGCAAGGTGGCAGCGGCCTCGGCCGCCGCCGCGCATGCGTGCCCGCGTCGCGGCTGAGCTCAGAAGATGCCCCGGGGGCAGGCCCGGCTGCGCGAGCGTGCCCGGCCGGCGGGCAGCGCTGTGGAGACCGGGGGACGCTGGGAGAGCCGCGAGGCCCGGCGCGCGACCCCCGGAAGCGGTTAAAACCCGGTTGCTGCCGTTCCGGCCGCCTCTCTTCCTATCCCCATTCCTGCTCCTTCGTCATTTTCAGCCTCTTACCCCTTTAGAACCTATTCTAATTTGTTGATACATTGCTTTTTGAGGGGGCCTATTTCCGTTTCGAAGGGCGCAGGGGGCGCCGTGGGCGCCCCTCACCCCGCGTCACGCACGCAGTGTCTGCCCTCCCCACGGCTCTGGGCCTCGCTGCACACCGCAGCCCCTTCTCCCTTGGAGAAGACTCCGCGGCTGCTGGCCACTGCACTCCTTTTCTTACCTGCGCCGTCCCCCAGGCCCCAACTGCCCCCTCGCAGCTCTCCAGCTCGTACCTGGGGCCCTGCCCCGACCTCCGCCCTTTCTGCATCTTGGCCTTGGATTCGCCGCCCCCCACTTCCAGGTTCGTTCTGCTAAACATTCTCTTTCCTCCTGAAGAGTCCTCCTCACCTTGGGGATCCAGGTTTGTTTGTTTTTAGGATCTTCCAGAAAAAACAAAAATCTCTTCTCTATTTCTTGACTACACCCCTCCCCCTCCTTTTAGGAATTTAGAGCAAAAAATATCTTTCTTTCTTCACAGATTTTTTTTTTTCCTCTATCCAGGATCGCTTTCCAGCAAAAATCCTTCCTTTCCATCAAGGATTTTTTGGTATATCTTTCCAACTCATTAACAAACCATTCATTCCCAGTTTCTCTCTCATCTGATATTTGTTTTCCCAACCCTCTTCCCCAACTCTGCAACAAAAATCTCTCTTGATCACCAGTTCTACCCCAGTTAGGCTTGTCCCAGCAAAATCCCCCAGGTCCCTCCCCAGAGAGGGGAGATAGGAAAGGAGGAAAAACCTTTTTCTTAACAACAAAACCCTTTTTCCCACCTAGATCTCTCCCTTTTGCTATTGCTTCGTTTCTTCTAAAAGTTGCCATCTCCTCCAATTTCTCACCAGTGTCCTTGCTTCCTTGGGGACCCAAGTTCTGAATTGTCCCCTTCCTTTCCAGCACCTGCTCTTCAGGACAAAAGAAGTTGGACGAATCCTGAATTTACCACCCGGCGTTCCAGGAGGCAATACCCAGTGGTCTGACCGTTGCTGTCCCTGTGGGTCCTGACCTGGGCCCTCCTGTTCCCTGGAGGATCCGTCACTTGCTCTTCCGGTGAGTTTCCGCCCTTCCTCGGTGGATTCCTTTCTTTCTCAGACGTGTTTCTGATCCCTCCAACAGTCTCTGTAGCAGTGGTGAGATCATTACAAAATTGCTGTTTGGGAAATCAGATAAGGAAAGGGGTTATTTATTGTTGTGCATGTTGACCTCTCTGGAGGAATGCAGACGTTTATTAGACTGCCTTATGTTTCATTGTTTATTGCAAAAATGCCTTTTCCTTCTCTAGCCCAGGCTAGCAACTTCAGATACCTACAGGCCCTGAGTGTGATCAACCAGACTGCGCCCTAAGCGACGCCAGTCAATGCAAATGGCCACATAGAAATGCCAGGACAGTGTTGCGAGAGCTTAATTTTTTTAAAGTATCGTTGATATACAATCTTATATTGGTTTCAGATGTACATTACGGTGATTCAGCAGTCCCTGAGACCACCTAACATTGTGACTGCAAATTACTGGGCCCCTTTATCCCCCTATCGCACCCCCGCCACCCCCCAGCGTCACCACCACACTGGCCCCATCCCCTCCTCCTTGGTAACCACTAGTCGCCCGTCAATGTCCATGAGTGTCGTGCTGTTTTGTTCCTTCTGGTTTACTTTGCAGAACCTATTTTTTTTTTTTTTTTTTTGGTGAAGAGACCAGAACACTGTCTCTGTGTGAAACCTTTTGCTCTTTAAAAATGTTGACAATGAATTTAATAAATATTTAAAGACAGTGTAGGCCCCTCACAAAACATGTCTGCTGGCTGCCAGTTTCGAATTTTTGGTTTAGGGTTTCTCTCTGTGTTAGACACACTCACACAGATACATATCCCCCTGGGCACATGCGTATGTGCAGGACTTGTTCTCTTTAGGGCTGAAGTTCTCAAACTTCTTGAGCTTCGGGTTTGTCTACACTTAAAAATTATGGAAGACCCCAAAGAGGCGTTCTGCCTGTGAACTATATCTGGTGATATTTGCTGCGTTACAAGTTTGAACTAATAAACTTTAACAATATTTATTAATTTTTTTTTTTGGTATCATAATCTACAATTACATGAGGAACATTATGTTTACGAGACTCCCCCTTCACCAAGTCCCCCCCAACAAACCCCATTACAGTCACTGTCCATCAGCGTAGTAAGATGCTGTAGAGTCACTACTTGTCTTCTCTGTCTTGCACAGCCCTCCCCCCACATTATACATGCTAATCTTAGTGGCCCCCTTTCTTCCCTCCCCCTCGCCCCGTTATCCCCCCCTCACCACCCATCCTCCCCAGTCCCTTTCCCTTTGTTAAACTGTTAGTCCGTTCTTGAGTTCTGTGATACTGCTGCTGTTTGGTTCCTTCAGTTTTTGCTTTGTTCTTACACTCCACAGATGAGTGAAATCATTCGGTACTTGTCTTTCTCCGCCTGGCTTATTTCACTGAGCATAATACCCTCTAGCTCCATCCATGTTGTTGCAAATGGGAGGATTTGGTTTCTTCTTATGGCTGAATAATATTCCATTGTGTATATGTACCACATCTTCTTTATCCATTCATCTACTGATGGACACTTAGGTTGCTTCCATTTCTTGGCTATTGTAAATAGTGCTGCAATTAACATAGGGGTGCATATGTCTTTATCAAACTGAGCTCCTGCATTCTTAGGGCAAATTCCTAGGAGTGGACAGGCCTATGTTTTTTAACAATGTTAGGAGTGGGGAAATCAGGAAAAACTTTCATAGGTTAAAAGCTGCAGGTCTATTTGCAACAACATGGATGGAGCTAGAGGGTATTATGCTCAGTGAAATAAGCCAAGTAGAGAAAGACAAGTATCAAATGATTTCACACATCTGTGGAGTATAAGAACAAATAAAAAAACTGAAGGAGCAGGACAGCATCAGACTCACAGAACCCAAGAGTGGACTAACAGTTAACAAAGGGAAAGGGACTGGGGAGGATGGGTGGGAAGGGGAAAAAGGAGAAAAAGGGGCATTATGATTAGCAGACATAATGTAGGGGGGGTCATGGGGAAAAGGCAGTATAGCACAGAGAAACCAAGTAGTAGTGACTCTAGCATCTTACTAGGCTGGTGGACAGGGACTGCAATGGGGTATGTGGCGGGGACTTGATAATGGGGGGAATCTAGTAACATAATGTTGTTCAAGTAATTGTACATTCATGATACCAAAAAAAAAAAAAAGTATCCTCTGACAGTCTGTCCTCTTTCCTTATTTTTTTTTTTAAAGTGTAACCATGTTATGTTCATAAGGTATTGGTCTGTCCCCCACTAGAGGTATGCTGTGGAGTACCAGAGCCACTCGCTATATGTGGCTATGATGTGGCTAGTCCGAATTGAGACGTCCTGTGAATGTAAATATACACCAGGTTTTAAAGAATTCAAAATAAGTAAATTATCTCATTAAAATTTTTGTATTGATTAAATGTTGAAATAACATTGCAGGTTGAATTGTTTATTAAAGTTGATTTCACCTTCTTCTGTAACCTTTGTTTTAAAAAATGATTACTAGGAAATGTAAAATTGTGTCTGACACCCGGGGCTTGTATTTCTTTTGGACGGTGATGTTCTGGAATATAAGCCTAGGCAGGAACGTTTGTTTCTGAGGTACAGACACTGCTGTACCTCAGCAGAGAACAGAAACCCAGTAAGCAATATTTGCTGAATTAAGGAACCCAAAAGTAGAATGCCAGTCCTTCTTTTTGTTGTCTACCGCACGCAGGGATCCATTTTTAGAAAATAACAAAACTTTGAGGTATAATTTCCATAAAAGTCACCCATTGTATAAGTGTATAATCCAACAATTTTTAGTGAATTCACCAGATTGTCCAACCGTCAACGTCCCTTTGCACCACCCCAATCGGATCCCCTCATGCTCCTTTACAGTCCATCCCCATCCCATCCCAAGGCAACGACTATACGTTGTCTCCGTAGATTTCCTGTGTTGGATTTCTAAGGAATGAATCCCTATGTCCTTGACCAGACCGGGCCATCGCTCTTCCCGGTTTCTGTCTGTCTCTCAACGCTGCTCAGCACAGGCCCAGACCCACACGTGGCTTAGGGTTTGCTGGAGAGAAGGCGGGTGAGCTCGCGCCCCGCCCCCTTAGGGGTTCTGCAGCCCCGCGCCTTCCCAAGGCCCCGAAGGGCAGGCCTGGGGGCTCGTGGTCCGCTGCCACCGCCTGAAGAGCACGTGGGGCTGCCTCGCTGTGCCCCACAGCCCTGCGGGAGGGGCGCCTACTCCCCAAGCCCTCCTCGCGGGGACTGCAGCTCCCAGCGGCCCGCACGGGCGCGAGCGCCGCATCAGCGCGTTCCAGGGCGTCCCGCGGCGGCTCCTAAGCCTGCTCTGCCGCCGGGCGCCTAACCGCGCTGAGCCCCGCCCCGCCGGAGGTCCCGCCCGGGCCCCGCCCCTCTGCGTTGGACGAAAAGCCGCCGAGGCCGCCCCGCCGAGCCGCACGCGCGGGGAGCCCGGCGTCGCAGGGTGCGCGCGAGGATGCTCCGAGCCGGGCAAGGTGGCAGCGGCCTCGGCCGCCGCCGCGCATGCGTGCCCGCGTCGCGGCTGAGCTCAGAAGATGCCCCGGGGGCAGGCCCGGCTGCGCGAGCGTGCCCGGCCGGCGGGCAGCGCTGTGGAGACCGGGGGACGCTGGGAGAGCCGCGAGGCCCGGCGCGCGACCCCCGGAAGCGGTTAAAACCCGGTTGCTGCCGTTCCGGCCGCCTCTCTTCCTATCCCCATTCCTGCTCCTTCGTCATTTTCAGCCTCTTACCCCTTTAGAACCTATTCTAATTTGTTGATACATTGCTTTTTGAGGGGGCCTATTTCCGTTTCGAAGGGCGCAGGGGGCGCCGTGGGCGCCCCTCACCCCGCGTCACGCACGCAGTGTCTGCCCTCCCCACGGCTCTGGGCCTCGCTGCACACCGCAGCCCCTTCTCCCTTGGAGAAGACTCCGCGGCTGCTGGCCACTGCACTCCTTTTCTTACCTGCGCCGTCCCCCAGGCCCCAACTGCCCCCTCGCAGCTCTCCAGCTCGTACCTGGGGCCCTGCCCCGACCTCCGCCCTTTCTGCATCTTGGCCTTGGATTCGCCGCCCCCCACTTCCAGGTTCGTTCTGCTAAACATTCTCTTTCCTCCTGAAGAGTCCTCCTCACCTTGGGGATCCAGGTTTGTTTGTTTTTAGGATCTTCCAGAAAAAACAAAAATCTCTTCTCTATTTCTTGACTACACCCCTCCCCCTCCTTTTAGGAATTTAGAGCAAAAAATATCTTTCTTTCTTCACAGATTTTTTTTTTTTCCTCTATCCAGGATCGCTTTCCAGCAAAAATCCTTCCTTTCCATCAAGGATTTTTTGGTATATCTTTCCAACTCATTAACAAACCATTCATTCCCAGTTTCTCTCTCATCTGATATTTGTTTTCCCAACCCTCTTCCCCAACTCTGCAACAAAAATCTCTCTTGATCACCAGTTCTACCCCAGTTAGGCTTGTCCCAGCAAAATCCCCCAGGTCCCTCCCCAGAGAGGGGAGATAGGAAAGGAGGAAAAACCTTTTTCTTAACAACAAAACCCTTTTTCCCACCTAGATCTCTCCCTTTTGCTATTGCTTCGTTTCTTCTAAAAGTTGCCATCTCCTCCAATTTCTCACCAGTGTCCTTGCTTCCTTGGGGACCCAAGTTCTGAATTGTCCCCTTCCTTTCCAGCACCTGCTCTTCAGGACAAAAGAAGTTGGACGAATCCTGAATTTACCACCCGGCGTTCCAGGAGGCAATACCCAGTGGTCTGACCGTTGCTGTCCCTGTGGGTCCTGACCTGGGCCCTCCTGTTCCCTGGAGGATCCGTCACTTGCTCTTCCGGTGAGTTTCCGCCCTTCCTCGGTGGATTCCTTTCTTTCTCAGACGTGTTTCTGATCCCTCCAACAGTCTCTGTAGCAGTGGTGAGATCATTACAAAATTGCTGTTTGGGAAATCAGATAAGGAAAGGGGTTATTTATTGTTGTGCATGTTGACCTCTCTGGAGGAATGCAGACGTTTATTAGACTGCCTTATGTTTCATTGTTTATTGCAAAAATGCCTTTTCCTTCTCTAGCCCAGGCTAGCAACTTCAGATACCTACAGGCCCTGAGTGTGATCAACCAGACTGCGCCCTAAGCGACGCCAGTCAATGCAAATGGCCACATAGAAATGCCAGGACAGTGTTGCGAGAGCTTAATTTTTTTAAAGTATCGTTGATATACAATCTTATATTGGTTTCAGATGTACATTACGGTGATTCAGCAGTCCCTGAGACCACCTAACATTGTGACTGCAAATTACTGGGCCCCTTTATCCCCCTATCGCACCCCCGCCACCCCCCAGCGTCACCACCACACTGGCCCCATCCCCTCCTCCTTGGTAACCACTAGTCGCCCGTCAATGTCCATGAGTGTCGTGCTGTTTTGTTCCTTCTGGTTTACTTTGCAGAACCTATTTTTTTTTTTTTTTTTTTGGTGAAGAGACCAGAACACTGTCTCTGTGTGAAACCTTTTGCTCTTTAAAAATGTTGACAATGAATTTAATAAATATTTAAAGACAGTGTAGGCCCCTCACAAAACATGTCTGCTGGCTGCCAGTTTCGAATTTTTGGTTTAGGGTTTCTCTCTGTGTTAGACACACTCACACAGATACATATCCCCCTGGGCACATGCGTATGTGCAGGACTTGTTCTCTTTAGGGCTGAAGTTCTCAAACTTCTTGAGCTTCGGGTTTGTCTACACTTAAAAATTATGGAAGACCCCAAAGAGGCGTTCTGCCTGTGAACTATATCTGGTGATATTTGCTGCGTTACAAGTTTGAACTAATAAACTTTAACAATATTTATTAATTTTTTTTTTTGGTATCATAATCTACAATTACATGAGGAACATTATGTTTACGAGACTCCCCCTTCACCAAGTCCCCCCCAACAAACCCCATTACAGTCACTGTCCATCAGCGTAGTAAGATGCTGTAGAGTCACTACTTGTCTTCTCTGTCTTGCACAGCCCTCCCCCCACATTATACATGCTAATCTTAGTGGCCCCCTTTCTTCCCTCCCCCTCGCCCCGTTATCCCCCCCTCACCACCCATCCTCCCCAGTCCCTTTCCCTTTGTTAAACTGTTAGTCCGTTCTTGAGTTCTGTGATACTGCTGCTGTTTGGTTCCTTCAGTTTTTGCTTTGTTCTTACACTCCACAGATGAGTGAAATCATTCGGTACTTGTCTTTCTCCGCCTGGCTTATTTCACTGAGCATAATACCCTCTAGCTCCATCCATGTTGTTGCAAATGGGAGGATTTGGTTTCTTCTTATGGCTGAATAATATTCCATTGTGTATATGTACCACATCTTCTTTATCCATTCATCTACTGATGGACACTTAGGTTGCTTCCATTTCTTGGCTATTGTAAATAGTGCTGCAATTAACATAGGGGTGCATATGTCTTTATCAAACTGAGCTCCTGCATTCTTAGGGCAAATTCCTAGGAGTGGACAGGCCTATGTTTTTTAACAATGTTAGGAGTGGGGAAATCAGGAAAAACTTTCATAGGTTAAAAGCTGCAGGTCTATTTGCAACAACATGGATGGAGCTAGAGGGTATTATGCTCAGTGAAATAAGCCAAGTAGAGAAAGACAAGTATCAAATGATTTCACACATCTGTGGAGTATAAGAACAAATAAAAAAACTGAAGGAGCAGGACAGCATCAGACTCACAGAACCCAAGAGTGGACTAACAGTTAACAAAGGGAAAGGGACTGGGGAGGATGGGTGGGAAGGGGAAAAAGGAGAAAAAGGGGCATTATGATTAGCAGACATAATGTAGGGGGGGTCATGGGGAAAAGGCAGTATAGCACAGAGAAACCAAGTAGTAGTGACTCTAGCATCTTACTAGGCTGGTGGACAGGGACTGCAATGGGGTATGTGGCGGGGACTTGATAATGGGGGGAATCTAGTAACATAATGTTGTTCAAGTAATTGTACATTCATGATACCAAAAAAAAAAAAAAGTATCCTCTGACAGTCTGTCCTCTTTCCTTATTTTTTTTTTTAAAGTGTAACCATGTTATGTTCATAAGGTATTGGTCTGTCCCCCACTAGAGGTATGCTGTGGAGTACCAGAGCCACTCGCTATATGTGGCTATGATGTGGCTAGTCCGAATTGAGACGTCCTGTGAATGTAAATATACACCAGGTTTTAAAGAATTCAAAATAAGTAAATTATCTCATTAAAATTTTTGTATTGATTAAATGTTGAAATAACATTGCAGGTTGAATTGTTTATTAAAGTTGATTTCACCTTCTTCTGTAACCTTTGTTTTAAAAAATGATTACTAGGAAATGTAAAATTGTGTCTGACACCCGGGGCTTGTATTTCTTTTGGACGGTGATGTTCTGGAATATAAGCCTAGGCAGGAACGTTTGTTTCTGAGGTACAGACACTGCTGTACCTCAGCAGAGAACAGAAACCCAGTAAGCAATATTTGCTGAATTAAGGAACCCAAAAGTAGAATGCCAGTCCTTCTTTTTGTTGTCTACCGCACGCAGGGATCCATTTTTAGAAAATAACAAAACTTTGAGGTATAATTTCCATAAAAGTCACCCATTGTATAAGTGTATAATCCAACAATTTTTAGTGAATTCACCAGATTGTCCAACCGTCAACGTCCCTTTGCACCACCCCAATCGGATCCCCTCATGCTCCTTTACAGTCCATCCCCATCCCATCCCAAGGCAACGACTATACGTTGTCTCCGTAGATTTCCTGTGTTGGATTTCTAAGGAATGAATCCCTATGTCCTTGACCAGACCGGGCCATCGCTCTTCCCGGTTTCTGTCTGTCTCTCAACGCTGCTCAGCACAGGCCCAGACCCACACGTGGCTTAGGGTTTGCTGGAGAGAAGGCGGGTGAGCTCGCGCCCCGCCCCCTTAGGGGTTCTGCAGCCCCGCGCCTTCCCAAGGCCCCGAAGGGCAGGCCTGGGGGCTCGTGGTCCGCTGCCACCGCCTGAAGAGCACGTGGGGCTGCCTCGCTGTGCCCCACAGCCCTGCGGGAGGGGCGCCTACTCCCCAAGCCCTCCTCGCGGGGACTGCAGCTCCCAGCGGCCCGCACGGGCGCGAGCGCCGCATCAGCGCGTTCCAGGGCGTCCCGCGGCGGCTCCTAAGCCTGCTCTGCCGCCGGGCGCCTAACCGCGCTGAGCCCCGCCCCGCCGGAGGTCCCGCCCGGGCCCCGCCCCTCTGCGTTGGACGAAAAGCCGCCGAGGCCGCCCCGCCGAGCCGCACGCGCGGGGAGCCCGGCGTCGCAGGGTGCGCGCGAGGATGCTCCGAGCCGGGCAAGGTGGCAGCGGCCTCGGCCGCCGCCGCGCATGCGTGCCCGCGTCGCGGCTGAGCTCAGAAGATGCCCCGGGGGCAGGCCCGGCTGCGCGAGCGTGCCCGGCCGGCGGGCAGCGCTGTGGAGACCGGGGGACGCTGGGAGAGCCGCGAGGCCCGGCGCGCGACCCCCGGAAGCGGTTAAAACCCGGTTGCTGCCGTCCCGGCCGCCTCTCTTCCTATCCCCATTCCTGCTCCTTCGTCATTTTCAGCCTCTTACCCCTTTAGAACCTATTCTAATTTGTTGATACATTGCTTTTTGAGGGGGCCTATTTCCGTTTCGAAGGGCGCAGGGGGCGCCGTGGGCGCCCCTCACCCCGCGTCACGCACGCAGTGTCTGCCCTCCCCACGGCTCTGGGCCTCGCTGCACACCGCAGCCCCTTCTCCCTTGGAGAAGACTCCGCGGCTGCTGGCCACTGCACTCCTTTTCTTACCTGCGCCGTCCCCCAGGCCCCAACTGCCCCCTCGCAGCTCTCCAGCTCGTACCTGGGGCCCTGCCCCGACCTCCGCCCTTTCTGCATCTTGGCCTTGGATTCGCCGCCCCCCACTTCCAGGTTCGTTCTGCTAAACATTCTCTTTCCTCCTGAAGAGTCCTCCTCACCTTGGGGATCCAGGTTTGTTTGTTTTTAGGATCTTCCAGAAAAAACAAAAATCTCTTCTCTATTTCTTGACTACACCCCTCCCCCTCCTTTTAGGAATTTAGAGCAAAAAATATCTTTCTTTCTTCACAGATTTTTTTTTTTCCTCTATCCAGGATCGCTTTCCAGCAAAAATCCTTCCTTTCCATCAAGGATTTTTTGGTATATCTTTCCAACTCATTAACAAACCATTCATTCCCAGTTTCTCTCTCATCTGATATTTGTTTTCCCAACCCTCTTCCCCAACTCTGCAACAAAAATCTCTCTTGATCACCAGTTCTACCCCAGTTAGGCTTGTCCCAGCAAAATCCCCCAGGTCCCTCCCCAGAGAGGGGAGATAGGAAAGGAGGAAAAACCTTTTTCTTAACAACAAAACCCTTTTTCCCACCTAGATCTCTCCCTTTTGCTATTGCTTCGTTTCTTCTAAAAGTTGCCATCTCCTCCAATTTCTCACCAGTGTCCTTGCTTCCTTGGGGACCCAAGTTCTGAATTGTCCCCTTCCTTTCCAGCACCTGCTCTTCAGGACAAAAGAAGTTGGACGAATCCTGAATTTACCACCCGGCGTTCCAGGAGGCAATACCCAGTGGTCTGACCGTTGCTGTCCCTGTGGGTCCTGACCTGGGCCCTCCTGTTCCCTGGAGGATCCGTCACTTGCTCTTCCGGTGAGTTTCCGCCCTTCCTCGGTGGATTCCTTTCTTTCTCAGACGTGTTTCTGATCCCTCCAACAGTCTCTGTAGCAGTGGTGAGATCATTACAAAATTGCTGTTTGGGAAATCAGATAAGGAAAGGGGTTATTTATTGTTGTGCATGTTGACCTCTCTGGAGGAATGCAGACGTTTATTAGACTGCCTTATGTTTCATTGTTTATTGCAAAAATGCCTTTTCCTTCTCTAGCCCAGGCTAGCAACTTCAGATACCTACAGGCCCTGAGTGTGATCAACCAGACTGCGCCCTAAGCGACGCCAGTCAATGCAAATGGCCACATAGAAATGCCAGGACAGTGTTGCGAGAGCTTAATTTTTTTAAAGTATCGTTGATATACAATCTTATATTGGTTTCAGATGTACATTACGGTGATTCAGCAGTCCCTGAGACCACCTAACATTGTGACTGCAAATTACTGGGCCCCTTTATCCCCCTATCGCACCCCCGCCACCCCCCAGCGTCACCACCACACTGGCCCCATCCCCTCCTCCTTGGTAACCACTAGTCGCCCGTCAATGTCCATGAGTGTCGTGCTGTTTTGTTCCTTCTGGTTTACTTTGCAGAACCTATTTTTTTTTTTTTTTTTTTGGTGAAGAGACCAGAACACTGTCTCTGTGTGAAACCTTTTGCTCTTTAAAAATGTTGACAATGAATTTAATAAATATTTAAAGACAGTGTAGGCCCCTCACAAAACATGTCTGCTGGCTGCCAGTTTCGAATTTTTGGTTTAGGGTTTCTCTCTGTGTTAGACACACTCACACAGATACATATCCCCCTGGGCACATGCGTATGTGCAGGACTTGTTCTCTTTAGGGCTGAAGTTCTCAAACTTCTTGAGCTTCGGGTTTGTCTACACTTAAAAATTATGGAAGACCCCAAAGAGGCGTTCTGCCTGTGAACTATATCTGGTGATATTTGCTGCGTTACAAGTTTGAACTAATAAACTTTAACAATATTTATTAATTTTTTTTTTTGGTATCATAATCTACAATTACATGAGGAACATTATGTTTACGAGACTCCCCCTTCACCAAGTCCCCCCCAACAAACCCCATTACAGTCACTGTCCATCAGCGTAGTAAGATGCTGTAGAGTCACTACTTGTCTTCTCTGTCTTGCACAGCCCTCCCCCCACATTATACATGCTAATCTTAGTGGCCCCCTTTCTTCCCTCCCCCTCGCCCCGTTATCCCCCCCTCACCACCCATCCTCCCCAGTCCCTTTCCCTTTGTTAAACTGTTAGTCCGTTCTTGAGTTCTGTGATACTGCTGCTGTTTGGTTCCTTCAGTTTTTGCTTTGTTCTTACACTCCACAGATGAGTGAAATCATTCGGTACTTGTCTTTCTCCGCCTGGCTTATTTCACTGAGCATAATACCCTCTAGCTCCATCCATGTTGTTGCAAATGGGAGGATTTGGTTTCTTCTTATGGCTGAATAATATTCCATTGTGTATATGTACCACATCTTCTTTATCCATTCATCTACTGATGGACACTTAGGTTGCTTCCATTTCTTGGCTATTGTAAATAGTGCTGCAATTAACATAGGGGTGCATATGTCTTTATCAAACTGAGCTCCTGCATTCTTAGGGCAAATTCCTAGGAGTGGACAGGCCTATGTTTTTTAACAATGTTAGGAGTGGGGAAATCAGGAAAAACTTTCATAGGTTAAAAGCTGCAGGTCTATTTGCAACAACATGGATGGAGCTAGAGGGTATTATGCTCAGTGAAATAAGCCAAGTAGAGAAAGACAAGTATCAAATGATTTCACACATCTGTGGAGTATAAGAACAAATAAAAAAACTGAAGGAGCAGGACAGCATCAGACTCACAGAACCCAAGAGTGGACTAACAGTTAACAAAGGGAAAGGGACTGGGGAGGATGGGTGGGAAGGGGAAAAAGGAGAAAAAGGGGCATTATGATTAGCAGACATAATGTAGGGGGGGTCATGGGGAAAAGGCAGTATAGCACAGAGAAACCAAGTAGTAGTGACTCTAGCATCTTACTAGGCTGGTGGACAGTGACTGCAATGGGGTATGTGGCGGGGACTTGATAATGGGGGGAATCTAGTAACATAATGTTGTTCAAGTAATTGTACATTCATGATACCAAAAAAAAAAAAAAGTATCCTCTGACAGTCTGTCCTCTTTCCTTATTTTTTTTTTTAAAGTGTAACCATGTTATGTTCATAAGGTATTGGTCTGTCCCCCACTAGAGGTATGCTGTGGAGTACCAGAGCCACTCGCTATATGTGGCTATGATGTGGCTAGTCCGAATTGAGACGTCCTGTGAATGTAAATATACACCAGGTTTTAAAGAATTCAAAATAAGTAAATTATCTCATTAAAATTTTTGTATTGATTAAATGTTGAAATAACATTGCAGGTTGAATTGTTTATTAAAGTTGATTTCACCTTCTTCTGTAACCTTTGTTTTAAAAAATGATTACTAGGAAATGTAAAATTGTGTCTGACACCCGGGGCTTGTATTTCTTTTGGACGGTGATGTTCTGGAATATAAGCCTAGGCAGGAACGTTTGTTTCTGAGGTACAGACACTGCTGTACCTCAGCAGAGAACAGAAACCCAGTAAGCAATATTTGCTGAATTAAGGAACCCAAAAGTAGAATGCCAGTCCTTCTTTTTGTTGTCTACCGCACGCAGGGATCCATTTTTAGAAAATAACAAAACTTTGAGGTATAATTTCCATAAAAGTCACCCATTGTATAAGTGTATAATCCAACAATTTTTAGTGAATTCACCAGATTGTCCAACCGTCAACGTCCCTTTGCACCACCCCAATCGGATCCCCTCATGCTCCTTTACAGTCCATCCCCATCCCATCCCAAGGCAACGACTATACGTTGTCTCCGTAGATTTCCTGTGTTGGATTTCTAAGGAATGAATCCCTATGTCCTTGACCAGACCGGGCCATCGCTCTTCCCGGTTTCTGTCTGTCTCTCAACGCTGCTCAGCACAGGCCCAGACCCACACGTGGCTTAGGGTTTGCTGGAGAGAAGGCGGGTGAGCTCGCGCCCCGCCCCCTTAGGGGTTCTGCAGCCCCGCGCCTTCCCAAGGCCCCGAAGGGCAGGCCTGGGGGCTCGTGGTCCGCTGCCACCGCCTGAAGAGCACGTGGGGCTGCCTCGCTGTGCCCCACAGCCCTGCGGGAGGGGCGCCTACTCCCCAAGCCCTCCTCGCGGGGACTGCAGCTCCCAGCGGCCCGCACGGGCGCGAGCGCCGCATCAGCGCGTTCCAGGGCGTCCCGCGGCGGCTCCTAAGCCTGCTCTGCCGCCGGGCGCCTAACCGCGCTGAGCCCCGCCCCGCCGGAGGTCCCGCCCGGGCCCCGCCCCTCTGCGTTGGACGAAAAGCCGCCGAGGCCGCCCCGCCGAGCCGCACGCGCGGGGAGCCCGGCGTCGCAGGGTGCGCGCGAGGATGCTCCGAGCCGGGCAAGGTGGCAGCGGCCTCGGCCGCCGCCGCGCATGCGTGCCCGCGTCGCGGCTGAGCTCAGAAGATGCCCCGGGGGCAGGCCCGGCTGCGCGAGCGTGCCCGGCCGGCGGGCAGCGCTGTGGAGACCGGGGGACGCTGGGAGAGCCGCGAGGCCCGGCGCGCGACCCCCGGAAGCGGTTAAAACCCGGTTGCTGCCGTTCCGGCCGCCTCTCTTCCTATCCCCATTCCTGCTCCTTCGTCATTTTCAGCCTCTTACCCCTTTAGAACCTATTCTAATTTGTTGATACATTGCTTTTTGAGGGGGCCTATTTCCGTTTCGAAGGGCGCAGGGGGCGCCGTGGGCGCCCCTCACCCCGCGTCACGCACGCAGTGTCTGCCCTCCCCACGGCTCTGGGCCTCGCTGCACACCGCAGCCCCTTCTCCCTTGGAGAAGACTCCGCGGCTGCTGGCCACTGCACTCCTTTTCTTACCTGCGCCGTCCCCCAGGCCCCAACTGCCCCCTCGCAGCTCTCCAGCTCGTACCTGGGGCCCTGCCCCGACCTCCGCCCTTTCTGCATCTTGGCCTTGGATTCGCCGCCCCCCACTTCCAGGTTCGTTCTGCTAAACATTCTCTTTCCTCCTGAAGAGTCCTCCTCACCTTGGGGATCCAGGTTTGTTTGTTTTTAGGATCTTCCAGAAAAAACAAAAATCTCTTCTCTATTTCTTGACTACACCCCTCCCCCTCCTTTTAGGAATTTAGAGCAAAAAATATCTTTCTTTCTTCACAGATTTTTTTTTTTCCTCTATCCAGGATCGCTTTCCAGCAAAAATCCTTCCTTTCCATCAAGGATTTTTTGGTATATCTTTCCAACTCATTAACAAACCATTCATTCCCAGTTTCTCTCTCATCTGATATTTGTTTTCCCAACCCTCTTCCCCAACTCTGCAACAAAAATCTCTCTTGATCACCAGTTCTACCCCAGTTAGGCTTGTCCCAGCAAAATCCCCCAGGTCCCTCCCCAGAGAGGGGAGATAGGAAAGGAGGAAAAACCTTTTTCTTAACAACAAAACCCTTTTTCCCACCTAGATCTCTCCCTTTTGCTATTGCTTCGTTTCTTCTAAAAGTTGCCATCTCCTCCAATTTCTCACCAGTGTCCTTGCTTCCTTGGGGACCCAAGTTCTGAATTGTCCCCTTCCTTTCCAGCACCTGCTCTTCAGGACAAAAGAAGTTGGACGAATCCTGAATTTACCACCCGGCGTTCCAGGAGGCAATACCCAGTGGTCTGACCGTTGCTGTCCCTGTGGGTCCTGACCTGGGCCCTCCTGTTCCCTGGAGGATCCGTCACTTGCTCTTCCGGTGAGTTTCCGCCCTTCCTCGGTGGATTCCTTTCTTTCTCAGACGTGTTTCTGATCCCTCCAACAGTCTCTGTAGCAGTGGTGAGATCATTACAAAATTGCTGTTTGGGAAATCAGATAAGGAAAGGGGTTATTTATTGTTGTGCATGTTGACCTCTCTGGAGGAATGCAGACGTTTATTAGACTGCCTTATGTTTCATTGTTTATTGCAAAAATGCCTTTTCCTTCTCTAGCCCAGGCTAGCAACTTCAGATACCTACAGGCCCTGAGTGTGATCAACCAGACTGCGCCCTAAGCGACGCCAGTCAATGCAAATGGCCACATAGAAATGCCAGGACAGTGTTGCGAGAGCTTAATTTTTTTAAAGTATCGTTGATATACAATCTTATATTGGTTTCAGATGTACATTACGGTGATTCAGCAGTCCCTGAGACCACCTAACATTGTGACTGCAAATTACTGGGCCCCTTTATCCCCCTATCGCACCCCCGCCACCCCCCAGCGTCACCACCACACTGGCCCCATCCCCTCCTCCTTGGTAACCACTAGTCGCCCGTCAATGTCCATGAGTGTCGTGCTGTTTTGTTCCTTCTGGTTTACTTTGCAGAACCTATTTTTTTTTTTTTTTTTTTGGTGAAGAGACCAGAACACTGTCTCTGTGTGAAACCTTTTGCTCTTTAAAAATGTTGACAATGAATTTAATAAATATTTAAAGACAGTGTAGGCCCCTCACAAAACATGTCTGCTGGCTGCCAGTTTCGAATTTTTGGTTTAGGGTTTCTCTCTGTGTTAGACACACTCACACAGATACATATCCCCCTGGGCACATGCGTATGTGCAGGACTTGTTCTCTTTAGGGCTGAAGTTCTCAAACTTCTTGAGCTTCGGGTTTGTCTACACTTAAAAATTATGGAAGACCCCAAAGAGGCGTTCTGCCTGTGAACTATATCTGGTGATATTTGCTGCGTTACAAGTTTGAACTAATAAACTTTAACAATATTTATTAATTTTTTTTTTTGGTATCATAATCTACAATTACATGAGGAACATTATGTTTACGAGACTCCCCCTTCACCAAGTCCCCCCCAACAAACCCCATTACAGTCACTGTCCATCAGCGTAGTAAGATGCTGTAGAGTCACTACTTGTCTTCTCTGTCTTGCACAGCCCTCCCCCCACATTATACATGCTAATCTTAGTGGCCCCCTTTCTTCCCTCCCCCTCGCCCCGTTATCCCCCCCTCACCACCCATCCTCCCCAGTCCCTTTCCCTTTGTTAAACTGTTAGTCCGTTCTTGAGTTCTGTGATACTGCTGCTGTTTGGTTCCTTCAGTTTTTGCTTTGTTCTTACACTCCACAGATGAGTGAAATCATTCGGTACTTGTCTTTCTCCGCCTGGCTTATTTCACTGAGCATAATACCCTCTAGCTCCATCCATGTTGTTGCAAATGGGAGGATTTGGTTTCTTCTTATGGCTGAATAATATTCCATTGTGTATATGTACCACATCTTCTTTATCCATTCATCTACTGATGGACACTTAGGTTGCTTCCATTTCTTGGCTATTGTAAATAGTGCTGCAATTAACATAGGGGTGCATATGTCTTTATCAAACTGAGCTCCTGCATTCTTAGGGCAAATTCCTAGGAGTGGACAGGCCTATGTTTTTTAACAATGTTAGGAGTGGGGAAATCAGGAAAAACTTTCATAGGTTAAAAGCTGCAGGTCTATTTGCAACAACATGGATGGAGCTAGAGGGTATTATGCTCAGTGAAATAAGCCAAGTAGAGAAAGACAAGTATCAAATGATTTCACACATCTGTGGAGTATAAGAACAAATAAAAAAACTGAAGGAGCAGGACAGCATCAGACTCACAGAACCCAAGAGTGGACTAACAGTTAACAAAGGGAAAGGGACTGGGGAGGATGGGTGGGAAGGGGAAAAAGGAGAAAAAGGGGCATTATGATTAGCAGACATAATGTAGGGGGGGTCATGGGGAAAAGGCAGTATAGCACAGAGAAACCAAGTAGTAGTGACTCTAGCATCTTACTAGGCTGGTGGACAGTGACTGCAATGGGGTATGTGGCGGGGACTTGATAATGGGGGGAATCTAGTAACATAATGTTGTTCAAGTAATTGTACATTCATGATACCAAAAAAAAAAAAAAGTATCCTCTGACAGTCTGTCCTCTTTCCTTATTTTTTTTTTTAAAGTGTAACCATGTTATGTTCATAAGGTATTGGTCTGTCCCCCACTAGAGGTATGCTGTGGAGTACCAGAGCCACTCGCTATATGTGGCTATGATGTGGCTAGTCCGAATTGAGACGTCCTGTGAATGTAAATATACACCAGGTTTTAAAGAATTCAAAATAAGTAAATTATCTCATTAAAATTTTTGTATTGATTAAATGTTGAAATAACATTGCAGGTTGAATTGTTTATTAAAGTTGATTTCACCTTCTTCTGTAACCTTTGTTTTAAAAAATGATTACTAGGAAATGTAAAATTGTGTCTGACACCCGGGGCTTGTATTTCTTTTGGACGGTGATGTTCTGGAATATAAGCCTAGGCAGGAACGTTTGTTTCTGAGGTACAGACACTGCTGTACCTCAGCAGAGAACAGAAACCCAGTAAGCAATATTTGCTGAATTAAGGAACCCAAAAGTAGAATGCCAGTCCTTCTTTTTGTTGTCTACCGCACGCAGGGATCCATTTTTAGAAAATAACAAAACTTTGAGGTATAATTTCCATAAAAGTCACCCATTGTATAAGTGTATAATCCAACAATTTTTAGTGAATTCACCAGATTGTCCAACCGTCAACGTCCCTTTGCACCACCCCAATCGGATCCCCTCATGCTCCTTTACAGTCCATCCCCATCCCATCCCAAGGCAACGACTATACGTTGTCTCCGTAGATTTCCTGTGTTGGATTTCTAAGGAATGAATCCCTATGTCCTTGACCAGACCGGGCCATCGCTCTTCCCGGTTTCTGTCTGTCTCTCAACGCTGCTCAGCACAGGCCCAGACCCACACGTGGCTTAGGGTTTGCTGGAGAGAAGGCGGGTGAGCTCGCGCCCCGCCCCCTTAGGGGTTCTGCAGCCCCGCGCCTTCCCAAGGCCCCGAAGGGCAGGCCTGGGGGCTCGTGGTCCGCTGCCACCGCCTGAAGAGCACGTGGGGCTGCCTCGCTGTGCCCCACAGCCCTGCGGGAGGGGCGCCTACTCCCCAAGCCCTCCTCGCGGGGACTGCAGCTCCCAGCGGCCCGCACGGGCGCGAGCGCCGCATCAGCGCGTTCCAGGGCGTCCCGCGGCGGCTCCTAAGCCTGCTCTGCCGCCGGGCGCCTAACCGCGCTGAGCCCCGCCCCGCCGGAGGTCCCGCCCGGGCCCCGCCCCTCTGCGTTGGACGAAAAGCCGCCGAGGCCGCCCCGCCGAGCCGCACGCGCGGGGAGCCCGGCGTCGCAGGGTGCGCGCGAGGATGCTCCGAGCCGGGCAAGGTGGCAGCGGCCTCGGCCGCCGCCACGCATGCGTGCCCGCGTCGCGGCTGAGCTCAGAAGATGCCCCGGGGGCAGGCCCGGCTGCGCGAGCGTGCCCGGCCGGCGGGCAGCGCTGTGGAGACCGGGGGACGCTGGGAGAGCCGCGAGGCCCGGCGCGCGACCCCCGGAAGCGGTTAAAACCCGGTTGCTGCCGTCCCGGCCGCCTCTCTTCCTATCCCCATTCCTGCTCCTTCGTCATTTTCAGCCTCTTACCCCTTTAGAACCTATTCTAATTTGTTGATACATTGCTTTTTGAGGGGGCCTATTTCCGTTTCGAAGGGCGCAGGGGGCGCCGTGGGCGCCCCTCACCCCGCGTCACGCACGCAGTGTCTGCCCTCCCCACGGCTCTGGGCCTCGCTGCACACCGCAGCCCCTTCTCCCTTGGAGAAGACTCCGCGGCTGCTGGCCACTGCACTCCTTTTCTTACCTGCGCCGTCCCCCAGGCCCCAACTGCCCCCTCGCAGCTCTCCAGCTCGTACCTGGGGCCCTGCCCCGACCTCCGCCCTTTCTGCATCTTGGCCTTGGATTCGCCGCCCCCCACTTCCAGGTTCGTTCTGCTAAACATTCTCTTTCCTCCTGAAGAGTCCTCCTCACCTTGGGGATCCAGGTTTGTTTGTTTTTAGGATCTTCCAGAAAAAACAAAAATCTCTTCTCTATTTCTTGACTACACCCCTCCCCCTCCTTTTAGGAATTTAGAGCAAAAAATATCTTTCTTTCTTCACAGATTTTTTTTTTTCCTCTATCCAGGATCGCTTTCCAGCAAAAATCCTTCCTTTCCATCAAGGATTTTTTGGTATATCTTTCCAACTCATTAACAAACCTTTCATTCCCAGTTTCTCTCTCATCTGATATTTGTTTTCCCAACCCTCTTCCCCAACTCTGCAACAAAAATCTCTCTTGATCACCAGTTCTACCCCAGTTAGGCTTGTCCCAGCAAAATCCCCCAGGTCCCTCCCCAGAGAGGGGAGATAGGAAAGGAGGAAAAACCTTTTTCTTAACAACAAAACCCTTTTTCCCACCTAGATCTCTCCCTTTTGCTATTGCTTCGTTTCTTCTAAAAGTTGCCATCTCCTCCAATTTCTCACCAGTGTCCTTGCTTCCTTGGGGACCCAAGTTCTGAATTGTCCCCTTCCTTTCCAGCACCTGCTCTTCAGGACAAAAGAAGTTGGACGAATCCTGAATTTACCACCCGGCGTTCCAGGAGGCAATACCCAGTGGTCTGACCGTTGCTGTCCCTGTGGGTCCTGACCTGGGCCCTCCTGTTCCCTGGAGGATCCGTCACTTGCTCTTCCGGTGAGTTTCCGCCCTTCCTCGGTGGATTCCTTTCTTTCTCAGACGTGTTTCTGATCCCTCCAACAGTCTCTGTAGCAGTGGTGAGATCATTACAAAATTGCTGTTTGGGAAATCAGATAAGGAAAGGGGTTATTTATTGTTGTGCATGTTGACCTCTCTGGAGGAATGCAGACGTTTATTAGACTGCCTTATGTTTCATTGTTTATTGCAAAAATGCCTTTTCCTTCTCTAGCCCAGGCTAGCAACTTCAGATACCTACAGGCCCTGAGTGTGATCAACCAGACTGCGCCCTAAGCGACGCCAGTCAATGCAAATGGCCACATAGAAATGCCAGGACAGTGTTGCGAGAGCTTAATTTTTTTAAAGTATCGTTGATATACAATCTTATATTGGTTTCAGATGTACATTACGGTGATTCAGCAGTCCCTGAGACCACCTAACATTGTGACTGCAAATTACTGGGCCCCTTTATCCCCCTATCGCACCCCCGCCACCCCCCAGCGTCACCACCACACTGGCCCCATCCCCTCCTCCTTGGTAACCACTAGTCGCCCGTCAATGTCCATGAGTGTCGTGCTGTTTTGTTCCTTCTGGTTTACTTTGCAGAACCTATTTTTTTTTTTTTTTTTTTGGTGAAGAGACCAGAACACTGTCTCTGTGTGAAACCTTTTGCTCTTTAAAAATGTTGACAATGAATTTAATAAATATTTAAAGACAGTGTAGGCCCCTCACAAAACATGTCTGCTGGCTGCCAGTTTCGAATTTTTGGTTTAGGGTTTCTCTCTGTGTTAGACACACTCACACAGATACATATCCCCCTGGGCACATGCGTATGTGCAGGACTTGTTCTCTTTAGGGCTGAAGTTCTCAAACTTCTTGAGCTTCGGGTTTGTCTACACTTAAAAATTATGGAAGACCCCAAAGAGGCGTTCTGCCTGTGAACTATATCTGGTGATATTTGCTGCGTTACAAGTTTGAACTAATAAACTTTAACAATATTTATTAATTTTTTTTTTTGGTATCATAATCTACAATTACATGAGGAACATTATGTTTACGAGACTCCCCCTTCACCAAGTCCCCCCCAACAAACCCCATTACAGTCACTGTCCATCAGCGTAGTAAGATGCTGTAGAGTCACTACTTGTCTTCTCTGTCTTGCACAGCCCTCCCCCCACATTATACATGCTAATCTTAGTGGCCCCCTTTCTTCCCTCCCCCTCGCCCCGTTATCCCCCCCTCACCACCCATCCTCCCCAGTCCCTTTCCCTTTGTTAAACTGTTAGTCCGTTCTTGAGTTCTGTGATACTGCTGCTGTTTGGTTCCTTCAGTTTTTGCTTTGTTCTTACACTCCACAGATGAGTGAAATCATTCGGTACTTGTCTTTCTCCGCCTGGCTTATTTCACTGAGCATAATACCCTCTAGCTCCATCCATGTTGTTGCAAATGGGAGGATTTGGTTTCTTCTTATGGCTGAATAATATTCCATTGTGTATATGTACCACATCTTCTTTATCCATTCATCTACTGATGGACACTTAGGTTGCTTCCATTTCTTGGCTATTGTAAATAGTGCTGCAATTAACATAGGGGTGCATATGTCTTTATCAAACTGAGCTCCTGCATTCTTAGGGCAAATTCCTAGGAGTGGACAGGCCTATGTTTTTTAACAATGTTAGGAGTGGGGAAATCAGGAAAAACTTTCATAGGTTAAAAGCTGCAGGTCTATTTGCAACAACATGGATGGAGCTAGAGGGTATTATGCTCAGTGAAATAAGCCAAGTAGAGAAAGACAAGTATCAAATGATTTCACACATCTGTGGAGTATAAGAACAAATAAAAAAACTGAAGGAGCAGGACAGCATCAGACTCACAGAACCCAAGAGTGGACTAACAGTTAACAAAGGGAAAGGGACTGGGGAGGATGGGTGGGAAGGGGAAAAAGGAGAAAAAGGGGCATTATGATTAGCAGACATAATGTAGGGGGGGTCATGGGGAAAAGGCAGTATAGCACAGAGAAACCAAGTAGTAGTGACTCTAGCATCTTACTAGGCTGGTGGACAGTGACTGCAATGGGGTATGTGGCGGGGACTTGATAATGGGGGGAATCTAGTAACATAATGTTGTTCAAGTAATTGTACATTCATGATACCAAAAAAAAAAAAAAGTATCCTCTGACAGTCTGTCCTCTTTCCTTATTTTTTTTTTTAAAGTGTAACCATGTTATGTTCATAAGGTATTGGTCTGTCCCCCACTAGAGGTATGCTGTGGAGTACCAGAGCCACTCGCTATATGTGGCTATGATGTGGCTAGTCCGAATTGAGACGTCCTGTGAATGTAAATATACACCAGGTTTTAAAGAATTCAAAATAAGTAAATTATCTCATTAAAATTTTTGTATTGATTAAATGTTGAAATAACATTGCAGGTTGAATTGTTTATTAAAGTTGATTTCACCTTCTTCTGTAACCTTTGTTTTAAAAAATGATTACTAGGAAATGTAAAATTGTGTCTGACACCCGGGGCTTGTATTTCTTTTGGACGGTGATGTTCTGGAATATAAGCCTAGGCAGGAACGTTTGTTTCTGAGGTACAGACACTGCTGTACCTCAGCAGAGAACAGAAACCCAGTAAGCAATATTTGCTGAATTAAGGAACCCAAAAGTAGAATGCCAGTCCTTCTTTTTGTTGTCTACCGCACGCAGGGATCCATTTTTAGAAAATAACAAAACTTTGAGGTATAATTTCCATAAAAGTCACCCATTGTATAAGTGTATAATCCAACAATTTTTAGTGAATTCACCAGATTGTCCAACCGTCAACGTCCCTTTGCACCACCCCAATCGGATCCCCTCATGCTCCTTTACAGTCCATCCCCATCCCATCCCAAGGCAACGACTATACGTTGTCTCCGTAGATTTCCTGTGTTGGATTTCTAAGGAATGAATCCCTATGTCCTTGACCAGACCGGGCCATCGCTCTTCCCGGTTTCTGTCTGTCTCTCAACGCTGCTCAGCACAGGCCCAGACCCACACGTGGCTTAGGGTTTGCTGGAGAGAAGGCGGGTGAGCTCGCGCCCCGCCCCCTTAGGGGTTCTGCAGCCCCGCGCCTTCCCAAGGCCCCGAAGGGCAGGCCTGGGGGCTCGTGGTCCGCTGCCACCGCCTGAAGAGCACGTGGGGCTGCCTCGCTGTGCCCCACAGCCCTGCGGGAGGGGCGCCTACTCCCCAAGCCCTCCTCGCGGGGACTGCAGCTCCCAGCGGCCCGCACGGGCGCGAGCGCCGCATCAGCGCGTTCCAGGGCGTCCCGCGGCGGCTCCTAAGCCTGCTCTGCCGCCGGGCGCCTAACCGCGCTGAGCCCCGCCCCGCCGGAGGTCCCGCCCGGGCCCCGCCCCTCTGCGTTGGACGAAAAGCCGCCGAGGCCGCCCCGCCGAGCCGCACGCGCGGGGAGCCCGGCGTCGCAGGGTGCGCGCGAGGATGCTCCGAGCCGGGCAAGGTGGCAGCGGCCTCGGCCGCCGCCGCGCATGCGTGCCCGCGTCGCGGCTGAGCTCAGAAGATGCCCCGGGGGCAGGCCCGGCTGCGCGAGCGTGCCCGGCCGGCGGGCAGCGCTGTGGAGACCGGGGGACGCTGGGAGAGCCGCGAGGCCCGGCGCGCGACCCCCGGAAGCGGTTAAAACCCGGTTGCTGCCGTCCCGGCCGCCTCTCTTCCTTTCCCCATTCCTGCTCCTTCGTCATTTTCAGCCTCTTACCCCTTTAGAACCTATTCTAATTTGTTGATACATTGCTTTTTGAGGGGGCCTATTTCCGTTTCGAAGGGCGCAGGGGGCGCCGTGGGCGCCCCTCACCCCGCGTCACGCACGCAGTGTCTGCCCTCCCCACGGCTCTGGGCCTCGCTGCACACCGCAGCCCCTTCTCCCTTGGAGAAGACTCCGCGGCTGCTGGCCACTGCACTCCTTTTCTTACCTGCGCCGTCCCCCAGGCCCCAACTGCCCCCTCGCAGCTCTCCAGCTCGTACCTGGGGCCCTGCCCCGACCTCCGCCCTTTCTGCATCTTGGCCTTGGATTCGCCGCCCCCCACTTCCAGGTTCGTTCTGCTAAACATTCTCTTTCCTCCTGAAGAGTCCTCCTCACCTTGGGGATCCAGGTTTGTTTGTTTTTAGGATCTTCCAGAAAAAACAAAAATCTCTTCTCTATTTCTTGACTACACCCCTCCCCCTCCTTTTAGGAATTTAGAGCAAAAAATATCTTTCTTTCTTCACAGATTTTTTTTTTTCCTCTATCCAGGATCGCTTTCCAGCAAAAATCCTTCCTTTCCATCAAGGATTTTTTGGTATATCTTTCCAACTCATTAACAAACCATTCATTCCCAGTTTCTCTCTCATCTGATATTTGTTTTCCCAACCCTCTTCCCCAACTCTGCAACAAAAATCTCTCTTGATCACCAGTTCTACCCCAGTTAGGCTTGTCCCAGCAAAATCCCCCAGGTCCCTCCCCAGAGAGGGGAGATAGGAAAGGAGGAAAAACCTTTTTCTTAACAACAAAACCCTTTTTCCCACCTAGATCTCTCCCTTTTGCTATTGCTTCGTTTCTTCTAAAAGTTGCCATCTCCTCCAATTTCTCACCAGTGTCCTTGCTTCCTTGGGGACCCAAGTTCTGAATTGTCCCCTTCCTTTCCAGCACCTGCTCTTCAGGACAAAAGAAGTTGGACGAATCCTGAATTTACCACCCGGCGTTCCAGGAGGCAATACCCAGTGGTCTGACCGTTGCTGTCCCTGTGGGTCCTGACCTGGGCCCTCCTGTTCCCTGGAGGATCTGTCACTTGCTCTTCCGGTGAGTTTCCGCCCTTCCTCGGTGGATTCCTTTCTTTCTCAGACGTGTTTCTGATCCCTCCAACAGTCTCTGTAGCAGTGGTGAGATCATTACAAAATTGCTGTTTGGGAAATCAGATAAGGAAAGGGGTTATTTATTGTTGTGCATGTTGACCTCTCTGGAGGAATGCAGACGTTTATTAGACTGCCTTATGTTTCATTGTTTATTGCAAAAATGCCTTTTCCTTCTCTAGCCCAGGCTAGCAACTTCAGATACCTACAGGCCCTGAGTGTGATCAACCAGACTGCGCCCTAAGCGACGCCAGTCAATGCAAATGGCCACATAGAAATGCCAGGACAGTGTTGCGAGAGCTTAATTTTTTTAAAGTATCGTTGATATACAATCTTATATTGGTTTCAGATGTACATTACGGTGATTCAGCAGTCCCTGAGACCACCTAACATTGTGACTGCAAATTACTGGGCCCCTTTATCCCCCTATCGCACCCCCGCCACCCCCCAGCGTCACCACCACACTGGCCCCATCCCCTCCTCCTTGGTAACCACTAGTCGCCCGTCAATGTCCATGAGTGTCGTGCTGTTTTGTTCCTTCTGGTTTACTTTGCAGAACCTATTTTTTTTTTTTTTTTTTTGGTGAAGAGACCAGAACACTGTCTCTGTGTGAAACCTTTTGCTCTTTAAAAATGTTGACAATGAATTTAATAAATATTTAAAGACAGTGTAGGCCCCTCACAAAACATGTCTGCTGGCTGCCAGTTTCGAATTTTTGGTTTAGGGTTTCTCTCTGTGTTAGACACACTCACACAGATACATATCCCCCTGGGCACATGCGTATGTGCAGGACTTGTTCTCTTTAGGGCTGAAGTTCTCAAACTTCTTGAGCTTCGGGTTTGTCTACACTTAAAAATTATGGAAGACCCCAAAGAGGCGTTCTGCCTGTGAACTATATCTGGTGATATTTGCTGCGTTACAAGTTTGAACTAATAAACTTTAACAATATTTATTAATTTTTTTTTTTGGTATCATAATCTACAATTACATGAGGAACATTATGTTTACGAGACTCCCCCTTCACCAAGTCCCCCCCAACAAACCCCATTACAGTCACTGTCCATCAGCGTAGTAAGATGCTGTAGAGTCACTACTTGTCTTCTCTGTCTTGCACAGCCCTCCCCCCACATTATACATGCTAATCTTAGTGGCCCCCTTTCTTCCCTCCCCCTCGCCCCGTTATCCCCCCCTCACCACCCATCCTCCCCAGTCCCTTTCCCTTTGTTAAACTGTTAGTCCGTTCTTGAGTTCTGTGATACTGCTGCTGTTTGGTTCCTTCAGTTTTTGCTTTGTTCTTACACTCCACAGATGAGTGAAATCATTCGGTACTTGTCTTTCTCCGCCTGGCTTATTTCACTGAGCATAATACCCTCTAGCTCCATCCATGTTGTTGCAAATGGGAGGATTTGGTTTCTTCTTATGGCTGAATAATATTCCATTGTGTATATGTACCACATCTTCTTTATCCATTCATCTACTGATGGACACTTAGGTTGCTTCCATTTCTTGGCTATTGTAAATAGTGCTGCAATTAACATAGGGGTGCATATGTCTTTATCAAACTGAGCTCCTGCATTCTTAGGGCAAATTCCTAGGAGTGGACAGGCCTATGTTTTTTAACAATGTTAGGAGTGGGGAAATCAGGAAAAACTTTCATAGGTTAAAAGCTGCAGGTCTATTTGCAACAACATGGATGGAGCTAGAGGGTATTATGCTCAGTGAAATAAGCCAAGTAGAGAAAGACAAGTATCAAATGATTTCACACATCTGTGGAGTATAAGAACAAATAAAAAAACTGAAGGAGCAGGACAGCATCAGACTCACAGAACCCAAGAGTGGACTAACAGTTAACAAAGGGAAAGGGACTGGGGAGGATGGGTGGGAAGGGGAAAAAGGAGAAAAAGGGGCATTATGATTAGCAGACATAATGTAGGGGGGGTCATGGGGAAAAGGCAGTATAGCACAGAGAAACCAAGTAGTAGTGACTCTAGCATCTTACTAGGCTGGTGGACAGTGACTGCAATGGGGTATGTGGCGGGGACTTGATAATGGGGGGAATCTAGTAACATAATGTTGTTCAAGTAATTGTACATTCATGATACCAAAAAAAAAAAAAAGTATCCTCTGACAGTCTGTCCTCTTTCCTTATTTTTTTTTTTAAAGTGTAACCATGTTATGTTCATAAGGTATTGGTCTGTCCCCCACTAGAGGTATGCTGTGGAGTACCAGAGCCACTCGCTATATGTGGCTATGATGTGGCTAGTCCGAATTGAGACGTCCTGTGAATGTAAATATACACCAGGTTTTAAAGAATTCAAAATAAGTAAATTATCTCATTAAAATTTTTGTATTGATTAAATGTTGAAATAACATTGCAGGTTGAATTGTTTATTAAAGTTGATTTCACCTTCTTCTGTAACCTTTGTTTTAAAAAATGATTACTAGGAAATGTAAAATTGTGTCTGACACCCGGGGCTTGTATTTCTTTTGGACGGTGATGTTCTGGAATATAAGCCTAGGCAGGAACGTTTGTTTCTGAGGTACAGACACTGCTGTACCTCAGCAGAGAACAGAAACCCAGTAAGCAATATTTGCTGAATTAAGGAACCCAAAAGTAGAATGCCAGTCCTTCTTTTTGTTGTCTACCGCACGCAGGGATCCATTTTTAGAAAATAACAAAACTTTGAGGTATAATTTCCATAAAAGTCACCCATTGTATAAGTGTATAATCCAACAATTTTTAGTGAATTCACCAGATTGTCCAACCGTCAACGTCCCTTTGCACCACCCCAATCGGATCCCCTCATGCTCCTTTACAGTCCATCCCCATCCCATCCCAAGGCAACGACTATACGTTGTCTCCGTAGATTTCCTGTGTTGGATTTCTAAGGAATGAATCCCTATGTCCTTGACCAGACCGGGCCATCGCTCTTCCCGGTTTCTGTCTGTCTCTCAACGCTGCTCAGCACAGGCCCAGACCCACACGTGGCTTAGGGTTTGCTGGAGAGAAGGCGGGTGAGCTCGCGCCCCGCCCCCTTAGGGGTTCTGCAGCCCCGCGCCTTCCCAAGGCCCCGAAGGGCAGGCCTGGGGGCTCGTGGTCCGCTGCCACCGCCTGAAGAGCACGTGGGGCTGCCTCGCTGTGCCCCACAGCCCTGCGGGAGGGGCGCCTACTCCCCAAGCCCTCCTCGCGGGGACTGCAGCTCCCAGCGGCCCGCACGGGCGCGAGCGCCGCATCAGCGCGTTCCAGGGCGTCCCGCGGCGGCTCCTAAGCCTGCTCTGCCGCCGGGCGCCTAACCGCGCTGAGCCCCGCCCCGCCGGAGGTCCCGCCCGGGCCCCGCCCCTCTGCGTTGGACGAAAAGCCGCCGAGGCCGCCCCGCCGAGCCGCACGCGCGGGGAGCCCGGCGTCGCAGGGTGCGCGCGAGGATGCTCCGAGCCGGGCAAGGTGGCAGCGGCCTCGGCCGCCGCCGCGCATGCGTGCCCGCGTCGCGGCTGAGCTCAGAAGATGCCCCGGGGGCAGGCCCGGCTGCGCGAGCGTGCCCGGCCGGCGGGCAGCGCTGTGGAGACCGGGGGACGCTGGGAGAGCCGCGAGGCCCGGCGCGCGACCCCCGGAAGCGGTTAAAACCCGGTTGCTGCCGTCCCGGCCGCCTCTCTTCCTATCCCCATTCCTGCTCCTTCGTCATTTTCAGCCTCTTACCCCTTTAGAACCTATTCTAATTTGTTGATACATTGCTTTTTGAGGGGGCCTATTTCCGTTTCGAAGGGCGCAGGGGGCGCCGTGGGCGCCCCTCACCCCGCGTCACGCACGCAGTGTCTGCCCTCCCCACGGCTCTGGGCCTCGCTGCACACCGCAGCCCCTTCTCCCTTGGAGAAGACTCCGCGGCTGCTGGCCACTGCACTCCTTTTCTTACCTGCGCCGTCCCCCAGGCCCCAACTGCCCCCTCGCAGCTCTCCAGCTCGTACCTGGGGCCCTGCCCCGACCTCCGCCCTTTCTGCATCTTGGCCTTGGATTCGCCGCCCCCCACTTCCAGGTTCGTTCTGCTAAACATTCTCTTTCCTCCTGAAGAGTCCTCCTCACCTTGGGGATCCAGGTTTGTTTGTTTTTAGGATCTTCCAGAAAAAACAAAAATCTCTTCTCTATTTCTTGACTACACCCCTCCCCCTCCTTTTAGGAATTTAGAGCAAAAAATATCTTTCTTTCTTCACAGATTTTTTTTTTTTCCTCTATCCAGGATCGCTTTCCAGCAAAAATCCTTCCTTTCCATCAAGGATTTTTTGGTATATCTTTCCAACTCATTAACAAACCATTCATTCCCAGTTTCTCTCTCATCTGATATTTGTTTTCCCAACCCTCTTCCCCAACTCTGCAACAAAAATCTCTCTTGATCACCAGTTCTACCCCAGTTAGGCTTGTCCCAGCAAAATCCCCCAGGTCCCTCCCCAGAGAGGGGAGATAGGAAAGGAGGAAAAACCTTTTTCTTAACAACAAAACCCTTTTTCCCACCTAGATCTCTCCCTTTTGCTATTGCTTCGTTTCTTCTAAAAGTTGCCATCTCCTCCAATTTCTCACCAGTGTCCTTGCTTCCTTGGGGACCCAAGTTCTGAATTGTCCCCTTCCTTTCCAGCACCTGCTCTTCAGGACAAAAGAAGTTGGACGAATCCTGAATTTACCACCCGGCGTTCCAGGAGGCAATACCCAGTGGTCTGACCGTTGCTGTCCCTGTGCGTCCTGACCTGGGCCCTCCTGTTCCCTGGAGGATCCGTCACTTGCTCTTCCGGTGAGTTTCCGCCCTTCCTCGGTGGATTCCTTTCTTTCTCAGACGTGTTTCTGATCCCTCCAACAGTCTCTGTAGCAGTGGTGAGATCATTACAAAATTGCTGTTTGGGAAATCAGATAAGGAAAGGGGTTATTTATTGTTGTGCATGTTGACCTCTCTGGAGGAATGCAGACGTTTATTAGACTGCCTTATGTTTCATTGTTTATTGCAAAAATGCCTTTTCCTTCTCTAGCCCAGGCTAGCAACTTCAGATACCTACAGGCCCTGAGTGTGATCAACCAGACTGCGCCCTAAGCGACGCCAGTCAATGCAAATGGCCACATAGAAATGCCAGGACAGTGTTGCGAGAGCTTAATTTTTTTAAAGTATCGTTGATATACAATCTTATATTGGTTTCAGATGTACATTACGGTGATTCAGCAGTCCCTGAGACCACCTAACATTGTGACTGCAAATTACTGGGCCCCTTTATCCCCCTATCGCACCCCCGCCACCCCCCAGCGTCACCACCACACTGGCCCCATCCCCTCCTCCTTGGTAACCACTAGTCGCCCGTCAATGTCCATGAGTGTCGTGCTGTTTTGTTCCTTCTGGTTTACTTTGCAGAACCTATTTTTTTTTTTTTTTTTTTGGTGAAGAGACCAGAACACTGTCTCTGTGTGAAACCTTTTGCTCTTTAAAAATGTTGACAATGAATTTAATAAATATTTAAAGACAGTGTAGGCCCCTCACAAAACATGTCTGCTGGCTGCCAGTTTCGAATTTTTGGTTTAGGGTTTCTCTCTGTGTTAGACACACTCACACAGATACATATCCCCCTGGGCACATGCGTATGTGCAGGACTTGTTCTCTTTAGGGCTGAAGTTCTCAAACTTCTTGAGCTTCGGGTTTGTCTACACTTAAAAATTATGGAAGACCCCAAAGAGGCGTTCTGCCTGTGAACTATATCTGGTGATATTTGCTGCGTTACAAGTTTGAACTAATAAACTTTAACAATATTTATTAATTTTTTTTTTTGGTATCATAATCTACAATTACATGAGGAACATTATGTTTACGAGACTCCCCCTTCACCAAGTCCCCCCCAACAAACCCCATTACAGTCACTGTCCATCAGCGTAGTAAGATGCTGTAGAGTCACTACTTGTCTTCTCTGTCTTGCACAGCCCTCCCCCCACATTATACATGCTAATCTTAGTGGCCCCCTTTCTTCCCTCCCCCTCGCCCCGTTATCCCCCCCTCACCACCCATCCTCCCCAGTCCCTTTCCCTTTGTTAAACTGTTAGTCCGTTCTTGAGTTCTGTGATACTGCTGCTGTTTGGTTCCTTCAGTTTTTGCTTTGATCTTACACTCCACAGATGAGTGAAATCATTCGGTACTTGTCTTTCTCCGCCTGGCTTATTTCACTGAGCATAATACCCTCTAGCTCCATCCATGTTGTTGCAAATGGGAGGATTTGGTTTCTTCTTATGGCTGAATAATATTCCATTGTGTATATGTACCACATCTTCTTTATCCATTCATCTACTGATGGACACTTAGGTTGCTTCCATTTCTTGGCTATTGTAAATAGTGCTGCAATTAACATAGGGGTGCATATGTCTTTATCAAACTGAGCTCCTGCATTCTTAGGGCAAATTCCTAGGAGTGGACAGGCCTATGTTTTTTAACAATGTTAGGAGTGGGGAAATCAGGAAAAACTTTCATAGGTTAAAAGCTGCAGGTCTATTTGCAACAACATGGATGGAGCTAGAGGGTATTATGCTCAGTGAAATAAGCCAAGTAGAGAAAGACAAGTATCAAATGATTTCACACATCTGTGGAGTATAAGAACAAATAAAAAAACTGAAGGAGCAGGACAGCATCAGACTCACAGAACCCAAGAGTGGACTAACAGTTAACAAAGGGAAAGGGACTGGGGAGGATGGGTGGGAAGGGGAAAAAGGAGAAAAAGGGGCATTATGATTAGCAGACATAATGTAGGGGGGGTCATGGGGAAAAGGCAGTATAGCACAGAGAAACCAAGTAGTAGTGACTCTAGCATCTTACTAGGCTGGTGGACAGTGACTGCAATGGGGTATGTGGCGGGGACTTGATAATGGGGGGAATCTAGTAACATAATGTTGTTCAAGTAATTGTACATTCATGATACCAAAAAAAAAAAAAAGTATCCTCTGACAGTCTGTCCTCTTTCCTTATTTTTTTTTTTAAAGTGTAACCATGTTATGTTCATAAGGTATTGGTCTGTCCCCCACTAGAGGTATGCTGTGGAGTACCAGAGCCACTCGCTATATGTGGCTATGATGTGGCTAGTCCGAATTGAGACGTCCTGTGAATGTAAATATACACCAGGTTTTAAAGAATTCAAAATAAGTAAATTATCTCATTAAAATTTTTGTATTGATTAAATGTTGAAATAACATTGCAGGTTGAATTGTTTATTAAAGTTGATTTCACCTTCTTCTGTAACCTTTGTTTTAAAAAATGATTACTAGGAAATGTAAAATTGTGTCTGACACCCGGGGCTTGTATTTCTTTTGGACGGTGATGTTCTGGAATATAAGCCTAGGCAGGAACGTTTGTTTCTGAGGTACAGACACTGCTGTACCTCAGCAGAGAACAGAAACCCAGTAAGCAATATTTGCTGAATTAAGGAACCCAAAAGTAGAATGCCAGTCCTTCTTTTTGTTGTCTACCGCACGCAGGGATCCATTTTTAGAAAATAACAAAACTTTGAGGTATAATTTCCATAAAAGTCACCCATTGTATAAGTGTATAATCCAACAATTTTTAGTGAATTCACCAGATTGTCCAACCGTCAACGTCCCTTTGCACCACCCCAATCGGATCCCCTCATGCTCCTTTACAGTCCATCCCCATCCCATCCCAAGGCAACGACTATACGTTGTCTCCGTAGATTTCCTGTGTTGGATTTCTAAGGAATGAATCCCTATGTCCTTGACCAGACCGGGCCATCGCTCTTCCCGGTTTCTGTCTGTCTCTCAACGCTGCTCAGCACAGGCCCAGACCCACACGTGGCTTAGGGTTTGCTGGAGAGAAGGCGGGTGAGCTCGCGCCCCGCCCCCTTAGGGGTTCTGCAGCCCCGCGCCTTCCCAAGGCCCCGAAGGGCAGGCCTGGGGGCTCGTGGTCCGCTGCCACCGCCTGAAGAGCACGTGGGGCTGCCTCGCTGTGCCCCACAGCCCTGCGGGAGGGGCGCCTACTCCCCAAGCCCTCCTCGCGGGGACTGCAGCTCCCAGCGGCCCGCACGGGCGCGAGCGCCGCATCAGCGCGTTCCAGGGCGTCCCGCGGCGGCTCCTAAGCCTGCTCTGCCGCCGGGCGCCTAACCGCGCTGAGCCCCGCCCCGCCGGAGGTCCCGCCCGGGCCCCGCCCCTCTGCGTTGGACGAAAAGCCGCCGAGGCCGCCCCGCCGAGCCGCACGCGCGGGGAGCCCGGCGTCGCAGGGTGCGCGCGAGGATGCTCCGAGCCGGGCAAGGTGGCAGCGGCCTCGGCCGCCGCCGCGCATGCGTGCCCGCGTCGCGGCTGAGCTCAGAAGATGCCCCGGGGGCAGGCCCGGCTGCGCGAGCGTGCCCGGCCGGCGGGCAGCGCTGTGGAGACCGGGGGACGCTGGGAGAGCCGCGAGGCCCGGCGCGCGACCCCCGGAAGCGGTTAAAACCCGGTTGCTGCCGTCCCGGCCGCCTCTCTTCCTTTCCCCATTCCTGCTCCTTCGTCATTTTCAGCCTCTTACCCCTTTAGAACCTATTCTAATTTGTTGATACATTGCTTTTTGAGGGGGCCTATTTCCGTTTCGAAGGGCGCAGGGGGCGCCGTGGGCGCCCCTCACCCCGCGTCACGCACGCAGTGTCTGCCCTCCCCACGGCTCTGGGCCTCGCTGCACACCGCAGCCCCTTCTCCCTTGGAGAAGACTCCGCGGCTGCTGGCCACTGCACTCCTTTTCTTACCTGCGCCGTCCCCCAGGCCCCAACTGCCCCCTCGCAGCTCTCCAGCTCGTACCTGGGGCCCTGCCCCGACCTCCGCCCTTTCTGCATCTTGGCCTTGGATTCGCCGCCCCCCACTTCCAGGTTCGTTCTGCTAAACATTCTCTTTCCTCCTGAAGAGTCCTCCTCACCTTGGGGATCCAGGTTTGTTTGTTTTTAGGATCTTCCAGAAAAAACAAAAATCTCTTCTCTATTTCTTGACTACACCCCTCCCCCTCCTTTTAGGAATTTAGAGCAAAAAATATCTTTCTTTCTTCACAGATTTTTTTTTTTCCTCTATCCAGGATCGCTTTCCAGCAAAAATCCTTCCTTTCCATCAAGGATTTTTTGGTATATCTTTCCAACTCATTAACAAACCATTCATTCCCAGTTTCTCTCTCATCTGATATTTGTTTTCCCAACCCTCTTCCCCAACTCTGCAACAAAAATCTCTCTTGATCACCAGTTCTACCCCAGTTAGGCTTGTCCCAGCAAAATCCCCCAGGTCCCTCCCCAGAGAGGGGAGATAGGAAAGGAGGAAAAACCTTTTTCTTAACAACAAAACCCTTTTTCCCACCTAGATCTCTCCCTTTTGCTATTGCTTCGTTTCTTCTAAAAGTTGCCATCTCCTCCAATTTCTCACCAGTGTCCTTGCTTCCTTGGGGACCCAAGTTCTGAATTGTCCCCTTCCTTTCCAGCACCTGCTCTTCAGGACAAAAGAAGTTGGACGAATCCTGAATTTACCACCCGGCGTTCCAGGAGGCAATACCCAGTGGTCTGACCGTTGCTGTCCCTGTGGGTCCTGACCTGGGCCCTCCTGTTCCCTGGAGGATCTGTCACTTGCTCTTCCGGTGAGTTTCCGCCCTTCCTCGGTGGATTCCTTTCTTTCTCAGACGTGTTTCTGATCCCTCCAACAGTCTCTGTAGCAGTGGTGAGATCATTACAAAATTGCTGTTTGGGAAATCAGATAAGGAAAGGGGTTATTTATTGTTGTGCATGTTGACCTCTCTGGAGGAATGCAGACGTTTATTAGACTGCCTTATGTTTCATTGTTTATTGCAAAAATGCCTTTTCCTTCTCTAGCCCAGGCTAGCAACTTCAGATACCTACAGGCCCTGAGTGTGATCAACCAGACTGCGCCCTAAGCGACGCCAGTCAATGCAAATGGCCACATAGAAATGCCAGGACAGTGTTGCGAGAGCTTAATTTTTTTAAAGTATCGTTGATATACAATCTTATATTGGTTTCAGATGTACATTACGGTGATTCAGCAGTCCCTGAGACCACCTAACATTGTGACTGCAAATTACTGGGCCCCTTTATCCCCCTATCGCACCCCCGCCACCCCCCAGCGTCACCACCACACTGGCCCCATCCCCTCCTCCTTGGTAACCACTAGTCGCCCGTCAATGTCCATGAGTGTCGTGCTGTTTTGTTCCTTCTGGTTTACTTTGCAGAACCTATTTTTTTTTTTTTTTTTTTGGTGAAGAGACCAGAACACTGTCTCTGTGTGAAACCTTTTGCTCTTTAAAAATGTTGACAATGAATTTAATAAATATTTAAAGACAGTGTAGGCCCCTCACAAAACATGTCTGCTGGCTGCCAGTTTCGAATTTTTGGTTTAGGGTTTCTCTCTGTGTTAGACACACTCACACAGATACATATCCCCCTGGGCACATGCGTATGTGCAGGACTTGTTCTCTTTAGGGCTGAAGTTCTCAAACTTCTTGAGCTTCGGGTTTGTCTACACTTAAAAATTATGGAAGACCCCAAAGAGGCGTTCTGCCTGTGAACTATATCTGGTGATATTTGCTGCGTTACAAGTTTGAACTAATAAACTTTAACAATATTTATTAATTTTTTTTTTTGGTATCATAATCTACAATTACATGAGGAACATTATGTTTACGAGACTCCCCCTTCACCAAGTCCCCCCCAACAAACCCCATTACAGTCACTGTCCATCAGCGTAGTAAGATGCTGTAGAGTCACTACTTGTCTTCTCTGTCTTGCACAGCCCTCCCCCCACATTATACATGCTAATCTTAGTGGCCCCCTTTCTTCCCTCCCCCTCGCCCCGTTATCCCCCCCTCACCACCCATCCTCCCCAGTCCCTTTCCCTTTGTTAAACTGTTAGTCCGTTCTTGAGTTCTGTGATACTGCTGCTGTTTGGTTCCTTCAGTTTTTGCTTTGTTCTTACACTCCACAGATGAGTGAAATCATTCGGTACTTGTCTTTCTCCGCCTGGCTTATTTCACTGAGCATAATACCCTCTAGCTCCATCCATGTTGTTGCAAATGGGAGGATTTGGTTTCTTCTTATGGCTGAATAATATTCCATTGTGTATATGTACCACATCTTCTTTATCCATTCATCTACTGATGGACACTTAGGTTGCTTCCATTTCTTGGCTATTGTAAATAGTGCTGCAATTAACATAGGGGTGCATATGTCTTTATCAAACTGAGCTCCTGCATTCTTAGGGCAAATTCCTAGGAGTGGACAGGCCTATGTTTTTTAACAATGTTAGGAGTGGGGAAATCAGGAAAAACTTTCATAGGTTAAAAGCTGCAGGTCTATTTGCAACAACATGGATGGAGCTAGAGGGTATTATGCTCAGTGAAATAAGCCAAGTAGAGAAAGACAAGTATCAAATGATTTCACACATCTGTGGAGTATAAGAACAAATAAAAAAACTGAAGGAGCAGGACAGCATCAGACTCACAGAACCCAAGAGTGGACTAACAGTTAACAAAGGGAAAGGGACTGGGGAGGATGGGTGGGAAGGGGAAAAAGGAGAAAAAGGGGCATTATGATTAGCAGACATAATGTAGGGGGGGTCATGGGGAAAAGGCAGTATAGCACAGAGAAACCAAGTAGTAGTGACTCTAGCATCTTACTAGGCTGGTGGACAGTGACTGCAATGGGGTATGTGGCGGGGACTTGATAATGGGGGGAATCTAGTAACATAATGTTGTTCAAGTAATTGTACATTCATGATACCAAAAAAAAAAAAAAGTATCCTCTGACAGTCTGTCCTCTTTCCTTATTTTTTTTTTTAAAGTGTAACCATGTTATGTTCATAAGGTATTGGTCTGTCCCCCACTAGAGGTATGCTGTGGAGTACCAGAGCCACTCGCTATATGTGGCTATGATGTGGCTAGTCCGAATTGAGACGTCCTGTGAATGTAAATATACACCAGGTTTTAAAGAATTCAAAATAAGTAAATTATCTCATTAAAATTTTTGTATTGATTAAATGTTGAAATAACATTGCAGGTTGAATTGTTTATTAAAGTTGATTTCACCTTCTTCTGTAACCTTTGTTTTAAAAAATGATTACTAGGAAATGTAAAATTGTGTCTGACACCCGGGGCTTGTATTTCTTTTGGACGGTGATGTTCTGGAATATAAGCCTAGGCAGGAACGTTTGTTTCTGAGGTACAGACACTGCTGTACCTCAGCAGAGAACAGAAACCCAGTAAGCAATATTTGCTGAATTAAGGAACCCAAAAGTAGAATGCCAGTCCTTCTTTTTGTTGTCTACCGCACGCAGGGATCCATTTTTAGAAAATAACAAAACTTTGAGGTATAATTTCCATAAAAGTCACCCATTGTATAAGTGTATAATCCAACAATTTTTAGTGAATTCACCAGATTGTCCAACCGTCAACGTCCCTTTGCACCACCCCAATCGGATCCCCTCATGCTCCTTTACAGTCCATCCCCATCCCATCCCAAGGCAACGACTATACGTTGTCTCCGTAGATTTCCTGTGTTGGATTTCTAAGGAATGAATCCCTATGTCCTTGACCAGACCGGGCCATCGCTCTTCCCGGTTTCTGTCTGTCTCTCAACGCTGCTCAGCACAGGCCCAGACCCACACGTGGCTTAGGGTTTGCTGGAGAGAAGGCGGGTGAGCTCGCGCCCCGCCCCCTTAGGGGTTCTGCAGCCCCGCGCCTTCCCAAGGCCCCGAAGGGCAGGCCTGGGGGCTCGTGGTCCGCTGCCACCGCCTGAAGAGCACGTGGGGCTGCCTCGCTGTGCCCCACAGCCCTGCGGGAGGGGCGCCTACTCCCCAAGCCCTCCTCGCGGGGACTGCAGCTCCCAGCGGCCCGCACGGGCGCGAGCGCCGCATCAGCGCGTTCCAGGGCGTCCCGCGGCGGCTCCTAAGCCTGCTCTGCCGCCGGGCGCCTAACCGCGCTGAGCCCCGCCCCGCCGGAGGTCCCGCCCGGGCCCCGCCCCTCTGCGTTGGACGAAAAGCCGCCGAGGCCGCCCCGCCGAGCCGCACGCGCGGGGAGCCCGGCGTCGCAGGGTGCGCGCGAGGATGCTCCGAGCCGGGCAAGGTGGCAGCGGCCTCGGCCGCCGCCGCGCATGCGTGCCCGCGTCGCGGCTGAGCTCAGAAGATGCCCCGGGGGCAGGCCCGGCTGCGCGAGCGTGCCCGGCCGGCGGGCAGCGCTGTGGAGACCGGGGGACGCTGGGAGAGCCGCGAGGCCCGGCGCGCGACCCCCGGAAGCGGTTAAAACCCGGTTGCTGCCGTCCCGGCCGCCTCTCTTCCTATCCCCATTCCTGCTCCTTCGTCATTTTCAGCCTCTTACCCCTTTAGAACCTATTCTAATTTGTTGATACATTGCTTTTTGAGGGGGCCTATTTCCGTTTCGAAGGGCGCAGGGGGCGCCGTGGGCGCCCCTCACCCCGCGTCACGCACGCAGTGTCTGCCCTCCCCACGGCTCTGGGCCTCGCTGCACACCGCAGCCCCTTCTCCCTTGGAGAAGACTCCGCGGCTGCTGGCCACTGCACTCCTTTTCTTACCTGCGCCGTCCCCCAGGCCCCAACTGCCCCCTCGCAGCTCTCCAGCTCGTACCTGGGGCCCTGCCCCGACCTCCGCCCTTTCTGCATCTTGGCCTTGGATTCGCCGCCCCCCACTTCCAGGTTCGTTCTGCTAAACATTCTCTTTCCTCCTGAAGAGTCCTCCTCACCTTGGGGATCCAGGTTTGTTTGTTTTTAGGATCTTCCAGAAAAAACAAAAATCTCTTCTCTATTTCTTGACTACACCCCTCCCCCTCCTTTTAGGAATTTAGAGCAAAAAATATCTTTCTTTCTTCACAGATTTTTTTTTTTTCCTCTATCCAGGATCGCTTTCCAGCAAAAATCCTTCCTTTCCATCAAGGATTTTTTGGTATATCTTTCCAACTCATTAACAAACCATTCATTCCCAGTTTCTCTCTCATCTGATATTTGTTTTCCCAACCCTCTTCCCCAACTCTGCAACAAAAATCTCTCTTGATCACCAGTTCTACCCCAGTTAGGCTTGTCCCAGCAAAATCCCCCAGGTCCCTCCCCAGAGAGGGGAGATAGGAAAGGAGGAAAAACCTTTTTCTTAACAACAAAACCCTTTTTCCCACCTAGATCTCTCCCTTTTGCTATTGCTTCGTTTCTTCTAAAAGTTGCCATCTCCTCCAATTTCTCACCAGTGTCCTTGCTTCCTTGGGGACCCAAGTTCTGAATTGTCCCCTTCCTTTCCAGCACCTGCTCTTCAGGACAAAAGAAGTTGGACGAATCCTGAATTTACCACCCGGCGTTCCAGGAGGCAATACCCAGTGGTCTGACCGTTGCTGTCCCTGTGCGTCCTGACCTGGGCCCTCCTGTTCCCTGGAGGATCCGTCACTTGCTCTTCCGGTGAGTTTCCGCCCTTCCTCGGTGGATTCCTTTCTTTCTCAGACGTGTTTCTGATCCCTCCAACAGTCTCTGTAGCAGTGGTGAGATCATTACAAAATTGCTGTTTGGGAAATCAGATAAGGAAAGGGGTTATTTATTGTTGTGCATGTTGACCTCTCTGGAGGAATGCAGACGTTTATTAGACTGCCTTATGTTTCATTGTTTATTGCAAAAATGCCTTTTCCTTCTCTAGCCCAGGCTAGCAACTTCAGATACCTACAGGCCCTGAGTGTGATCAACCAGACTGCGCCCTAAGCGACGCCAGTCAATGCAAATGGCCACATAGAAATGCCAGGACAGTGTTGCGAGAGCTTAATTTTTTTAAAGTATCGTTGATATACAATCTTATATTGGTTTCAGATGTACATTACGGTGATTCAGCAGTCCCTGAGACCACCTAACATTGTGACTGCAAATTACTGGGCCCCTTTATCCCCCTATCGCACCCCCGCCACCCCCCAGCGTCACCACCACACTGGCCCCATCCCCTCCTCCTTGGTAACCACTAGTCGCCCGTCAATGTCCATGAGTGTCGTGCTGTTTTGTTCCTTCTGGTTTACTTTGCAGAACCTATTTTTTTTTTTTTTTTTTTGGTGAAGAGACCAGAACACTGTCTCTGTGTGAAACCTTTTGCTCTTTAAAAATGTTGACAATGAATTTAATAAATATTTAAAGACAGTGTAGGCCCCTCACAAAACATGTCTGCTGGCTGCCAGTTTCGAATTTTTGGTTTAGGGTTTCTCTCTGTGTTAGACACACTCACACAGATACATATCCCCCTGGGCACATGCGTATGTGCAGGACTTGTTCTCTTTAGGGCTGAAGTTCTCAAACTTCTTGAGCTTCGGGTTTGTCTACACTTAAAAATTATGGAAGACCCCAAAGAGGCGTTCTGCCTGTGAACTATATCTGGTGATATTTGCTGCGTTACAAGTTTGAACTAATAAACTTTAACAATATTTATTAATTTTTTTTTTTGGTATCATAATCTACAATTACATGAGGAACATTATGTTTACGAGACTCCCCCTTCACCAAGTCCCCCCCAACAAACCCCATTACAGTCACTGTCCATCAGCGTAGTAAGATGCTGTAGAGTCACTACTTGTCTTCTCTGTCTTGCACAGCCCTCCCCCCACATTATACATGCTAATCTTAGTGGCCCCCTTTCTTCCCTCCCCCTCGCCCCGTTATCCCCCCCTCACCACCCATCCTCCCCAGTCCCTTTCCCTTTGTTAAACTGTTAGTCCGTTCTTGAGTTCTGTGATACTGCTGCTGTTTGGTTCCTTCAGTTTTTGCTTTGTTCTTACACTCCACAGATGAGTGAAATCATTCGGTACTTGTCTTTCTCCGCCTGGCTTATTTCACTGAGCATAATACCCTCTAGCTCCATCCATGTTGTTGCAAATGGGAGGATTTGGTTTCTTCTTATGGCTGAATAATATTCCATTGTGTATATGTACCACATCTTCTTTATCCATTCATCTACTGATGGACACTTAGGTTGCTTCCATTTCTTGGCTATTGTAAATAGTGCTGCAATTAACATAGGGGTGCATATGTCTTTATCAAACTGAGCTCCTGCATTCTTAGGGCAAATTCCTAGGAGTGGACAGGCCTATGTTTTTTAACAATGTTAGGAGTGGGGAAATCAGGAAAAACTTTCATAGGTTAAAAGCTGCAGGTCTATTTGCAACAACATGGATGGAGCTAGAGGGTATTATGCTCAGTGAAATAAGCCAAGTAGAGAAAGACAAGTATCAAATGATTTCACACATCTGTGGAGTATAAGAACAAATAAAAAAACTGAAGGAGCAGGACAGCATCAGACTCACAGAACCCAAGAGTGGACTAACAGTTAACAAAGGGAAAGGGACTGGGGAGGATGGGTGGGAAGGGGAAAAAGGAGAAAAAGGGGCATTATGATTAGCAGACATAATGTAGGGGGGGTCATGGGGAAAAGGCAGTATAGCACAGAGAAACCAAGTAGTAGTGACTCTAGCATCTTACTAGGCTGGTGGACAGTGACTGCAATGGGGTATGTGGCGGGGACTTGATAATGGGGGGAATCTAGTAACATAATGTTGTTCAAGTAATTGTACATTCATGATACCAAAAAAAAAAAAAAGTATCCTCTGACAGTCTGTCCTCTTTCCTTATTTTTTTTTTTAAAGTGTAACCATGTTATGTTCATAAGGTATTGGTCTGTCCCCCACTAGAGGTATGCTGTGGAGTACCAGAGCCACTCGCTATATGTGGCTATGATGTGGCTAGTCCGAATTGAGACGTCCTGTGAATGTAAATATACACCAGGTTTTAAAGAATTCAAAATAAGTAAATTATCTCATTAAAATTTTTGTATTGATTAAATGTTGAAATAACATTGCAGGTTGAATTGTTTATTAAAGTTGATTTCACCTTCTTCTGTAACCTTTGTTTTAAAAAATGATTACTAGGAAATGTAAAATTGTGTCTGACACCCGGGGCTTGTATTTCTTTTGGACGGTGATGTTCTGGAATATAAGCCTAGGCAGGAACGTTTGTTTCTGAGGTACAGACACTGCTGTACCTCAGCAGAGAACAGAAACCCAGTAAGCAATATTTGCTGAATTAAGGAACCCAAAAGTAGAATGCCAGTCCTTCTTTTTGTTGTCTACCGCACGCAGGGATCCATTTTTAGAAAATAACAAAACTTTGAGGTATAATTTCCATAAAAGTCACCCATTGTATAAGTGTATAATCCAACAATTTTTAGTGAATTCACCAGATTGTCCAACCGTCAACGTCCCTTTTAGAATATTTGCATCACCCCAATCGGATCCCCTCATGCTCCTTTACAGTCCATCCCCATCCCATCCCAAGGCAACGACTATACGTTGTCTCCGTAGATTTCCTGTGTTGGATTTCTAAGGAATGAATCCCTATGTCCTTGACCAGACCGGGCCATCGCTCTTCCCGGTTTCTGTCTGTCTCTCAACGCTGCTCAGCACAGGCCCAGACCCACACGTGGCTTAGGGTTTGCTGGAGAGAAGGCGGGTGAGCTCGCGCCCCGCCCCCTTAGGGGTTCTGCAGCCCCGCGCCTTCCCAAGGCCCCGAAGGGCAGGCCTGGGGGCTCGTGGTCCGCTGCCACCGCCTGAAGAGCACGTGGGGCTGCCTCGCTGTGCCCCACAGCCCTGCGGGAGGGGCGCCTACTCCCCAAGCCCTCCTCGCGGGGACTGCAGCTCCCAGCGGCCCGCACGGGCGCGAGCGCCGCATCAGCGCGTTCCAGGGCGTCCCGCGGCGGCTCCTAAGCCTGCTCTGCCGCCGGGCGCCTAACCGCGCTGAGCCCCGCCCCGCCGGAGGTCCCGCCCGGGCCCCGCCCCTCTGCGTTGGACGAAAAGCCGCCGAGGCCGCCCCGCCGAGCCGCACGCGCGGGGAGCCCGGCGTCGCAGGGTGCGCGCGAGGATGCTCCGAGCCGGGCAAGGTGGCAGCGGCCTCGGCCGCCGCCGCGCATGCGTGCCCGCGTCGCGGCTGAGCTCAGAAGATGCCCCGGGGGCAGGCCCGGCTGCGCGAGCGTGCCCGGCCGGCGGGCAGCGCTGTGGAGACCGGGGGACGCTGGGAGAGCCGCGAGGCCCGGCGCGCGACCCCCGGAAGCGGTTAAAACCCGGTTGCTGCCGTCCCGGCCGCCTCTCTTCCTTTCCCCATTCCTGCTCCTTCGTCATTTTCAGCCTCTTACCCCTTTAGAACCTATTCTAATTTGTTGATACATTGCTTTTTGAGGGGGCCTATTTCCGTTTCGAAGGGCGCAGGGGGCGCCGTGGGCGCCCCTCACCCCGCGTCACGCACGCAGTGTCTGCCCTCCCCACGGCTCTGGGCCTCGCTGCACACCGCAGCCCCTTCTCCCTTGGAGAAGACTCCGCGGCTGCTGGCCACTGCACTCCTTTTCTTACCTGCGCCGTCCCCCAGGCCCCAACTGCCCCCTCGCAGCTCTCCAGCTCGTACCTGGGGCCCTGCCCCGACCTCCGCCCTTTCTGCATCTTGGCCTTGGATTCGCCGCCCCCCACTTCCAGGTTCGTTCTGCTAAACATTCTCTTTCCTCCTGAAGAGTCCTCCTCACCTTGGGGATCCAGGTTTGTTTGTTTTTAGGATCTTCCAGAAAAAACAAAAATCTCTTCTCTATTTCTTGACTACACCCCTCCCCCTCCTTTTAGGAATTTAGAGCAAAAAATATCTTTCTTTCTTCACAGATTTTTTTTTTTCCTCTATCCAGGATCGCTTTCCAGCAAAAATCCTTCCTTTCCATCAAGGATTTTTTGGTATATCTTTCCAACTCATTAACAAACCATTCATTCCCAGTTTCTCTCTCATCTGATATTTGTTTTCCCAACCCTCTTCCCCAACTCTGCAACAAAAATCTCTCTTGATCACCAGTTCTACCCCAGTTAGGCTTGTCCCAGCAAAATCCCCCAGGTCCCTCCCCAGAGAGGGGAGATAGGAAAGGAGGAAAAACCTTTTTCTTAACAACAAAACCCTTTTTCCCACCTAGATCTCTCCCTTTTGCTATTGCTTCGTTTCTTCTAAAAGTTGCCATCTCCTCCAATTTCTCACCAGTGTCCTTGCTTCCTTGGGGACCCAAGTTCTGAATTGTCCCCTTCCTTTCCAGCACCTGCTCTTCAGGACAAAAGAAGTTGGACGAATCCTGAATTTACCACCCGGCGTTCCAGGAGGCAATACCCAGTGGTCTGACCGTTGCTGTCCCTGTGGGTCCTGACCTGGGCCCTCCTGTTCCCTGGAGGATCTGTCACTTGCTCTTCCGGTGAGTTTCCGCCCTTCCTCGGTGGATTCCTTTCTTTCTCAGACGTGTTTCTGATCCCTCCAACAGTCTCTGTAGCAGTGGTGAGATCATTACAAAATTGCTGTTTGGGAAATCAGATAAGGAAAGGGGTTATTTATTGTTGTGCATGTTGACCTCTCTGGAGGAATGCAGACGTTTATTAGACTGCCTTATGTTTCATTGTTTATTGCAAAAATGCCTTTTCCTTCTCTAGCCCAGGCTAGCAACTTCAGATACCTACAGGCCCTGAGTGTGATCAACCAGACTGCGCCCTAAGCGACGCCAGTCAATGCAAATGGCCACATAGAAATGCCAGGACAGTGTTGCGAGAGCTTAATTTTTTTAAAGTATCGTTGATATACAATCTTATATTGGTTTCAGATGTACATTACGGTGATTCAGCAGTCCCTGAGACCACCTAACATTGTGACTGCAAATTACTGGGCCCCTTTATCCCCCTATCGCACCCCCGCCACCCCCCAGCGTCACCACCACACTGGCCCCATCCCCTCCTCCTTGGTAACCACTAGTCGCCCGTCAATGTCCATGAGTGTCGTGCTGTTTTGTTCCTTCTGGTTTACTTTGCAGAACCTATTTTTTTTTTTTTTTTTTGGTGAAGAGACCAGAACACTGTCTCTGTGTGAAACCTTTTGCTCTTTAAAAATGTTGACAATGAATTTAATAAATATTTAAAGACAGTGTAGGCCCCTCACAAAACATGTCTGCTGGCTGCCAGTTTCGAATTTTTGGTTTAGGGTTTCTCTCTGTGTTAGACACACTCACACAGATACATATCCCCCTGGGCACATGCGTATGTGCAGGACTTGTTCTCTTTAGGGCTGAAGTTCTCAAACTTCTTGAGCTTCGGGTTTGTCTACACTTAAAAATTATGGAAGACCCCAAAGAGGCGTTCTGCCTGTGAACTATATCTGGTGATATTTGCTGCGTTACAAGTTTGAACTAATAAACTTTAACAATATTTATTAATTTTTTTTTTTGGTATCATAATCTACAATTACATGAGGAACATTATGTTTACGAGACTCCCCCTTCACCAAGTCCCCCCCAACAAACCCCATTACAGTCACTGTCCATCAGCGTAGTAAGATGCTGTAGAGTCACTACTTGTCTTCTCTGTCTTGCACAGCCCTCCCCCCACATTATACATGCTAATCTTAGTGGCCCCCTTTCTTCCCTCCCCCTCGCCCCGTTATCCCCCCCTCACCACCCATCCTCCCCAGTCCCTTTCCCTTTGTTAAACTGTTAGTCCGTTCTTGAGTTCTGTGATACTGCTGCTGTTTGGTTCCTTCAGTTTTTGCTTTGTTCTTACACTCCACAGATGAGTGAAATCATTCGGTACTTGTCTTTCTCCGCCTGGCTTATTTCACTGAGCATAATACCCTCTAGCTCCATCCATGTTGTTGCAAATGGGAGGATTTGGTTTCTTCTTATGGCTGAATAATATTCCATTGTGTATATGTACCACATCTTCTTTATCCATTCATCTACTGATGGACACTTAGGTTGCTTCCATTTCTTGGCTATTGTAAATAGTGCTGCAATTAACATAGGGGTGCATATGTCTTTATCAAACTGAGCTCCTGCATTCTTAGGGCAAATTCCTAGGAGTGGACAGGCCTATGTTTTTTAACAATGTTAGGAGTGGGGAAATCAGGAAAAACTTTCATAGGTTAAAAGCTGCAGGTCTATTTGCAACAACATGGATGGAGCTAGAGGGTATTATGCTCAGTGAAATAAGCCAAGTAGAGAAAGACAAGTATCAAATGATTTCACACATCTGTGGAGTATAAGAACAAATAAAAAAACTGAAGGAGCAGGACAGCATCAGACTCACAGAACCCAAGAGTGGACTAACAGTTAACAAAGGGAAAGGGACTGGGGAGGATGGGTGGGAAGGGGAAAAAGGAGAAAAAGGGGCATTATGATTAGCAGACATAATGTAGGGGGGGTCATGGGGAAAAGGCAGTATAGCACAGAGAAACCAAGTAGTAGTGACTCTAGCATCTTACTAGGCTGGTGGACAGTGACTGCAATGGGGTATGTGGCGGGGACTTGATAATGGGGGGAATCTAGTAACATAATGTTGTTCAAGTAATTGTACATTCATGATACCAAAAAAAAAAAAAAGTATCCTCTGACAGTCTGTCCTCTTTCCTTATTTTTTTTTTTAAAGTGTAACCATGTTATGTTCATAAGGTATTGGTCTGTCCCCCACTAGAGGTATGCTGTGGAGTACCAGAGCCACTCGCTATATGTGGCTATGATGTGGCTAGTCCGAATTGAGACGTCCTGTGAATGTAAATATACACCAGGTTTTAAAGAATTCAAAATAAGTAAATTATCTCATTAAAATTTTTGTATTGATTAAATGTTGAAATAACATTGCAGGTTGAATTGTTTATTAAAGTTGATTTCACCTTCTTCTGTAACCTTTGTTTTAAAAAATGATTACTAGGAAATGTAAAATTGTGTCTGACACCCGGGGCTTGTATTTCTTTTGGACGGTGATGTTCTGGAATATAAGCCTAGGCAGGAACGTTTGTTTCTGAGGTACAGACACTGCTGTACCTCAGCAGAGAACAGAAACCCAGTAAGCAATATTTGCTGAATTAAGGAACCCAAAAGTAGAATGCCAGTCCTTCTTTTTGTTGTCTACCGCACGCAGGGATCCATTTTTAGAAAATAACAAAACTTTGAGGTATAATTTCCATAAAAGTCACCCATTGTATAAGTGTATAATCCAACAATTTTTAGTGAATTCACCAGATTGTCCAACCGTCAACGTCCCTTTGCACCACCCCAATCGGATCCCCTCATGCTCCTTTACAGTCCATCCCCATCCCATCCCAAGGCAACGACTATACGTTGTCTCCGTAGATTTCCTGTGTTGGATTTCTAAGGAATGAATCCCTATGTCCTTGACCAGACCGGGCCATCGCTCTTCCCGGTTTCTGTCTGTCTCTCAACGCTGCTCAGCACAGGCCCAGACCCACACGTGGCTTAGGGTTTGCTGGAGAGAAGGCGGGTGAGCTCGCGCCCCGCCCCCTTAGGGGTTCTGCAGCCCCGCGCCTTCCCAAGGCCCCGAAGGGCAGGCCTGGGGGCTCGTGGTCCGCTGCCACCGCCTGAAGAGCACGTGGGGCTGCCTCGCTGTGCCCCACAGCCCTGCGGGAGGGGCGCCTACTCCCCAAGCCCTCCTCGCGGGGACTGCAGCTCCCAGCGGCCCGCACGGGCGCGAGCGCCGCATCAGCGCGTTCCAGGGCGTCCCGCGGCGGCTCCTAAGCCTGCTCTGCCGCCGGGCGCCTAACCGCGCTGAGCCCCGCCCCGCCGGAGGTCCCGCCCGGGCCCCGCCCCTCTGCGTTGGACGAAAAGCCGCCGAGGCCGCCCCGCCGAGCCGCACGCGCGGGGAGCCCGGCGTCGCAGGGTGCGCGCGAGGATGCTCCGAGCCGGGCAAGGTGGCAGCGGCCTCGGCCGCCGCCGCGCATGCGTGCCCGCGTCGCGGCTGAGCTCAGAAGATGCCCCGGGGGCAGGCCCGGCTGCGCGAGCGTGCCCGGCCGGCGGGCAGCGCTGTGGAGACCGGGGGACGCTGGGAGAGCCGCGAGGCCCGGCGCGCGACCCCCGGAAGCGGTTAAAACCCGGTTGCTGCCGTCCCGGCCGCCTCTCTTCCTATCCCCATTCCTGCTCCTTCGTCATTTTCAGCCTCTTACCCCTTTAGAACCTATTCTAATTTGTTGATACATTGCTTTTTGAGGGGGCCTATTTCCGTTTCGAAGGGCGCAGGGGGCGCCGTGGGCGCCCCTCACCCCGCGTCACGCACGCAGTGTCTGCCCTCCCCACGGCTCTGGGCCTCGCTGCACACCGCAGCCCCTTCTCCCTTGGAGAAGACTCCGCGGCTGCTGGCCACTGCACTCCTTTTCTTACCTGCGCCGTCCCCCAGGCCCCAACTGCCCCCTCGCAGCTCTCCAGCTCGTACCTGGGGCCCTGCCCCGACCTCCGCCCTTTCTGCATCTTGGCCTTGGATTCGCCGCCCCCCACTTCCAGGTTCGTTCTGCTAAACATTCTCTTTCCTCCTGAAGAGTCCTCCTCACCTTGGGGATCCAGGTTTGTTTGTTTTTAGGATCTTCCAGAAAAAACAAAAATCTCTTCTCTATTTCTTGACTACACCCCTCCCCCTCCTTTTAGGAATTTAGAGCAAAAAATATCTTTCTTTCTTCACAGATTTTTTTTTTTTCCTCTATCCAGGATCGCTTTCCAGCAAAAATCCTTCCTTTCCATCAAGGATTTTTTGGTATATCTTTCCAACTCATTAACAAACCATTCATTCCCAGTTTCTCTCTCATCTGATATTTGTTTTCCCAACCCTCTTCCCCAACTCTGCAACAAAAATCTCTCTTGATCACCAGTTCTACCCCAGTTAGGCTTGTCCCAGCAAAATCCCCCAGGTCCCTCCCCAGAGAGGGGAGATAGGAAAGGAGGAAAAACCTTTTTCTTAACAACAAAACCCTTTTTCCCACCTAGATCTCTCCCTTTTGCTATTGCTTCGTTTCTTCTAAAAGTTGCCATCTCCTCCAATTTCTCACCAGTGTCCTTGCTTCCTTGGGGACCCAAGTTCTGAATTGTCCCCTTCCTTTCCAGCACCTGCTCTTCAGGACAAAAGAAGTTGGACGAATCCTGAATTTACCACCCGGCGTTCCAGGAGGCAATACCCAGTGGTCTGACCGTTGCTGTCCCTGTGCGTCCTGACCTGGGCCCTCCTGTTCCCTGGAGGATCCGTCACTTGCTCTTCCGGTGAGTTTCCGCCCTTCCTCGGTGGATTCCTTTCTTTCTCAGACGTGTTTCTGATCCCTCCAACAGTCTCTGTAGCAGTGGTGAGATCATTACAAAATTGCTGTTTGGGAAATCAGATAAGGAAAGGGGTTATTTATTGTTGTGCATGTTGACCTCTCTGGAGGAATGCAGACGTTTATTAGACTGCCTTATGTTTCATTGTTTATTGCAAAAATGCCTTTTCCTTCTCTAGCCCAGGCTAGCAACTTCAGATACCTACAGGCCCTGAGTGTGATCAACCAGACTGCGCCCTAAGCGACGCCAGTCAATGCAAATGGCCACATAGAAATGCCAGGACAGTGTTGCGAGAGCTTAATTTTTTTAAAGTATCGTTGATATACAATCTTATATTGGTTTCAGATGTACATTACGGTGATTCAGCAGTCCCTGAGACCACCTAACATTGTGACTGCAAATTACTGGGCCCCTTTATCCCCCTATCGCACCCCCGCCACCCCCCAGCGTCACCACCACACTGGCCCCATCCCCTCCTCCTTGGTAACCACTAGTCGCCCGTCAATGTCCATGAGTGTCGTGCTGTTTTGTTCCTTCTGGTTTACTTTGCAGAACCTATTTTTTTTTTTTTTTTTTTGGTGAAGAGACCAGAACACTGTCTCTGTGTGAAACCTTTTGCTCTTTAAAAATGTTGACAATGAATTTAATAAATATTTAAAGACAGTGTAGGCCCCTCACAAAACATGTCTGCTGGCTGCCAGTTTCGAATTTTTGGTTTAGGGTTTCTCTCTGTGTTAGACACACTCACACAGATACATATCCCCCTGGGCACATGCGTATGTGCAGGACTTGTTCTCTTTAGGGCTGAAGTTCTCAAACTTCTTGAGCTTCGGGTTTGTCTACACTTAAAAATTATGGAAGACCCCAAAGAGGCGTTCTGCCTGTGAACTATATCTGGTGATATTTGCTGCGTTACAAGTTTGAACTAATAAACTTTAACAATATTTATTAATTTTTTTTTTGGTATCATAATCTACAATTACATGAGGAACATTATGTTTACGAGACTCCCCCTTCACCAAGTCCCCCCCAACAAACCCCATTACAGTCACTGTCCATCAGCGTAGTAAGATGCTGTAGAGTCACTACTTGTCTTCTCTGTCTTGCACAGCCCTCCCCCCACATTATACATGCTAATCTTAGTGGCCCCCTTTCTTCCCTCCCCCTCGCCCCGTTATCCCCCCCTCACCACCCATCCTCCCCAGTCCCTTTCCCTTTGTTAAACTGTTAGTCCGTTCTTGAGTTCTGTGATACTGCTGCTGTTTGGTTCCTTCAGTTTTTGCTTTGTTCTTACACTCCACAGATGAGTGAAATCATTCGGTACTTGTCTTTCTCCGCCTGGCTTATTTCACTGAGCATAATACCCTCTAGCTCCATCCATGTTGTTGCAAATGGGAGGATTTGGTTTCTTCTTATGGCTGAATAATATTCCATTGTGTATATGTACCACATCTTCTTTATCCATTCATCTACTGATGGACACTTAGGTTGCTTCCATTTCTTGGCTATTGTAAATAGTGCTGCAATTAACATAGGGGTGCATATGTCTTTATCAAACTGAGCTCCTGCATTCTTAGGGCAAATTCCTAGGAGTGGACAGGCCTATGTTTTTTAACAATGTTAGGAGTGGGGAAATCAGGAAAAACTTTCATAGGTTAAAAGCTGCAGGTCTATTTGCAACAACATGGATGGAGCTAGAGGGTATTATGCTCAGTGAAATAAGCCAAGTAGAGAAAGACAAGTATCAAATGATTTCACACATCTGTGGAGTATAAGAACAAATAAAAAAACTGAAGGAGCAGGACAGCATCAGACTCACAGAACCCAAGAGTGGACTAACAGTTAACAAAGGGAAAGGGACTGGGGAGGATGGGTGGGAAGGGGAAAAAGGAGAAAAAGGGGCATTATGATTAGCAGACATAATGTAGGGGGGGGTCATGGGGAAAAGGCAGTATAGCACAGAGAAACCAAGTAGTAGTGACTCTAGCATCTTACTAGGCTGGTGGACAGTGACTGCAATGGGGTATGTGGCGGGGACTTGATAATGGGGGGAATCTAGTAACATAATGTTGTTCAAGTAATTGTACATTCATGATACCAAAAAAAAAAAAAAGTATCCTCTGACAGTCTGTCCTCTTTCCTTATTTTTTTTTTTAAAGTGTAACCATGTTATGTTCATAAGGTATTGGTCTGTCCCCCACTAGAGGTATGCTGTGGAGTACCAGAGCCACTCGCTATATGTGGCTATGATGTGGCTAGTCCGAATTGAGACGTCCTGTGAATGTAAATATACACCAGGTTTTAAAGAATTCAAAATAAGTAAATTATCTCATTAAAATTTTTGTATTGATTAAATGTTGAAATAACATTGCAGGTTGAATTGTTTATTAAAGTTGATTTCACCTTCTTCTGTAACCTTTGTTTTAAAAAATGATTACTAGGAAATGTAAAATTGTGTCTGACACCCGGGGCTTGTATTTCTTTTGGACGGTGATGTTCTGGAATATAAGCCTAGGCAGGAACGTTTGTTTCTGAGGTACAGACACTGCTGTACCTCAGCAGAGAACAGAAACCCAGTAAGCAATATTTGCTGAATTAAGGAACCCAAAAGTAGAATGCCAGTCCTTCTTTTTGTTGTCTACCGCACGCAGGGATCCATTTTTAGAAAATAACAAAACTTTGAGGTATAATTTCCATAAAAGTCACCCATTGTATAAGTGTATAATCCAACAATTTTTAGTGAATTCACCAGATTGTCCAACCGTCAACGTCCCTTTTAGAATATTTGCATCACCCCAATCGGATCCCCTCATGCTCCTTTACAGTCCATCCCCATCCCATCCCAAGGCAACGACTATACGTTGTCTCCGTAGATTTCCTGTGTTGGATTTCTAAGGAATGAATCCCTATGTCCTTGACCAGACCGGGCCATCGCTCTTCCCGGTTTCTGTCTGTCTCTCAACGCTGCTCAGCACAGGCCCAGACCCACACGTGGCTTAGGGTTTGCTGGAGAGAAGGCGGGTGAGCTCGCGCCCCGCCCCCTTAGGGGTTCTGCAGCCCCGCGCCTTCCCAAGGCCCCGAAGGGCAGGCCTGGGGGCTCGTGGTCCGCTGCCACCGCCTGAAGAGCACGTGGGGCTGCCTCGCTGTGCCCCACAGCCCTGCGGGAGGGGCGCCTACTCCCCAAGCCCTCCTCGCGGGGACTGCAGCTCCCAGCGGCCCGCACGGGCGCGAGCGCCGCATCAGCGCGTTCCAGGGCGTCCCGCGGCGGCTCCTAAGCCTGCTCTGCCGCCGGGCGCCTAACCGCGCTGAGCCCCGCCCCGCCGGAGGTCCCGCCCGGGCCCCGCCCCTCTGCGTTGGACGAAAAGCCGCCGAGGCCGCCCCGCCGAGCCGCACGCGCGGGGAGCCCGGCGTCGCAGGGTGCGCGCGAGGATGCTCCGAGCCGGGCAAGGTGGCAGCGGCCTCGGCCGCCGCCGCGCATGCGTGCCCGCGTCGCGGCTGAGCTCAGAAGATGCCCCGGGGGCAGGCCCGGCTGCGCGAGCGTGCCCGGCCGGCGGGCAGCGCTGTGGAGACCGGGGGACGCTGGGAGAGCCGCGAGGCCCGGCGCGCGACCCCCGGAAGCGGTTAAAACCCGGTTGCTGCCGTCCCGGCCGCCTCTCTTCCTTTCCCCATTCCTGCTCCTTCGTCATTTTCAGCCTCTTACCCCTTTAGAACCTATTCTAATTTGTTGATACATTGCTTTTTGAGGGGGCCTATTTCCGTTTCGAAGGGCGCAGGGGGCGCCGTGGGCGCCCCTCACCCCGCGTCACGCACGCAGTGTCTGCCCTCCCCACGGCTCTGGGCCTCGCTGCACACCGCAGCCCCTTCTCCCTTGGAGAAGACTCCGCGGCTGCTGGCCACTGCACTCCTTTTCTTACCTGCGCCGTCCCCCAGGCCCCAACTGCCCCCTCGCAGCTCTCCAGCTCGTACCTGGGGCCCTGCCCCGACCTCCGCCCTTTCTGCATCTTGGCCTTGGATTCGCCGCCCCCCACTTCCAGGTTCGTTCTGCTAAACATTCTCTTTCCTCCTGAAGAGTCCTCCTCACCTTGGGGATCCAGGTTTGTTTGTTTTTAGGATCTTCCAGAAAAAACAAAAATCTCTTCTCTATTTCTTGACTACACCCCTCCCCCTCCTTTTAGGAATTTAGAGCAAAAAATATCTTTCTTTCTTCACAGATTTTTTTTTTTCCTCTATCCAGGATCGCTTTCCAGCAAAAATCCTTCCTTTCCATCAAGGATTTTTTGGTATATCTTTCCAACTCATTAACAAACCATTCATTCCCAGTTTCTCTCTCATCTGATATTTGTTTTCCCAACCCTCTTCCCCAACTCTGCAACAAAAATCTCTCTTGATCACCAGTTCTACCCCAGTTAGGCTTGTCCCAGCAAAATCCCCCAGGTCCCTCCCCAGAGAGGGGAGATAGGAAAGGAGGAAAAACCTTTTTCTTAACAACAAAACCCTTTTTCCCACCTAGATCTCTCCCTTTTGCTATTGCTTCGTTTCTTCTAAAAGTTGCCATCTCCTCCAATTTCTCACCAGTGTCCTTGCTTCCTTGGGGACCCAAGTTCTGAATTGTCCCCTTCCTTTCCAGCACCTGCTCTTCAGGACAAAAGAAGTTGGACGAATCCTGAATTTACCACCCGGCGTTCCAGGAGGCAATACCCAGTGGTCTGACCGTTGCTGTCCCTGTGGGTCCTGACCTGGGCCCTCCTGTTCCCTGGAGGATCCGTCACTTGCTCTTCCGGTGAGTTTCCGCCCTTCCTCGGTGGATTCCTTTCTTTCTCAGACGTGTTTCTGATCCCTCCAACAGTCTCTGTAGCAGTGGTGAGATCATTACAAAATTGCTGTTTGGGAAATCAGATAAGGAAAGGGGTTATTTATTGTTGTGCATGTTGACCTCTCTGGAGGAATGCAGACGTTTATTAGACTGCCTTATGTTTCATTGTTTATTGCAAAAATGCCTTTTCCTTCTCTAGCCCAGGCTAGCAACTTCAGATACCTACAGGCCCTGAGTGTGATCAACCAGACTGCGCCCTAAGCGACGCCAGTCAATGCAAATGGCCACATAGAAATGCCAGGACAGTGTTGCGAGAGCTTAATTTTTTTAAAGTATCGTTGATATACAATCTTATATTGGTTTCAGATGTACATTACGGTGATTCAGCAGTCCCTGAGACCACCTAACATTGTGACTGCAAATTACTGGGCCCCTTTATCCCCCTATCGCACCCCCGCCACCCCCCAGCGTCACCACCACACTGGCCCCATCCCCTCCTCCTTGGTAACCACTAGTCGCCCGTCAATGTCCATGAGTGTCGTGCTGTTTTGTTCCTTCTGGTTTACTTTGCAGAACCTATTTTTTTTTTTTTTTTTTGGTGAAGAGACCAGAACACTGTCTCTGTGTGAAACCTTTTGCTCTTTAAAAATGTTGACAATGAATTTAATAAATATTTAAAGACAGTGTAGGCCCCTCACAAAACATGTCTGCTGGCTGCCAGTTTCGAATTTTTGGTTTAGGGTTTCTCTCTGTGTTAGACACACTCACACAGATACATATCCCCCTGGGCACATGCGTATGTGCAGGACTTGTTCTCTTTAGGGCTGAAGTTCTCAAACTTCTTGAGCTTCGGGTTTGTCTACACTTAAAAATTATGGAAGACCCCAAAGAGGCGTTCTGCCTGTGAACTATATCTGGTGATATTTGCTGCGTTACAAGTTTGAACTAATAAACTTTAACAATATTTATTAATTTTTTTTTTTGGTATCATAATCTACAATTACATGAGGAACATTATGTTTACGAGACTCCCCCTTCACCAAGTCCCCCCCAACAAACCCCATTACAGTCACTGTCCATCAGCGTAGTAAGATGCTGTAGAGTCACTACTTGTCTTCTCTGTCTTGCACAGCCCTCCCCCCACATTATACATGCTAATCTTAGTGGCCCCCTTTCTTCCCTCCCCCTCGCCCCGTTATCCCCCCCTCACCACCCATCCTCCCCAGTCCCTTTCCCTTTGTTAAACTGTTAGTCCGTTCTTGAGTTCTGTGATACTGCTGCTGTTTGGTTCCTTCAGTTTTTGCTTTGTTCTTACACTCCACAGATGAGTGAAATCATTCGGTACTTGTCTTTCTCCGCCTGGCTTATTTCACTGAGCATAATACCCTCTAGCTCCATCCATGTTGTTGCAAATGGGAGGATTTGGTTTCTTCTTATGGCTGAATAATATTCCATTGTGTATATGTACCACATCTTCTTTATCCATTCATCTACTGATGGACACTTAGGTTGCTTCCATTTCTTGGCTATTGTAAATAGTGCTGCAATTAACATAGGGGTGCATATGTCTTTATCAAACTGAGCTCCTGCATTCTTAGGGCAAATTCCTAGGAGTGGACAGGCCTATGTTTTTTAACAATGTTAGGAGTGGGGAAATCAGGAAAAACTTTCATAGGTTAAAAGCTGCAGGTCTATTTGCAACAACATGGATGGAGCTAGAGGGTATTATGCTCAGTGAAATAAGCCAAGTAGAGAAAGACAAGTATCAAATGATTTCACACATCTGTGGAGTATAAGAACAAATAAAAAAACTGAAGGAGCAGGACAGCATCAGACTCACAGAACCCAAGAGTGGACTAACAGTTAACAAAGGGAAAGGGACTGGGGAGGATGGGTGGGAAGGGGAAAAAGGAGAAAAAGGGGCATTATGATTAGCAGACATAATGTAGGGGGGGTCATGGGGAAAAGGCAGTATAGCACAGAGAAACCAAGTAGTAGTGACTCTAGCATCTTACTAGGCTGGTGGACAGTGACTGCAATGGGGTATGTGGCGGGGACTTGATAATGGGGGGAATCTAGTAACATAATGTTGTTCAAGTAATTGTACATTCATGATACCAAAAAAAAAAAAAAGTATCCTCTGACAGTCTGTCCTCTTTCCTTATTTTTTTTTTTAAAGTGTAACCATGTTATGTTCATAAGGTATTGGTCTGTCCCCCACTAGAGGTATGCTGTGGAGTACCAGAGCCACTCGCTATATGTGGCTATGATGTGGCTAGTCCGAATTGAGACGTCCTGTGAATGTAAATATACACCAGGTTTTAAAGAATTCAAAATAAGTAAATTATCTCATTAAAATTTTTGTATTGATTAAATGTTGAAATAACATTGCAGGTTGAATTGTTTATTAAAGTTGATTTCACCTTCTTCTGTAACCTTTGTTTTAAAAAATGATTACTAGGAAATGTAAAATTGTGTCTGACACCCGGGGCTTGTATTTCTTTTGGACGGTGATGTTCTGGAATATAAGCCTAGGCAGGAACGTTTGTTTCTGAGGTACAGACACTGCTGTACCTCAGCAGAGAACAGAAACCCAGTAAGCAATATTTGCTGAATTAAGGAACCCAAAAGTAGAATGCCAGTCCTTCTTTTTGTTGTCTACCGCACGCAGGGATCCATTTTTAGAAAATAACAAAACTTTGAGGTATAATTTCCATAAAAGTCACCCATTGTATAAGTGTATAATCCAACAATTTTTAGTGAATTCACCAGATTGTCCAACCGTCAACGTCCCTTTTAGAATATTTGCATCACCCCAATCGGATCCCCTCATGCTCCTTTACAGTCCATCCCCATCCCATCCCAAGGCAACGACTATACGTTGTCTCCGTAGATTTCCTGTGTTGGATTTCTAAGGAATGAATCCCTATGTCCTTGACCAGACCGGGCCATCGCTCTTCCCGGTTTCTGTCTGTCTCTCAACGCTGCTCAGCACAGGCCCAGACCCACACGTGGCTTAGGGTTTGCTGGAGAGAAGGCGGGTGAGCTCGCGCCCCGCCCCCTTAGGGGTTCTGCAGCCCCGCGCCTTCCCAAGGCCCCGAAGGGCAGGCCTGGGGGCTCGTGGTCCGCTGCCACCGCCTGAAGAGCACGTGGGGCTGCCTCGCTGTGCCCCACAGCCCTGCGGGAGGGGCGCCTACTCCCCAAGCCCTCCTCGCGGGGACTGCAGCTCCCAGCGGCCCGCACGGGCGCGAGCGCCGCATCAGCGCGTTCCAGGGCGTCCCGCGGCGGCTCCTAAGCCTGCTCTGCCGCCGGGCGCCTAACCGCGCTGAGCCCCGCCCCGCCGGAGGTCCCGCCCGGGCCCCGCCCCTCTGCGTTGGACGAAAAGCCGCCGAGGCCGCCCCGCCGAGCCGCACGCGCGGGGAGCCCGGCGTCGCAGGGTGCGCGCGAGGATGCTCCGAGCCGGGCAAGGTGGCAGCGGCCTCGGCCGCCGCCGCGCATGCGTGCCCGCGTCGCGGCTGAGCTCAGAAGATGCCCCGGGGGCAGGCCCGGCTGCGCGAGCGTGCCCGGCCGGCGGGCAGCGCTGTGGAGACCGGGGGACGCTGGGAGAGCCGCGAGGCCCGGCGCGCGACCCCCGGAAGCGGTTAAAACCCGGTTGCTGCCGTCCCGGCCGCCTCTCTTCCTATCCCCATTCCTGCTCCTTCGTCATTTTCAGCCTCTTACCCCTTTAGAACCTATTCTAATTTGTTGATACATTGCTTTTTGAGGGGGCCTATTTCCGTTTCGAAGGGCGCAGGGGGCGCCGTGGGCGCCCCTCACCCCGCGTCACGCACGCAGTGTCTGCCCTCCCCACGGCTCTGGGCCTCGCTGCACACCGCAGCCCCTTCTCCCTTGGAGAAGACTCCGCGGCTGCTGGCCACTGCACTCCTTTTCTTACCTGCGCCGTCCCCCAGGCCCCAACTGCCCCCTCGCAGCTCTCCAGCTCGTACCTGGGGCCCTGCCCCGACCTCCGCCCTTTCTGCATCTTGGCCTTGGATTCGCCGCCCCCCACTTCCAGGTTCGTTCTGCTAAACATTCTCTTTCCTCCTGAAGAGTCCTCCTCACCTTGGGGATCCAGGTTTGTTTGTTTTTAGGATCTTCCAGAAAAAACAAAAATCTCTTCTCTATTTCTTGACTACACCCCTCCCCCTCCTTTTAGGAATTTAGAGCAAAAAATATCTTTCTTTCTTCACAGATTTTTTTTTTTTCCTCTATCCAGGATCGCTTTCCAGCAAAAATCCTTCCTTTCCATCAAGGATTTTTTGGTATATCTTTCCAACTCATTAACAAACCATTCATTCCCAGTTTCTCTCTCATCTGATATTTGTTTTCCCAACCCTCTTCCCCAACTCTGCAACAAAAATCTCTCTTGATCACCAGTTCTACCCCAGTTAGGCTTGTCCCAGCAAAATCCCCCAGGTCCCTCCCCAGAGAGGGGAGATAGGAAAGGAGGAAAAACCTTTTTCTTAACAACAAAACCCTTTTTCCCACCTAGATCTCTCCCTTTTGCTATTGCTTCGTTTCTTCTAAAAGTTGCCATCTCCTCCAATTTCTCACCAGTGTCCTTGCTTCCTTGGGGACCCAAGTTCTGAATTGTCCCCTTCCTTTCCAGCACCTGCTCTTCAGGACAAAAGAAGTTGGACGAATCCTGAATTTACCACCCGGCGTTCCAGGAGGCAATACCCAGTGGTCTGACCGTTGCTGTCCCTGTGGGTCCTGACCTGGGCCCTCCTGTTCCCTGGAGGATCCGTCACTTGCTCTTCCGGTGAGTTTCCGCCCTTCCTCGGTGGATTCCTTTCTTTCTCAGACGTGTTTCTGATCCCTCCAACAGTCTCTGTAGCAGTGGTGAGATCATTACAAAATTGCTGTTTGGGAAATCAGATAAGGAAAGGGGTTATTTATTGTTGTGCATGTTGACCTCTCTGGAGGAATGCAGACGTTTATTAGACTGCCTTATGTTTCATTGTTTATTGCAAAAATGCCTTTTCCTTCTCTAGCCCAGGCTAGCAACTTCAGATACCTACAGGCCCTGAGTGTGATCAACCAGACTGCGCCCTAAGCGACGCCAGTCAATGCAAATGGCCACATAGAAATGCCAGGACAGTGTTGCGAGAGCTTAATTTTTTTAAAGTATCGTTGATATACAATCTTATATTGGTTTCAGATGTACATTACGGTGATTCAGCAGTCCCTGAGACCACCTAACATTGTGACTGCAAATTACTGGGCCCCTTTATCCCCCTATCGCACCCCCGCCACCCCCCAGCGTCACCACCACACTGGCCCCATCCCCTCCTCCTTGGTAACCACTAGTCGCCCGTCAATGTCCATGAGTGTCGTGCTGTTTTGTTCCTTCTGGTTTACTTTGCAGAACCTATTTTTTTTTTTTTTTTTTTGGTGAAGAGACCAGAACACTGTCTCTGTGTGAAACCTTTTGCTCTTTAAAAATGTTGACAATGAATTTAATAAATATTTAAAGACAGTGTAGGCCCCTCACAAAACATGTCTGCTGGCTGCCAGTTTCGAATTTTTGGTTTAGGGTTTCTCTCTGTGTTAGACACACTCACACAGATACATATCCCCCTGGGCACATGCGTATGTGCAGGACTTGTTCTCTTTAGGGCTGAAGTTCTCAAACTTCTTGAGCTTCGGGTTTGTCTACACTTAAAAATTATGGAAGACCCCAAAGAGGCGTTCTGCCTGTGAACTATATCTGGTGATATTTGCTGCGTTACAAGTTTGAACTAATAAACTTTAACAATATTTATTAATTTTTTTTTTTGGTATCATAATCTACAATTACATGAGGAACATTATGTTTACGAGACTCCCCCTTCACCAAGTCCCCCCCAACAAACCCCATTACAGTCACTGTCCATCAGCGTAGTAAGATGCTGTAGAGTCACTACTTGTCTTCTCTGTCTTGCACAGCCCTCCCCCCACATTATACATGCTAATCTTAGTGGCCCCCTTTCTTCCCTCCCCCTCGCCCCGTTATCCCCCCCTCACCACCCATCCTCCCCAGTCCCTTTCCCTTTGTTAAACTGTTAGTCCGTTCTTGAGTTCTGTGATACTGCTGCTGTTTGGTTCCTTCAGTTTTTGCTTTGTTCTTACACTCCACAGATGAGTGAAATCATTCGGTACTTGTCTTTCTCCGCCTGGCTTATTTCACTGAGCATAATACCCTCTAGCTCCATCCATGTTGTTGCAAATGGGAGGATTTGGTTTCTTCTTATGGCTGAATAATATTCCATTGTGTATATGTACCACATCTTCTTTATCCATTCATCTACTGATGGACACTTAGGTTGCTTCCATTTCTTGGCTATTGTAAATAGTGCTGCAATTAACATAGGGGTGCATATGTCTTTATCAAACTGAGCTCCTGCATTCTTAGGGCAAATTCCTAGGAGTGGACAGGCCTATGTTTTTTAACAATGTTAGGAGTGGGGAAATCAGGAAAAACTTTCATAGGTTAAAAGCTGCAGGTCTATTTGCAACAACATGGATGGAGCTAGAGGGTATTATGCTCAGTGAAATAAGCCAAGTAGAGAAAGACAAGTATCAAATGATTTCACACATCTGTGGAGTATAAGAACAAATAAAAAAACTGAAGGAGCAGGACAGCATCAGACTCACAGAACCCAAGAGTGGACTAACAGTTAACAAAGGGAAAGGGACTGGGGAGGATGGGTGGGAAGGGGAAAAAGGAGAAAAAGGGGCATTATGATTAGCAGACATAATGTAGGGGGGGTCATGGGGAAAAGGCAGTATAGCACAGAGAAACCAAGTAGTAGTGACTCTAGCATCTTACTAGGCTGGTGGACAGTGACTGCAATGGGGTATGTGGCGGGGACTTGATAATGGGGGGAATCTAGTAACATAATGTTGTTCAAGTAATTGTACATTCATGATACCAAAAAAAAAAAAAGTATCCTCTGACAGTCTGTCCTCTTTCCTTATTTTTTTTTTTAAAGTGTAACCATGTTATGTTCATAAGGTATTGGTCTGTCCCCCACTAGAGGTATGCTGTGGAGTACCAGAGCCACTCGCTATATGTGGCTATGATGTGGCTAGTCCGAATTGAGACGTCCTGTGAATGTAAATATACACCAGGTTTTAAAGAATTCAAAATAAGTAAATTATCTCATTAAAATTTTTGTATTGATTAAATGTTGAAATAACATTGCAGGTTGAATTGTTTATTAAAGTTGATTTCACCTTCTTCTGTAACCTTTGTTTTAAAAAATGATTACTAGGAAATGTAAAATTGTGTCTGACACCCGGGGCTTGTATTTCTTTTGGACGGTGATGTTCTGGAATATAAGCCTAGGCAGGAACGTTTGTTTCTGAGGTACAGACACTGCTGTACCTCAGCAGAGAACAGAAACCCAGTAAGCAATATTTGCTGAATTAAGGAACCCAAAAGTAGAATGCCAGTCCTTCTTTTTGTTGTCTACCGCACGCAGGGATCCATTTTTAGAAAATAACAAAACTTTGAGGTATAATTTCCATAAAAGTCACCCATTGTATAAGTGTATAATCCAACAATTTTTAGTGAATTCACCAGATTGTCCAACCGTCAACGTCCCTTTTAGAATATTTGCATCACCCCAATCGGATCCCCTCATGCTCCTTTACAGTCCATCCCCATCCCATCCCAAGGCAACGACTATACGTTGTCTCCGTAGATTTCCTGTGTTGGATTTCTAAGGAATGAATCCCTATGTCCTTGACCAGACCGGGCCATCGCTCTTCCCGGTTTCTGTCTGTCTCTCAACGCTGCTCAGCACAGGCCCAGACCCACACGTGGCTTAGGGTTTGCTGGAGAGAAGGCGGGTGAGCTCGCGCCCCGCCCCCTTAGGGGTTCTGCAGCCCCGCGCCTTCCCAAGGCCCCGAAGGGCAGGCCTGGGGGCTCGTGGTCCGCTGCCACCGCCTGAAGAGCACGTGGGGCTGCCTCGCTGTGCCCCACAGCCCTGCGGGAGGGGCGCCTACTCCCCAAGCCCTCCTCGCGGGGACTGCAGCTCCCAGCGGCCCGCACGGGCGCGAGCGCCGCATCAGCGCGTTCCAGGGCGTCCCGCGGCGGCTCCTAAGCCTGCTCTGCCGCCGGGCGCCTAACCGCGCTGAGCCCCGCCCCGCCGGAGGTCCCGCCCGGGCCCCGCCCCTCTGCGTTGGACGAAAAGCCGCCGAGGCCGCCCCGCCGAGCCGCACGCGCGGGGAGCCCGGCGTCGCAGGGTGCGCGCGAGGATGCTCCGAGCCGGGCAAGGTGGCAGCGGCCTCGGCCGCCGCCGCGCATGCGTGCCCGCGTCGCGGCTGAGCTCAGAAGATGCCCCGGGGGCAGGCCCGGCTGCGCGAGCGTGCCCGGCCGGCGGGCAGCGCTGTGGAGACCGGGGGACGCTGGGAGAGCCGCGAGGCCCGGCGCGCGACCCCCGGAAGCGGTTAAAACCCGGTTGCTGCCGTCCCGGCCGCCTCTCTTCCTTTCCCTATTCCTGCTCCTTCGTCATTTTCAGCCTCTTACCCCTTTAGAACCTATTCTAATTTGTTGATACATTGCTTTTTGAGGGGGCCTATTTCCGTTTCGAAGGGCGCAGGGGGCGCCGTGGGCGCCCCTCACCCCGCGTCACGCACGCAGTGTCTGCCCTCCCCACGGCTCTGGGCCTCGCTGCACACCGCAGCCCCTTCTCCCTTGGAGAAGACTCCGCGGCTGCTGGCCACTGCACTCCTTTTCTTACCTGCGCCGTCCCCCAGGCCCCAACTGCCCCCTCGCAGCTCTCCAGCTCGTACCTGGGGCCCTGCCCCGACCTCCGCCCTTTCTGCATCTTGGCCTTGGATTCGCCGCCCCCCACTTCCAGGTTCGTTCTGCTAAACATTCTCTTTCCTCCTGAAGAGTCCTCCTCACCTTGGGGATCCAGGTTTGTTTGTTTTTAGGATCTTCCAGAAAAAACAAAAATCTCTTCTCTATTTCTTGACTACACCCCTCCCCCTCCTTTTAGGAATTTAGAGCAAAAAATATCTTTCTTTCTTCACAGATTTTTTTTTTTCCTCTATCCAGGATCGCTTTCCAGCAAAAATCCTTCCTTTCCATCAAGGATTTTTTGGTATATCTTTCCAACTCATTAACAAACCATTCATTCCCAGTTTCTCTCTCATCTGATATTTGTTTTCCCAACCCTCTTCCCCAACTCTGCAACAAAAATCTCTCTTGATCACCAGTTCTACCCCAGTTAGGCTTGTCCCAGCAAAATCCCCCAGGTCCCTCCCCAGAGAGGGGAGATAGGAAAGGAGGAAAAACCTTTTTCTTAACAACAAAACCCTTTTTCCCACCTAGATCTCTCCCTTTTGCTATTGCTTCGTTTCTTCTAAAAGTTGCCATCTCCTCCAATTTCTCACCAGTGTCCTTGCTTCCTTGGGGACCCAAGTTCTGAATTGTCCCCTTCCTTTCCAGCACCTGCTCTTCAGGACAAAAGAAGTTGGACGAATCCTGAATTTACCACCCGGCGTTCCAGGAGGCAATACCCAGTGGTCTGACCGTTGCTGTCCCTGTGGGTCCTGACCTGGGCCCTCCTGTTCCCTGGAGGATCTGTCACTTGCTCTTCCGGTGAGTTTCCGCCCTTCCTCGGTGGATTCCTTTCTTTCTCAGACGTGTTTCTGATCCCTCCAACAGTCTCTGTAGCAGTGGTGAGATCATTACAAAATTGCTGTTTGGGAAATCAGATAAGGAAAGGGGTTATTTATTGTTGTGCATGTTGACCTCTCTGGAGGAATGCAGACGTTTATTAGACTGCCTTATGTTTCATTGTTTATTGCAAAAATGCCTTTTCCTTCTCTAGCCCAGGCTAGCAACTTCAGATACCTACAGGCCCTGAGTGTGATCAACCAGACTGCGCCCTAAGCGACGCCAGTCAATGCAAATGGCCACATAGAAATGCCAGGACAGTGTTGCGAGAGCTTAATTTTTTTAAAGTATCGTTGATATACAATCTTATATTGGTTTCAGATGTACATTACGGTGATTCAGCAGTCCCTGAGACCACCTAACATTGTGACTGCAAATTACTGGGCCCCTTTATCCCCCTATCGCACCCCCGCCACCCCCCAGCGTCACCACCACACTGGCCCCATCCCCTCCTCCTTGGTAACCACTAGTCGCCCGTCAATGTCCATGAGTGTCGTGCTGTTTTGTTCCTTCTGGTTTACTTTGCAGAACCTATTTTTTTTTTTTTTTTTTTGGTGAAGAGACCAGAACACTGTCTCTGTGTGAAACCTTTTGCTCTTTAAAAATGTTGACAATGAATTTAATAAATATTTAAAGACAGTGTAGGCCCCTCACAAAACATGTCTGCTGGCTGCCAGTTTCGAATTTTTGGTTTAGGGTTTCTCTCTGTGTTAGACACACTCACACAGATACATATCCCCCTGGGCACATGCGTATGTGCAGGACTTGTTCTCTTTAGGGCTGAAGTTCTCAAACTTCTTGAGCTTCGGGTTTGTCTACACTTAAAAATTATGGAAGACCCCAAAGAGGCGTTCTGCCTGTGAACTATATCTGGTGATATTTGCTGCGTTACAAGTTTGAACTAATAAACTTTAACAATATTTATTAATTTTTTTTTTTGGTATCATAATCTACAATTACATGAGGAACATTATGTTTACGAGACTCCCCCTTCACCAAGTCCCCCCCAACAAACCCCATTACAGTCACTGTCCATCAGCGTAGTAAGATGCTGTAGAGTCACTACTTGTCTTCTCTGTCTTGCACAGCCCTCCCCCCACATTATACATGCTAATCTTAGTGGCCCCCTTTCTTCCCTCCCCCTCGCCCCGTTATCCCCCCCTCACCACCCATCCTCCCCAGTCCCTTTCCCTTTGTTAAACTGTTAGTCCGTTCTTGAGTTCTGTGATACTGCTGCTGTTTGGTTCCTTCAGTTTTTGCTTTGTTCTTACACTCCACAGATGAGTGAAATCATTCGGTACTTGTCTTTCTCCGCCTGGCTTATTTCACTGAGCATAATACCCTCTAGCTCCATCCATGTTGTTGCAAATGGGAGGATTTGGTTTCTTCTTATGGCTGAATAATATTCCATTGTGTATATGTACCACATCTTCTTTATCCATTCATCTACTGATGGACACTTAGGTTGCTTCCATTTCTTGGCTATTGTAAATAGTGCTGCAATTAACATAGGGGTGCATATGTCTTTATCAAACTGAGCTCCTGCATTCTTAGGGCAAATTCCTAGGAGTGGACAGGCCTATGTTTTTTAACAATGTTAGGAGTGGGGAAATCAGGAAAAACTTTCATAGGTTAAAAGCTGCAGGTCTATTTGCAACAACATGGATGGAGCTAGAGGGTATTATGCTCAGTGAAATAAGCCAAGTAGAGAAAGACAAGTATCAAATGATTTCACACATCTGTGGAGTATAAGAACAAATAAAAAAACTGAAGGAGCAGGACAGCATCAGACTCACAGAACCCAAGAGTGGACTAACAGTTAACAAAGGGAAAGGGACTGGGGAGGATGGGTGGGAAGGGGAAAAAGGAGAAAAAGGGGCATTATGATTAGCAGACATAATGTAGGGGGGGTCATGGGGAAAAGGCAGTATAGCACAGAGAAACCAAGTAGTAGTGACTCTAGCATCTTACTAGGCTGGTGGACAGTGACTGCAATGGGGTATGTGGCGGGGACTTGATAATGGGGGGAATCTAGTAACATAATGTTGTTCAAGTAATTGTACATTCATGATACCAAAAAAAAAAAAAGTATCCTCTGACAGTCTGTCCTCTTTCCTTATTTTTTTTTTTAAAGTGTAACCATGTTATGTTCATAAGGTATTGGTCTGTCCCCCACTAGAGGTATGCTGTGGAGTACCAGAGCCACTCGCTATATGTGGCTATGATGTGGCTAGTCCGAATTGAGACGTCCTGTGAATGTAAATATACACCAGGTTTTAAAGAATTCAAAATAAGTAAATTATCTCATTAAAATTTTTGTATTGATTAAATGTTGAAATAACATTGCAGGTTGAATTGTTTATTAAAGTTGATTTCACCTTCTTCTGTAACCTTTGTTTTAAAAAATGATTACTAGGAAATGTAAAATTGTGTCTGACACCCGGGGCTTGTATTTCTTTTGGACGGTGATGTTCTGGAATATAAGCCTAGGCAGGAACGTTTGTTTCTGAGGTACAGACACTGCTGTACCTCAGCAGAGAACAGAAACCCAGTAAGCAATATTTGCTGAATTAAGGAACCCAAAAGTAGAATGCCAGTCCTTCTTTTTGTTGTCTACCGCACGCAGGGATCCATTTTTAGAAAATAACAAAACTTTGAGGTATAATTTCCATAAAAGTCACCCATTGTATAAGTGTATAATCCAACAATTTTTAGTGAATTCACCAGATTGTCCAACCGTCAACGTCCCTTTGCACCACCCCAATCGGATCCCCTCATGCTCCTTTACAGTCCATCCCCATCCCATCCCAAGGCAACGACTATACGTTGTCTCCGTAGATTTCCTGTGTTGGATTTCTAAGGAATGAATCCCTATGTCCTTGACCAGACCGGGCCATCGCTCTTCCCGGTTTCTGTCTGTCTCTCAACGCTGCTCAGCACAGGCCCAGACCCACACGTGGCTTAGGGTTTGCTGGAGAGAAGGCGGGTGAGCTCGCGCCCCGCCCCCTTAGGGGTTCTGCAGCCCCGCGCCTTCCCAAGGCCCCGAAGGGCAGGCCTGGGGGCTCGTGGTCCGCTGCCACCGCCTGAAGAGCACGTGGGGCTGCCTCGCTGTGCCCCACAGCCCTGCGGGAGGGGCGCCTACTCCCCAAGCCCTCCTCGCGGGGACTGCAGCTCCCAGCGGCCCGCACGGGCGCGAGCGCCGCATCAGCGCGTTCCAGGGCGTCCCGCGGCGGCTCCTAAGCCTGCTCTGCCGCCGGGCGCCTAACCGCGCTGAGCCCCGCCCCGCCGGAGGTCCCGCCCGGGCCCCGCCCCTCTGCGTTGGACGAAAAGCCGCCGAGGCCGCCCCGCCGAGCCGCACGCGCGGGGAGCCCGGCGTCGCAGGGTGCGCGCGAGGATGCTCCGAGCCGGGCAAGGTGGCAGCGGCCTCGGCCGCCGCCGCGCATGCGTGCCCGCGTCGCGGCTGAGCTCAGAAGATGCCCCGGGGGCAGGCCCGGCTGCGCGAGCGTGCCCGGCCGGCGGGCAGCGCTGTGGAGACCGGGGGACGCTGGGAGAGCCGCGAGGCCCGGCGCGCGACCCCCGGAAGCGGTTAAAACCCGGTTGCTGCCGTCCCGGCCGCCTCTCTTCCTATCCCCATTCCTGCTCCTTCGTCATTTTCAGCCTCTTACCCCTTTAGAACCTATTCTAATTTGTTGATACATTGCTTTTTGAGGGGGCCTATTTCCGTTTCGAAGGGCGCAGGGGGCGCCGTGGGCGCCCCTCACCCCGCGTCACGCACGCAGTGTCTGCCCTCCCCACGGCTCTGGGCCTCGCTGCACACCGCAGCCCCTTCTCCCTTGGAGAAGACTCCGCGGCTGCTGGCCACTGCACTCCTTTTCTTACCTGCGCCGTCCCCCAGGCCCCAACTGCCCCCTCGCAGCTCTCCAGCTCGTACCTGGGGCCCTGCCCCGACCTCCGCCCTTTCTGCATCTTGGCCTTGGATTCGCCGCCCCCCACTTCCAGGTTCGTTCTGCTAAACATTCTCTTTCCTCCTGAAGAGTCCTCCTCACCTTGGGGATCCAGGTTTGTTTGTTTTTAGGATCTTCCAGAAAAAACAAAAATCTCTTCTCTATTTCTTGACTACACCCCTCCCCCTCCTTTTAGGAATTTAGAGCAAAAAATATCTTTCTTTCTTCACAGATTTTTTTTTTTTCCTCTATCCAGGATCGCTTTCCAGCAAAAATCCTTCCTTTCCATCAAGGATTTTTTGGTATATCTTTCCAACTCATTAACAAACCATTCATTCCCAGTTTCTCTCTCATCTGATATTTGTTTTCCCAACCCTCTTCCCCAACTCTGCAACAAAAATCTCTCTTGATCACCAGTTCTACCCCAGTTAGGCTTGTCCCAGCAAAATCCCCCAGGTCCCTCCCCAGAGAGGGGAGATAGGAAAGGAGGAAAAACCTTTTTCTTAACAACAAAACCCTTTTTCCCACCTAGATCTCTCCCTTTTGCTATTGCTTCGTTTCTTCTAAAAGTTGCCATCTCCTCCAATTTCTCACCAGTGTCCTTGCTTCCTTGGGGACCCAAGTTCTGAATTGTCCCCTTCCTTTCCAGCACCTGCTCTTCAGGACAAAAGAAGTTGGACGAATCCTGAATTTACCACCCGGCGTTCCAGGAGGCAATACCCAGTGGTCTGACCGTTGCTGTCCCTGTGGGTCCTGACCTGGGCCCTCCTGTTCCCTGGAGGATCCGTCACTTGCTCTTCCGGTGAGTTTCCGCCCTTCCTCGGTGGATTCCTTTCTTTCTCAGACGTGTTTCTGATCCCTCCAACAGTCTCTGTAGCAGTGGTGAGATCATTACAAAATTGCTGTTTGGGAAATCAGATAAGGAAAGGGGTTATTTATTGTTGTGCATGTTGACCTCTCTGGAGGAATGCAGACGTTTATTAGACTGCCTTATGTTTCATTGTTTATTGCAAAAATGCCTTTTCCTTCTCTAGCCCAGGCTAGCAACTTCAGATACCTACAGGCCCTGAGTGTGATCAACCAGACTGCGCCCTAAGCGACGCCAGTCAATGCAAATGGCCACATAGAAATGCCAGGACAGTGTTGCGAGAGCTTAATTTTTTTAAAGTATCGTTGATATACAATCTTATATTGGTTTCAGATGTACATTACGGTGATTCAGCAGTCCCTGAGACCACCTAACATTGTGACTGCAAATTACTGGGCCCCTTTATCCCCCTATCGCACCCCCGCCACCCCCCAGCGTCACCACCACACTGGCCCCATCCCCTCCTCCTTGGTAACCACTAGTCGCCCGTCAATGTCCATGAGTGTCGTGCTGTTTTGTTCCTTCTGGTTTACTTTGCAGAACCTATTTTTTTTTTTTTTTTTTTGGTGAAGAGACCAGAACACTGTCTCTGTGTGAAACCTTTTGCTCTTTAAAAATGTTGACAATGAATTTAATAAATATTTAAAGACAGTGTAGGCCCCTCACAAAACATGTCTGCTGGCTGCCAGTTTCGAATTTTTGGTTTAGGGTTTCTCTCTGTGTTAGACACACTCACACAGATACATATCCCCCTGGGCACATGCGTATGTGCAGGACTTGTTCTCTTTAGGGCTGAAGTTCTCAAACTTCTTGAGCTTCGGGTTTGTCTACACTTAAAAATTATGGAAGACCCCAAAGAGGCGTTCTGCCTGTGAACTATATCTGGTGATATTTGCTGCGTTACAAGTTTGAACTAATAAACTTTAACAATATTTATTAATTTTTTTTTTGGTATCATAATCTACAATTACATGAGGAACATTATGTTTACGAGACTCCCCCTTCACCAAGTCCCCCCCAACAAACCCCATTACAGTCACTGTCCATCAGCGTAGTAAGATGCTGTAGAGTCACTACTTGTCTTCTCTGTCTTGCACAGCCCTCCCCCCACATTATACATGCTAATCTTAGTGGCCCCCTTTCTTCCCTCCCCCTCGCCCCGTTATCCCCCCCTCACCACCCATCCTCCCCAGTCCCTTTCCCTTTGTTAAACTGTTAGTCCGTTCTTGAGTTCTGTGATACTGCTGCTGTTTGGTTCCTTCAGTTTTTGCTTTGTTCTTACACTCCACAGATGAGTGAAATCATTCGGTACTTGTCTTTCTCCGCCTGGCTTATTTCACTGAGCATAATACCCTCTAGCTCCATCCATGTTGTTGCAAATGGGAGGATTTGGTTTCTTCTTATGGCTGAATAATATTCCATTGTGTATATGTACCACATCTTCTTTATCCATTCATCTACTGATGGACACTTAGGTTGCTTCCATTTCTTGGCTATTGTAAATAGTGCTGCAATTAACATAGGGGTGCATATGTCTTTATCAAACTGAGCTCCTGCATTCTTAGGGCAAATTCCTAGGAGTGGACAGGCCTATGTTTTTTAACAATGTTAGGAGTGGGGAAATCAGGAAAAACTTTCATAGGTTAAAAGCTGCAGGTCTATTTGCAACAACATGGATGGAGCTAGAGGGTATTATGCTCAGTGAAATAAGCCAAGTAGAGAAAGACAAGTATCAAATGATTTCACACATCTGTGGAGTATAAGAACAAATAAAAAAACTGAAGGAGCAGGACAGCATCAGACTCACAGAACCCAAGAGTGGACTAACAGTTAACAAAGGGAAAGGGACTGGGGAGGATGGGTGGGAAGGGGAAAAAGGAGAAAAAGGGGCATTATGATTAGCAGACATAATGTAGGGGGGGGTCATGGGGAAAAGGCAGTATAGCACAGAGAAACCAAGTAGTAGTGACTCTAGCATCTTACTAGGCTGGTGGACAGTGACTGCAATGGGGTATGTGGCGGGGACTTGATAATGGGGGGAATCTAGTAACATAATGTTGTTCAAGTAATTGTACATTCATGATACCAAAAAAAAAAAAAAGTATCCTCTGACAGTCTGTCCTCTTTCCTTATTTTTTTTTTTAAAGTGTAACCATGTTATGTTCATAAGGTATTGGTCTGTCCCCCACTAGAGGTATGCTGTGGAGTACCAGAGCCACTCGCTATATGTGGCTATGATGTGGCTAGTCCGAATTGAGACGTCCTGTGAATGTAAATATACACCAGGTTTTAAAGAATTCAAAATAAGTAAATTATCTCATTAAAATTTTTGTATTGATTAAATGTTGAAATAACATTGCAGGTTGAATTGTTTATTAAAGTTGATTTCACCTTCTTCTGTAACCTTTGTTTTAAAAAATGATTACTAGGAAATGTAAAATTGTGTCTGACACCCGGGGCTTGTATTTCTTTTGGACGGTGATGTTCTGGAATATAAGCCTAGGCAGGAACGTTTGTTTCTGAGGTACAGACACTGCTGTACCTCAGCAGAGAACAGAAACCCAGTAAGCAATATTTGCTGAATTAAGGAACCCAAAAGTAGAATGCCAGTCCTTCTTTTTGTTGTCTACCGCACGCAGGGATCCATTTTTAGAAAATAACAAAACTTTGAGGTATAATTTCCATAAAAGTCACCCATTGTATAAGTGTATAATCCAACAATTTTTAGTGAATTCACCAGATTGTCCAACCGTCAACGTCCCTTTGCACCACCCCAATCGGATCCCCTCATGCTCCTTTACAGTCCATCCCCATCCCATCCCAAGGCAACGACTATACGTTGTCTCCGTAGATTTCCTGTGTTGGATTTCTAAGGAATGAATCCCTATGTCCTTGACCAGACCGGGCCATCGCTCTTCCCGGTTTCTGTCTGTCTCTCAACGCTGCTCAGCACAGGCCCAGACCCACACGTGGCTTAGGGTTTGCTGGAGAGAAGGCGGGTGAGCTCGCGCCCCGCCCCCTTAGGGGTTCTGCAGCCCCGCGCCTTCCCAAGGCCCCGAAGGGCAGGCCTGGGGGCTCGTGGTCCGCTGCCACCGCCTGAAGAGCACGTGGGGCTGCCTCGCTGTGCCCCACAGCCCTGCGGGAGGGGCGCCTACTCCCCAAGCCCTCCTCGCGGGGACTGCAGCTCCCAGCGGCCCGCACGGGCGCGAGCGCCGCATCAGCGCGTTCCAGGGCGTCCCGCGGCGGCTCCTAAGCCTGCTCTGCCGCCGGGCGCCTAACCGCGCTGAGCCCCGCCCCGCCGGAGGTCCCGCCCGGGCCCCGCCCCTCTGCGTTGGACGAAAAGCCGCCGAGGCCGCCCCGCCGAGCCGCACGCGCGGGGAGCCCGGCGTCGCAGGGTGCGCGCGAGGATGCTCCGAGCCGGGCAAGGTGGCAGCGGCCTCGGCCGCCGCCGCGCATGCGTGCCCGCGTCGCGGCTGAGCTCAGAAGATGCCCCGGGGGCAGGCCCGGCTGCGCGAGCGTGCCCGGCCGGCGGGCAGCGCTGTGGAGACCGGGGGACGCTGGGAGAGCCGCGAGGCCCGGCGCGCGACCCCCGGAAGCGGTTAAAACCCGGTTGCTGCCGTCCCGGCCGCCTCTCTTCCTATCCCCATTCCTGCTCCTTCGTCATTTTCAGCCTCTTACCCCTTTAGAACCTATTCTAATTTGTTGATACATTGCTTTTTGAGGGGGCCTATTTCCGTTTCGAAGGGCGCAGGGGGCGCCGTGGGCGCCCCTCACCCCGCGTCACGCACGCAGTGTCTGCCCTCCCCACGGCTCTGGGCCTCGCTGCACACCGCAGCCCCTTCTCCCTTGGAGAAGACTCCGCGGCTGCTGGCCACTGCACTCCTTTTCTTACCTGCGCCGTCCCCCAGGCCCCAACTGCCCCCTCGCAGCTCTCCAGCTCGTACCTGGGGCCCTGCCCCGACCTCCGCCCTTTCTGCATCTTGGCCTTGGATTCGCCGCCCCCCACTTCCAGGTTCGTTCTGCTAAACATTCTCTTTCCTCCTGAAGAGTCCTCCTCACCTTGGGGATCCAGGTTTGTTTGTTTTTAGGATCTTCCAGAAAAAACAAAAATCTCTTCTCTATTTCTTGACTACACCCCTCCCCCTCCTTTTAGGAATTTAGAGCAAAAAATATCTTTCTTTCTTCACAGATTTTTTTTTTTCCTCTATCCAGGATCGCTTTCCAGCAAAAATCCTTCCTTTCCATCAAGGATTTTTTGGTATATCTTTCCAACTCATTAACAAACCATTCATTCCCAGTTTCTCTCTCATCTGATATTTGTTTTCCCAACCCTCTTCCCCAACTCTGCAACAAAAATCTCTCTTGATCACCAGTTCTACCCCAGTTAGGCTTGTCCCAGCAAAATCCCCCAGGTCCCTCCCCAGAGAGGGGAGATAGGAAAGGAGGAAAAACCTTTTTCTTAACAACAAAACCCTTTTTCCCACCTAGATCTCTCCCTTTTGCTATTGCTTCGTTTCTTCTAAAAGTTGCCATCTCCTCCAATTTCTCACCAGTGTCCTTGCTTCCTTGGGGACCCAAGTTCTGAATTGTCCCCTTCCTTTCCAGCACCTGCTCTTCAGGACAAAAGAAGTTGGACGAATCCTGAATTTACCACCCGGCGTTCCAGGAGGCAATACCCAGTGGTCTGACCGTTGCTGTCCCTGTGGGTCCTGACCTGGGCCCTCCTGTTCCCTGGAGGATCCGTCACTTGCTCTTCCGGTGAGTTTCCGCCCTTCCTCGGTGGATTCCTTTCTTTCTCAGACGTGTTTCTGATCCCTCCAACAGTCTCTGTAGCAGTGGTGAGATCATTACAAAATTGCTGTTTGGGAAATCAGATAAGGAAAGGGGTTATTTATTGTTGTGCATGTTGACCTCTCTGGAGGAATGCAGACGTTTATTAGACTGCCTTATGTTTCATTGTTTATTGCAAAAATGCCTTTTCCTTCTCTAGCCCAGGCTAGCAACTTCAGATACCTACAGGCCCTGAGTGTGATCAACCAGACTGCGCCCTAAGCGACGCCAGTCAATGCAAATGGCCACATAGAAATGCCAGGACAGTGTTGCGAGAGCTTAATTTTTTTAAAGTATCGTTGATATACAATCTTATATTGGTTTCAGATGTACATTACGGTGATTCAGCAGTCCCTGAGACCACCTAACATTGTGACTGCAAATTACTGGGCCCCTTTATCCCCCTATCGCACCCCCGCCACCCCCCAGCGTCACCACCACACTGGCCCCATCCCCTCCTCCTTGGTAACCACTAGTCGCCCGTCAAAGTCCATGAGTGTCGTGCTGTTTTGTTCCTTCTGGTTTACTTTGCAGAACCTATTTTTTTTTTTTTTTTTGGTGAAGAGACCAGAACACTGTCTCTGTGTGAAACCTTTTGCTCTTTAAAAATGTTGACAATGAATTTAATAAATATTTAAAGACAGTGTAGGCCCCTCACAAAACATGTCTGCTGGCTGCCAGTTTCGAATTTTTGGTTTAGGGTTTCTCTCTGTGTTAGACACACTCACACAGATACATATCCCCCTGGGCACATGCGTATGTGCAGGACTTGTTCTCTTTAGGGCTGAAGTTCTCAAACTTCTTGAGCTTCGGGTTTGTCTACACTTAAAAATTATGGAAGACCCCAAAGAGGCGTTCTGCCTGTGAACTATATCTGGTGATATTTGCTGCGTTACAAGTTTGAACTAATAAACTTTAACAATATTTATTAATTTTTTTTTTTGGTATCATAATCTACAATTACATGAGGAACATTATGTTTACGAGACTCCCCCTTCACCAAGTCCCCCCCAACAAACCCCATTACAGTCACTGTCCATCAGCGTAGTAAGATGCTGTAGAGTCACTACTTGTCTTCTCTGTCTTGCACAGCCCTCCCCCCACATTATACATGCTAATCTTAGTGGCCCCCTTTCTTCCCTCCCCCTCGCCCCGTTATCCCCCCCTCACCACCCATCCTCCCCAGTCCCTTTCCCTTTGTTAAACTGTTAGTCCGTTCTTGAGTTCTGTGATACTGCTGCTGTTTGGTTCCTTCAGTTTTTGCTTTGTTCTTACACTCCACAGATGAGTGAAATCATTCGGTACTTGTCTTTCTCCGCCTGGCTTATTTCACTGAGCATAATACCCTCTAGCTCCATCCATGTTGTTGCAAATGGGAGGATTTGGTTTCTTCTTATGGCTGAATAATATTCCATTGTGTATATGTACCACATCTTCTTTATCCATTCATCTACTGATGGACACTTAGGTTGCTTCCATTTCTTGGCTATTGTAAATAGTGCTGCAATTAACATAGGGGTGCATATGTCTTTATCAAACTGAGCTCCTGCATTCTTAGGGCAAATTGCTAGGAGTGGACAGGCCTATGTTTTTTAACAATGTTAGGAGTGGGGAAATCAGGAAAAACTTTCATAGGTTAAAAGCTGCAGGTCTATTTGCAACAACATGGATGGAGCTAGAGGGTATTATGCTCAGTGAAATAAGCCAAGTAGAGAAAGACAAGTATCAAATGATTTCACACATCTGTGGAGTATAAGAACAAATAAAAAAACTGAAGGAGCAGGACAGCATCAGACTCACAGAACCCAAGAGTGGACTAACAGTTAACAAAGGGAAAGGGACTGGGGAGGATGGGTGGGAAGGGGAAAAAGGAGAAAAAGGGGCATTATGATTAGCAGACATAATGTAAGGGGGGTCATGGGGAAGGCAGTATAGCACAGAGAAACCAAGTAGTAGTGACTCTAGCATCTTACTAGGCTGGTGGACAGTGACTGCAATGGGGTATGTGGCGGGGACTTGATAATGGGGGGAATCTAGTAACATAATGTTGTTCAAGTAATTGTACATTCATGATACCAAAAAAAAAAAAAAGTATCCTCTGACAGTCTGTCCTCTTTCCTTAATTTTTTTTTAAATGTAACCATGTTATGTTCATAAGGTATTGGTCTGTCCCCCACTAGAGGTATGCTGTGGAGTACCAGAGCCACTCGCTATATGTGGCTATGATGTGGCTAGTCCGAATTGAGACGTCCTGTGAATGTATATATACACCAGGTTTTAAAGAATTCAAAATAAGTAAATTATCTCATTAAAATTTTTGTATTGATTAAATGTTGAAATAACATTGCAGGTTGAATTGTTTATTAAAGTTGATTTCACCTTCTTCTGTAACCTTTGTTTTAAAAAATGATTACTAGGAAATGTAAAATTGTGTCTGACACCCGGGGCTTGTATTTCTTTTGGACGGTGATGTTCTGGAATATAAGCCTAGGCAGGAACGTTTGTTTCTGAGGTACAGACACTGCTGTACCTCAGCAGAGAACAGAAACCCAGTAAGCAATATTTGCTGAATTAAGGAACCCAAAAGTAGAATGCCAGTCCTTCTTTTTGTTGTCTACCGCAGGGATCCATTTTTAGAAAATAACAAAACTTTGAGGTATAATTTCCATAAAAGTCACCCATTGTATAAGTGTATAATCCAACAATTTTTAGTGAATTCACCAGATTGTCCAACCGTCAACGTCCCTTTGCACCACCCCAATCGGATCCCCTCATGCTCCTTTACAGTCCATCCCCATCCCATCCCAAGGCGACGACTATACGTTGTCTCCGTAGATTTCCTGTGTTGGATTTCTAAGGAATGAATCCCTATGTCCTTGACCAGACCGGGCCATTGCTCTTCCCGGTTTCTGTCTGTCTCTCAACGCTGCTCAGCAGAGGCCCAGACCCACACGTGGCTCAGGGTTTGCTGGAGGGAAGGCGGGTGAGCTCGCGCCCCGCCCCCTTAGGGGTTCTGCAGCCCCGCGCCTTCCCAAGGCCCCGAAGGGCAGGCCTGGGGGCTCGTGGTCCGCTGCCGCCTCCTGAAGAGCACGTGGGGCTGCCTCGCTGTGCCCCACAGCTCTGCGGGAGGGGCGCCTACTCCCCAAGCCCTCCTCGCGGGGACTGCAGGTCCCAGCGGCCCGCACGGGCGCGAGCGCCGCATCAGCGCGTTCCAGGGCGTCCCGCGGCGGCTCCTAAGCCTGTTCTGCCGCTGGCGCCTAACCGCGCTGAGCCCCGCCCCGCCGGAGGCCTCGCCAGGGCCCCGCCCTTCTGCGTTGGACGGAAAGCCGCCGAGGCCGCCCCGCCGAGCCGCACGCGCGGGGAGCCCGGGCGTCGCAGGGTGCGCGCGAGGATGCTCCGGGCCGAGCGAGAAGGCCGCGGCCGCGTGCCCGCGTGGCGCGTGAGCTCGCGCCCGCCCCCTTAGGGGTTCTGCAGCCCCGCGCCTTCCCAAGGCCCCGAAGGGCAGGCCTGGGGGCTCGTGGTCCGCTGCCGCCTCCTGAAGAGCACGTGGGGCTGCCTCGCTGAGCCCCACAGCCCTGCGGGAGGGGCGCCTACTCCCCAAGCCCTCCTCGCGGGGACTGCAGGTCCCAGCGGCCCGCACGGGCGCGAGCGCCGCATCAGCGCGTTCCAGGGCGTCCCGCGGCGGCTCCTAAGCCTGCTCTGCCGCCGGGCGCCTAACCGCGCTGAGCCCCGCCCTGCCTGAGGTCCCGCCCGGGCCCCGCCCCTCTGCGTTGGACGAAAAGCCGCCGAGGCCGTCCCGCTGAGCCGCACGCGCGGGGAGCCCGGGCGTCGCAGGGTGCGCGCGAGGATGCTCCGGGCCGGGCGAGGCGGCCGCGGTAGCGGCCGCTGCCGCGCATGCGTGCCCGCGTCGCGGCTGAGCTCAGAAGATGCCCCCGGGGCAGGCCCGGCTGCGCGAGCGTGCCCGGCCGGCGGGCAGCGCTGTGGAAACCGGGGGACGCTGGGATAGCCGCGAGGCCCGGCGCGCGACCCCCGGAAGCGGTTAAAATCCGGTTTCTGCCGTCCCGGCCGCCTCTCTTCCTATCCCCATTCCTGCTCCTCCGTCATTTTCAGCCTCTTACCCCTTTAGAACCTATTCTAATTTGTTGATACATTGCTTTTTGAGGGGGCCTATCTCCGTTTCGAAGGGCGCAGGGGGCGCCGTGGGCGCCCCTCACCCCGCGTCACGCATGCAGTGTCTGCCCTCCCAACGGCTCTGGGCCTCGCTGCACCCCGCAGCCCCTTCTCCCTTGGAGAAGACTCCGCGGCCGCTGGCCACTGCACCCGTTTTCTTACCCGCGCCGTCCCCCAGGCCCCAACTGCCCCCTCGCAGCTCTCCAGCTCGTACCTGGGGCCCTGCCCTGACCTCCGCCCTTTCTGCATCTTGGCCTTGGATTCGCCGCCCCCCACTTCCAGGTTCGTTCTGCTAAACATTCTCTTTCCTCCTGAAGAGTCCTCCTCAGCTTGGGGATCCAGGTTTGTTTGTTTTTAGGATCTTCCAGAAAAAACAAAAATCTCTTCTCTATTTCTTGACTACACCCCTCCCCCTCCTTTTAGGAATTTAGAGCAAAAAATATCTTTCTTTCTTCACAGATTTTTTTTTTTTCCTCTATCCAGGATCGCTTTCCAGCAAAAATCCTTCCTTTCCATCAAGGATTTTTTGGTATATCTTTCCAACTCATTAACAAACCATTCATTCCCAGTTTCTCTCTCATCTGATATTTGTTTTCCCAACCCTCTTCCCCAACTCTGCAACAAAAATCTCTCTTGATCACCAGTTCTACCCCAGTTAGGCTTGTCCCAGCAAAATCCCCCAGGTCCCTCCCCAGAGAGGGGAGATAGGAAAGGAGGAAAAACCTTTTTCTTAACAACAAAACCCTTTTTCCCACCTAGATCTCTCCCTTTTGCTATTGCTTCGTTTCTTCTAAAAGTTGCCATCTCCTCCAATTTCTCACCAGTGTCCTTGCTTCCTTGGGGACCCAAGTTCTGAATTGTCCCCTTCCTTTCCAGCACCTGCTCTTCAGGACAAAAGAAGTTGGACGAATCCTGAATTTACCACCCGGCGTTCCAGGAGGCAATACCCAGTGGTCTGACCGTTGCTGTCCCTGTGGGTCCTGACCTGGGCCCTCCTGTTCCCTGGAGGATCCGTCACTTGCTCTTCCGGTGAGTTTCCGCCCTTCCTCGGTGGATTCCTTTCTTTCTCAGACGTGTTTCTGATCCCTCCAACAGTCTCTGTAGCAGTGGTGAGATCATTACAAAATTGCTGTTTGGGAAATCAGATAAGGAAAGGGGTTATTTATTGTTGTGCATGTTGACCTCTCTGGAGGAATGCAGACGTTTATTAGACTGCCTTATGTTTCATTGTTTATTGCAAAAATGCCTTTTCCTTCTCTAGCCCAGGCTAGCAACTTCAGATACCTACAGGCCCTGAGTGTGATCAACCAGACTGCGCCCTAAGCGACGCCAGTCAATGCAAATGGCCACATAGAAATGCCAGGACAGTGTTGCGAGAGCTTAATTTTTTTAAAGTATCGTTGATATACAATCTTATATTGGTTTCAGATGTACATTACGGTGATTCAGCAGTCCCTGAGACCACCTAACATTGTGACTGCAAATTACTGGGCCCCTTTATCCCCCTATCGCACCCCCGCCACCCCCCAGCGTCACCACCACACTGGCCCCATCCCCTCCTCCTTGGTAACCACTAGTCGCCCGTCAAAGTCCATGAGTGTCGTGCTGTTTTGTTCCTTCTGGTTTACTTTGCAGAACCTATTTTTTTTTTTTTTTTTGGTGAAGAGACCAGAACACTGTCTCTGTGTGAAACCTTTTGCTCTTTAAAAATGTTGACAATGAATTTAATAAATATTTAAAGACAGTGTAGGCCCCTCACAAAACATGTCTGCTGGCTGCCAGTTTCGAATTTTTGGTTTAGGGTTTCTCTCTGTGTTAGACACACTCACACAGATACATATCCCCCTGGGCACATGCGTATGTGCAGGACTTGTTCTCTTTAGGGCTGAAGTTCTCAAACTTCTTGAGCTTCGGGTTTGTCTACACTTAAAAATTATGGAAGACCCCAAAGAGGCGTTCTGCCTGTGAACTATATCTGGTGATATTTGCTGCGTTACAAGTTTGAACTAATAAACTTTAACAATATTTATTAATTTTTTTTTTTGGTATCATAATCTACAATTACATGAGGAACATTATGTTTACGAGACTCCCCCTTCACCAAGTCCCCCCCAACAAACCCCATTACAGTCACTGTCCATCAGCGTAGTAAGATGCTGTAGAGTCACTACTTGTCTTCTCTGTCTTGCACAGCCCTCCCCCCACATTATACATGCTAATCTTAGTGGCCCCCTTTCTTCCCTCCCCCTCGCCCCGTTATCCCCCCCTCACCACCCATCCTCCCCAGTCCCTTTCCCTTTGTTAAACTGTTAGTCCGTTCTTGAGTTCTGTGATACTGCTGCTGTTTGGTTCCTTCAGTTTTTGCTTTGTTCTTACACTCCACAGATGAGTGAAATCATTCGGTACTTGTCTTTCTCCGCCTGGCTTATTTCACTGAGCATAATACCCTCTAGCTCCATCCATGTTGTTGCAAATGGGAGGATTTGGTTTCTTCTTATGGCTGAATAATATTCCATTGTGTATATGTACCACATCTTCTTTATCCATTCATCTACTGATGGACACTTAGGTTGCTTCCATTTCTTGGCTATTGTAAATAGTGCTGCAATTAACATAGGGGTGCATATGTCTTTATCAAACTGAGCTCCTGCATTCTTAGGGCAAATTGCTAGGAGTGGACAGGCCTATGTTTTTTAACAATGTTAGGAGTGGGGAAATCAGGAAAAACTTTCATAGGTTAAAAGCTGCAGGTCTATTTGCAACAACATGGATGGAGCTAGAGGGTATTATGCTCAGTGAAATAAGCCAAGTAGAGAAAGACAAGTATCAAATGATTTCACACATCTGTGGAGTATAAGAACAAATAAAAAAACTGAAGGAGCAGGACAGCATCAGACTCACAGAACCCAAGAGTGGACTAACAGTTAACAAAGGGAAAGGGACTGGGGAGGATGGGTGGGAAGGGGAAAAAGGAGAAAAAGGGGCATTATGATTAGCAGACATAATGTAAGGGGGGTCATGGGGAAGGCAGTATAGCACAGAGAAACCAAGTAGTAGTGACTCTAGCATCTTACTAGGCTGGTGGACAGTGACTGCAATGGGGTATGTGGCGGGGACTTGATAATGGGGGGAATCTAGTAACATAATGTTGTTCAAGTAATTGTACATTCATGATACCAAAAAAAAAAAAAAGTATCCTCTGACAGTCTGTCCTCTTTCCTTAATTTTTTTTTAAATGTAACCATGTTATGTTCATAAGGTATTGGTCTGTCCCCCACTAGAGGTATGCTGTGGAGTACCAGAGCCACTCGCTATATGTGGCTATGATGTGGCTAGTCCGAATTGAGACGTCCTGTGAATGTATATATACACCAGGTTTTAAAGAATTCAAAATAAGTAAATTATCTCATTAAAATTTTTGTATTGATTAAATGTTGAAATAACATTGCAGGTTGAATTGTTTATTAAAGTTGATTTCACCTTCTTCTGTAACCTTTGTTTTAAAAAATGATTACTAGGAAATGTAAAATTGTGTCTGACACCCGGGGCTTGTATTTCTTTTGGACGGTGATGTTCTGGAATATAAGCCTAGGCAGGAACGTTTGTTTCTGAGGTACAGACACTGCTGTACCTCAGCAGAGAACAGAAACCCAGTAAGCAATATTTGCTGAATTAAGGAACCCAAAAGTAGAATGCCAGTCCTTCTTTTTGTTGTCTACCGCAGGGATCCATTTTTAGAAAATAACAAAACTTTGAGGTATAATTTCCATAAAAGTCACCCATTGTATAAGTGTATAATCCAACAATTTTTAGTGAATTCACCAGATTGTCCAACCGTCAACGTCCCTTTGCACCACCCCAATCGGATCCCCTCATGCTCCTTTACAGTCCATCCCCATCCCATCCCAAGGCGACGACTATACGTTGTCTCCGTAGATTTCCTGTGTTGGATTTCTAAGGAATGAATCCCTATGTCCTTGACCAGACCGGGCCATTGCTCTTCCCGGTTTCTGTCTGTCTCTCAACGCTGCTCAGCAGAGGCCCAGACCCACACGTGGCTCAGGGTTTGCTGGAGGGAAGGCGGGTGAGCTCGCGCCCCGCCCCCTTAGGGGTTCTGCAGCCCCGCGCCTTCCCAAGGCCCCGAAGGGCAGGCCTGGGGGCTCGTGGTCCGCTGCCGCCTCCTGAAGAGCACGTGGGGCTGCCTCGCTGTGCCCCACAGCTCTGCGGGAGGGGCGCCTACTCCCCAAGCCCTCCTCGCGGGGACTGCAGGTCCCAGCGGCCCGCACGGGCGCGAGCGCCGCATCAGCGCGTTCCAGGGCGTCCCGCGGCGGCTCCTAAGCCTGTTCTGCCGCTGGCGCCTAACCGCGCTGAGCCCCGCCCCGCCGGAGGCCTCGCCAGGGCCCCGCCCTTCTGCGTTGGACGGAAAGCCGCCGAGGCCGCCCCGCCGAGCCGCACGCGCGGGGAGCCCGGGCGTCGCAGGGTGCGCGCGAGGATGCTCCGGGCCGAGCGAGAAGGCCGCGGCCGCGTGCCCGCGTGGCGCGTGAGCTCGCGCCCGCCCCCTTAGGGGTTCTGCAGCCCCGCGCCTTCCCAAGGCCCCGAAGGGCAGGCCTGGGGGCTCGTGGTCCGCTGCCGCCTCCTGAAGAGCACGTGGGGCTGCCTCGCTGAGCCCCACAGCCCTGCGGGAGGGGCGCCTACTCCCCAAGCCCTCCTCGCGGGGACTGCAGGTCCCAGCGGCCCGCACGGGCGCGAGCGCCGCATCAGCGCGTTCCAGGGCGTCCCGCGGCGGCTCCTAAGCCTGCTCTGCCGCCGGGCGCCTAACCGCGCTGAGCCCCGCCCTGCCTGAGGTCCCGCCCGGGCCCCGCCCCTCTGCGTTGGACGAAAAGCCGCCGAGGCCGTCCCGCTGAGCCGCACGCGCGGGGAGCCCGGGCGTCGCAGGGTGCGCGCGAGGATGCTCCGGGCCGGGCGAGGCGGCCGCGGTAGCGGCCGCTGCCGCGCATGCGTGCCCGCGTCGCGGCTGAGCTCAGAAGATGCCCCCGGGGCAGGCCCGGCTGCGCGAGCGTGCCCGGCCGGCGGGCAGCGCTGTGGAAACCGGGGGACGCTGGGAGAGCCGCGAGGCCCGGCGCGCGACCCCCGGAAGCGGTTAAAATCCGGTTTCTGCCGTCCCGGCCGCCTCTCTTCCTATCCCCATTCCTGCTCCTCCGTCATTTTCAGCCTCTTACCCCTTTAGAACCTATTCTAATTTGTTGATACATTGCTTTTTGAGGGGGCCTATCTCCGTTTCGAAGGGCGCAGGGGGCGCCGTGGGCGCCCCTCACCCCGCGTCACGCATGCAGTGTCTGCCCTCCCAACGGCTCTGGGCCTCGCTGCACCCCGCAGCCCCTTCTCCCTTGGAGAAGACTCCGCGGCCGCTGGCCACTGCACCCGTTTTCTTACCCGCGCCGTCCCCCAGGCCCCAACTGCCCCCTCGCAGCTCTCCAGCTCGTACCTGGGGCCCTGCCCTGACCTCCGCCCTTTCTGCATCTTGGCCTTGGATTCGCCGCCCCCCACTTCCAGGTTCGTTCTGCTAAACATTCTCTTTCCTCCTGAAGAGTCCTCCTCAGCTTGGGGATCCAGGTTTGTTTGTTTTTAGGATCTTCCAGAAAAAACAAAAATCTCTTCTCTATTTCTTGACTACACCCCTCCCCCTCCTTTTAGGAATTTAGAGCAAAAAATATCTTTCTTTCTTCACAGATTTTTTTTTTTTCCTCTATCCAGGATCGCTTTCCAGCAAAAATCCTTCCTTTCCATCAAGGATTTTTTGGTATATCTTTCCAACTCATTAACAAACCATTCATTCCCAGTTTCTCTCTCATCTGATATTTGTTTTCCCAACCCTCTTCCCCAACTCTGCAACAAAAATCTCTCTTGATCACCAGTTCTACCCCAGTTAGGCTTGTCCCAGCAAAATCCCCCAGGTCCCTCCCCAGAGAGGGGAGATAGGAAAGGAGGAAAAACCTTTTTCTTAACAACAAAACCCTTTTTCCCACCTAGATCTCTCCCTTTTGCTATTGCTTCGTTTCTTCTAAAAGTTGCCATCTCCTCCAATTTCTCACCAGTGTCCTTGCTTCCTTGGGGACCCAAGTTCTGAATTGTCCCCTTCCTTTCCAGCACCTGCTCTTCAGGACAAAAGAAGTTGGACGAATCCTGAATTTACCACCCGGCGTTCCAGGAGGCAATACCCAGTGGTCTGACCGTTGCTGTCCCTGTGGGTCCTGACCTGGGCCCTCCTGTTCCCTGGAGGATCCGTCACTTGCTCTTCCGGTGAGTTTCCGCCCTTCCTCGGTGGATTCCTTTCTTTCTCAGACGTGTTTCTGATCCCTCCAACAGTCTCTGTAGCAGTGGTGAGATCATTACAAAATTGCTGTTTGGGAAATCAGATAAGGAAAGGGGTTATTTATTGTTGTGCATGTTGACCTCTCTGGAGGAATGCAGACGTTTATTAGACTGCCTTATGTTTCATTGTTTATTGCAAAAATGCCTTTTCCTTCTCTAGCCCAGGCTAGCAACTTCAGATACCTACAGGCCCTGAGTGTGATCAACCAGACTGCGCCCTAAGCGACGCCAGTCAATGCAAATGGCCACATAGAAATGCCAGGACAGTGTTGCGAGAGCTTAATTTTTTTAAAGTATCGTTGATATACAATCTTATATTGGTTTCAGATGTACATTACGGTGATTCAGCAGTCCCTGAGACCACCTAACATTGTGACTGCAAATTACTGGGCCCCTTTATCCCCCTATCGCACCCCCGCCACCCCCCAGCGTCACCACCACACTGGCCCCATCCCCTCCTCCTTGGTAACCACTAGTCGCCCGTCAATGTCCATGAGTGTCGTGCTGTTTTGTTCCTTCTGTTTTACTTTGCAGAACCTATTTTTTTTTTTTTTTGGTGAAGAGACCAGAACACTGTCTCTGTGTGAAACCTTTTGCTCTTTAAAAATGCTGACAATGAATTTAATAAATATTTAAAGACAGTGTAGGCCCCTCACAAAACATGTCTGCTGGCTGCCAGTTTCGAATTTTTGGTTTAGGGTTTCTCTCTGTGTTAGACACACTCACACAGATACATATCCCCCTGGGCACATGCGTATGTGCAGGACTTGTTCTCTTTAGGGCTGAAGTTCTCAAACTTCTTGAGCTTCGGGTTTGTCTACACTTAAAAATTATGGAAGACCCCAAAGAGGCGTTCTGCCTGTGAACTATATCTGGTGATATTTGCTGCGTTACAAGTTTGAACTAATAAACTTTAACAATATTTATTAATTTTTTTTTTTGGTATCATAATCTACAATTACATGAGGAACATTATGTTTACGAGACTCCCCCTTCACCAAGTCCCCCCCAACAAACCCCATTACAGTCACTGTCCATCAGCGTAGTAAGATGCTGTAGAGTCACTACTTGTCTTCTCTGTCTTGCACAGCCCTCCCCCCACATTATACATGCTAATCTTAGTGGCCCCCTTTCTTCCCTCCCCCTCGCCCCGTTATCCCCCCCTCACCACCCATCCTCCCCAGTCCCTTTCCCTTTGTTAAACTGTTAGTCCGTTCTTGAGTTCTGTGATACTGCTGCTGTTTGGTTCCTTCAGTTTTTGCTTTGTTCTTACACTCCACAGATGAGTGAAATCATTCGGTACTTGTCTTTCTCCGCCTGGCTTATTTCACTGAGCATAATACCCTCTAGCTCCATCCATGTTGTTGCAAATGGGAGGATTTGGTTTCTTCTTATGGCTGAATAATATTCCATTGTGTATATGTACCACATCTTCTTTATCCATTCATCTACTGATGGACACTTAGGTTGCTTCCATTTCTTGGCTATTGTAAATAGTGCTGCAATTAACATAGGGGTGCATATGTCTTTATCAAACTGAGCTCCTGCATTCTTAGGGCAAATTGCTAGGAGTGGACAGGCCTATGTTTTTTAACAATGTTAGGAGTGGGGAAATCAGGAAAAACTTTCATAGGTTAAAAGCTGCAGGTCTATTTGCAACAACATGGATGGAGCTAGAGGGTATTATGCTCAGTGAAATAAGCCAAGTAGAGAAAGACAAGTATCAAATGATTTCACACATCTGTGGAGTATAAGAACAAATAAAAAAACTGAAGGAGCAGGACAGCATCAGACTCACAGAACCCAAGAGTGGACTAACAGTTAACAAAGGGAAAGGGACTGGGGAGGATGGGTGGGAAGGGGAAAAAGGAGAAAAAGGGGCATTATGATTAGCAGACATAATGTAAGGGGGGTCATGGGGAAGGCAGTATAGCACAGAGAAACCAAGTAGTAGTGACTCTAGCATCTTACTAGGCTGGTGGACAGTGACTGCAATGGGGTATGTGGCGGGGACTTGATAATGGGGGGAATCTAGTAACATAATGTTGTTCAAGTAATTGTACATTCATGATACCAAAAAAAAAAAAAAGTATCCTCTGACAGTCTGTCCTCTTTCCTTAATTTTTTTTTAAATGTAACCATGTTATGTTCATAAGGTATTGGTCTGTCCCCCACTAGAGGTATGCTGTGGAGTACCAGAGCCACTCGCTATATGTGGCTATGATGTGGCTAGTCCGAATTGAGACGTCCTGTGAATGTATATATACACCAGGTTTTAAAGAATTCAAAATAAGTAAATTATCTCATTAAAATTTTTGTATTGATTAAATGTTGAAATAACATTGCAGGTTGAATTGTTTATTAAAGTTGATTTCACCTTCTTCTGTAACCTTTGTTTTAAAAAATGATTACTAGGAAATGTAAAATTGTGTCTGACACCCGGGGCTTGTATTTCTTTTGGACGGTGATGTTCTGGAATATAAGCCTAGGCAGGAACGTTTGTTTCTGAGGTACAGACACTGCTGTACCTCAGCAGAGAACAGAAACCCAGTAAGCAATATTTGCTGAATTAAGGAACCCAAAAGTAGAATGCCAGTCCTTCTTTTTGTTGTCTACCGCAGGGATCCATTTTTAGAAAATAACAAAACTTTGAGGTATAATTTCCATAAAAGTCACCCATTGTATAAGTGTATAATCCAACAATTTTTAGTGAATTCACCAGATTGTCCAACCGTCAACGTCCCTTTGCACCACCCCAATCGGATCCCCTCATGCTCCTTTACAGTCCATCCCCATCCCATCCCAAGGCGACGACTATACGTTGTCTCCGTAGATTTCCTGTGTTGGATTTCTAAGGAATGAATCCCTATGTCCTTGACCAGACCGGGCCATTGCTCTTCCCGGTTTCTGTCTGTCTCTCAACGCTGCTCAGCAGAGGCCCAGACCCACACGTGGCTCAGGGTTTGCTGGAGGGAAGGCGGGTGAGCTCGCGCCCCGCCCCCTTAGGGGTTCTGCAGCCCCGCGCCTTCCCAAGGCCCCGAAGGGCAGGCCTGGGGGCTCGTGGTCCGCTGCCGCCTCCTGAAGAGCACGTGGGGCTGCCTCGCTGTGCCCCACAGCTCTGCGGGAGGGGCGCCTACTCCCCAAGCCCTCCTCGCGGGGACTGCAGGTCCCAGCGGCCCGCACGGGCGCGAGCGCCGCATCAGCGCGTTCCAGGGCGTCCCGCGGCGGCTCCTAAGCCTGTTCTGCCGCTGGCGCCTAACCGCGCTGAGCCCCGCCCCGCCGGAGGCCTCGCCAGGGCCCCGCCCTTCTGCGTTGGACGGAAAGCCGCCGAGGCCGCCCCGCCGAGCCGCACGCGCGGGGAGCCCGGGCGTCGCAGGGTGCGCGCGAGGATGCTCCGGGCCGAGCGAGAAGGCCGCGGCCGCGTGCCCGCGTGGCGCGTGAGCTCGCGCCCGCCCCCTTAGGGGTTCTGCAGCCCCGCGCCTTCCCAAGGCCCCGAAGGGCAGGCCTGGGGGCTCGTGGTCCGCTGCCGCCTCCTGAAGAGCACGTGGGGCTGCCTCGCTGAGCCCCACAGCCCTGCGGGAGGGGCGCCTACTCCCCAAGCCCTCCTCGCGGGGACTGCAGGTCCCAGCGGCCCGCACGGGCGCGAGCGCCGCATCAGCGCGTTCCAGGGCGTCCCGCGGCGGCTCCTAAGCCTGCTCTGCCGCCGGGCGCCTAACCGCGCTGAGCCCCGCCCTGCCTGAGGTCCCGCCCGGGCCCCGCCCCTCTGCGTTGGACGAAAAGCCGCCGAGGCCGTCCCGCTGAGCCGCACGCGCGGGGAGCCCGGGCGTCGCAGGGTGCGCGCGAGGATGCTCCGGGCCGGGCGAGGCGGCCGCGGTAGCGGCCGCTGCCGCGCATGCGTGCCCGCGTCGCGGCTGAGCTCAGAAGATGCCCCCGGGGCAGGCCCGGCTGCGCGAGCGTGCCCGGCCGGCGGGCAGCGCTGTGGAAACCGGGGGACGCTGGGAGAGCCGCGAGGCCCGGCGCGCGACCCCCGGAAGCGGTTAAAATCCGGTTTCTGCCGTCCCGGCCGCCTCTCTTCCTATCCCCATTCCTGCTCCTCCGTCATTTTCAGCCTCTTACCCCTTTAGAACCTATTCTAATTTGTTGATACATTGCTTTTTGAGGGGGCCTATCTCCGTTTCGAAGGGCGCAGGGGGCGCCGTGGGCGCCCCTCACCCCGCGTCACGCATGCAGTGTCTGCCCTCCCAACGGCTCTGGGCCTCGCTGCACCCCGCAGCCCCTTCTCCCTTGGAGAAGACTCCGCGGCCGCTGGCCACTGCACCCGTTTTCTTACCCGCGCCGTCCCCCAGGCCCCAACTGCCCCCTCGCAGCTCTCCAGCTCGTACCTGGGGCCCTGCCCTGACCTCCGCCCTTTCTGCATCTTGGCCTTGGATTCGCCGCCCCCCACTTCCAGGTTCGTTCTGCTAAACATTCTCTTTCCTCCTGAAGAGTCCTCCTCAGCTTGGGGATCCAGGTTTGTTTGTTTTTAGGATCTTCCAGAAAAAACAAAAATCTCTTCTCTATTTCTTGACTACACCCCTCCCCCTCCTTTTAGGAATTTAGAGCAAAAAATATCTTTCTTTCTTCACAGATTTTTTTTTTTTCCTCTATCCAGGATCGCTTTCCAGCAAAAATCCTTCCTTTCCATCAAGGATTTTTTGGTATATCTTTCCAACTCATTAACAAACCATTCATTCCCAGTTTCTCTCTCATCTGATATTTGTTTTCCCAACCCTCTTCCCCAACTCTGCAACAAAAATCTCTCTTGATCACCAGTTCTACCCCAGTTAGGCTTGTCCCAGCAAAATCCCCCAGGTCCCTCCCCAGAGAGGGGAGATAGGAAAGGAGGAAAAACCTTTTTCTTAACAACAAAACCCTTTTTCCCACCTAGATCTCTCCCTTTTGCTATTGCTTCGTTTCTTCTAAAAGTTGCCATCTCCTCCAATTTCTCACCAGTGTCCTTGCTTCCTTGGGGACCCAAGTTCTGAATTGTCCCCTTCCTTTCCAGCACCTGCTCTTCAGGACAAAAGAAGTTGGACGAATCCTGAATTTACCACCCGGCGTTCCAGGAGGCAATACCCAGTGGTCTGACCGTTGCTGTCCCTGTGGGTCCTGACCTGGGCCCTCCTGTTCCCTGGAGGATCCGTCACTTGCTCTTCCGGTGAGTTTCCGCCCTTCCTCGGTGGATTCCTTTCTTTCTCAGACGTGTTTCTGATCCCTCCAACAGTCTCTGTAGCAGTGGTGAGATCATTACAAAATTGCTGTTTGGGAAATCAGATAAGGAAAGGGGTTATTTATTGTTGTGCATGTTGACCTCTCTGGAGGAATGCAGACGTTTATTAGACTGCCTTATGTTTCATTGTTTATTGCAAAAATGCCTTTTCCTTCTCTAGCCCAGGCTAGCAACTTCAGATACCTACAGGCCCTGAGTGTGATCAACCAGACTGCGCCCTAAGCGACGCCAGTCAATGCAAATGGCCACATAGAAATGCCAGGACAGTGTTGCGAGAGCTTAATTTTTTTAAAGTATCGTTGATATACAATCTTATATTGGTTTCAGATGTACATTACGGTGATTCAGCAGTCCCTGAGACCACCTAACATTGTGACTGCAAATTACTGGGCCCCTTTATCCCCCTATCGCACCCCCGCCACCCCCCAGCGTCACCACCACACTGGCCCCATCCCCTCCTCCTTGGTAACCACTAGTCGCCCGTCAATGTCCATGAGTGTCGTGCTGTTTTGTTCCTTCTGTTTTACTTTGCAGAACCTATTTTTTTTTTTTTTTGGTGAAGAGACCAGAACACTGTCTCTGTGTGAAACCTTTTGCTCTTTAAAAATGCTGACAATGAATTTAATAAATATTTAAAGACAGTGTAGGCCCCTCACAAAACATGTCTGCTGGCTGCCAGTTTCGAATTTTTGGTTTAGGGTTTCTCTCTGTGTTAGACACACTCACACAGATACATATCCCCCTGGGCACATGCGTATGTGCAGGACTTGTTCTCTTTAGGGCTGAAGTTCTCAAACTTCTTGAGCTTATGGCTTGTCTACACTTAAAAATTATGGAAGACCCCAAAGAGGCGTTCTGCCTGTGAACTATATCTGGTGATATTTGCTGCGTTACAAGTTTGAACTAATAAACTTTAACAATATTTATTAATTCTTTTTTTTTTGGTATCATAATCTACAATTACATGAGGAACATTATGTTTACGAGACTCCCCCTTCACCAAGTCCCCCCCAACAAACCCCATTACAGTCACTGTCCATCAGCGTAGTAAGATGCTGTAGAGTCACTACTTGTCTTCTCTGTCTTGCACAGCCCTCCCCCCACATTATACATGCTAATCTTAGTGGCCCCCTTTCTTCCCTCCCCCTCGCCCCGTTATCCCTCCCTTCCCACCCATCCTCCCCAGTCCCTTTCCCTTTGTTAAACTGTTAGTCCGTTCTTGAGTTCTGTGATACTGCTGCTGTTTGGTTCCTTCAGTTTTTGCTTTGTTCTTACACTCCACAGATGAGTGAAATCATTCGGTACTTGTCTTTCTCCGCCTGGCTTATTTCACTGAGCATAATACCCTCTAGCTCCATCCATGTTGTTGCAAATGGGAGGATTTGGTTTCTTCTTATTCCTGAATAATAAATATTCCATTGTGTATAGGAACCACATGTTCTTCATCCATTCCTCTACTGATCGACACACTTAGGGTGCTTCTGTTTCCTGGCTTTTGTAAATAGTGCTGCAGTAAACATAGGGTTGCATCTGTCTTTTTCAAACTGGGCTGCTGTATTCTTAGGGTAAATTAGTAGAGGTGGAATTCCTGGGTGAAATGGTATTTCTATTCAGTTCATTTTTAAATAGTAATAGTAGACCGTTCTATGTTAACAAAATTGACATTTTTATTCAGAGACTGTTTCAGAAAAGAAATAATTTAGTGAGAATAATAGCATTGTTTTACTGTTGTTTCTTATAACTGCTTTTGCATTCCGCCTCTTTGGATATGTCCTATAGACTGTGTAAAGTATCCGTGAAAATGAAAAAGGCAGATATTTTTATGAAAATAGTTTTGTCCTCGTCGACTTCCGGAGAGACTCTTGAAGACTTGGGGGCTCCCCACATTGCCGTCCACCTCACCGTGAAAACTGCTCCTCTAGGTTTTAGTGCTTATTTGCACCTTCTGTTAGGATCGGCTTTTAGAGTGAGAAACTTTGGTGTCTCTTTTCTTCGTTTAGTTAATTTTGTGTAAGAAATTTTCCTGGGAAATGCAGTCAGAGGCTTCTGATCGCTCCATGTCTTTGTCTTTCACAATGTAAGCTTTAAATCTGCTCTTTTCATGAGGCATCAGAGGAAATGAGTTAAACTTCTGGTAAAGATTATATTGGTTGGATGGCCAGAGGAGGGAGTCTTCCTTGACTGGTCAGTTTAAAAAAGTGGGTGCAGAGTATTACACAGGAGTCCCTGCCTCAAGTGTGGAATCACAACACAGTGGAGTGGTTATGTGTGAGGGCTTTGAAGTCAGTCTACCTGGGGGTGAATCATGACCTTGATTTGGGGTAAGTTACTTAACTTCTCTAGACTTTACCTCATCCGTAAAATAGGGTTAATAATATAACATATAGCCTCAAAGGGGCATTGTGGGTATTAAATGAGATGATATATACATGGTTAGAGTAGGGCATGGTATATGATAAAGCCTTGGTAAATGTTTGTGTCTACTCTTACTATTATGATAATGATTATTATAGGGGTCTGGCAGGAAGATAAGTGAGGACTCTGTGGACTGGAGGCCACAGCCTTCTCCAGAGACGGCACCGTCTGTCAGCTCTCTCATTGATAACTATCAGGGAATATCAAATCTGGTAATTTTTAAGAGAAGCCAGAAATCCACATATTTCGTTGAAATCTCTCCATTAAAAAATGTCAGTGGCTGATCCATTTTTAATGAGCACTGTAGGCCAAGCAAAACAGGTGTATGTTTTTTTTGTTGTTATGAAGTTTTTTTTTTGTATCATTAATGTACAATTACTTAAAACAACATTATGGTTATTAGACTCCTCCCCCCACATACCCCATTATAGTCAGTGTCCATCAGCATAGTAAGATGCTAGAGTCATTACTTGTCTTCTCTGTATACTGCCTTTCCCATGTGCCCACCCACTACATTATGTGTGCTAATCGTAATGCCCTTTTCCCCCTTATACCTCCCTTCCCACCCTTCCTCCCCAGTCCCTTTCCCTTTGGTAACTGTTAGTCCATTCTTGGGTTCTGTGATACTGCTGCTGTTTTGTTCCTTCAGTTTTTGCTTTGTTCTTATACTCCACAGATGAGTGAAATCATTCGGTACTTGTCTTTCTCCACCTGGCTTATTTCACTGAGCATAATACCCTCTAGCTCCATCCATGTTTTTGCAAATGGGAGGATTTGTTTTCTTCTTATGGCTGAATAATGTTGCATTGTGTATGTGTACCACATGTTCTTTATCCATTCATCTATTGATTGATGCACTTAGGTTGCTTCCATTTCTTGGCTATTGTAAATAGTGCTGCAATAAACGTAGGGGTCCATATGTCTTTTTCAAACTGGGCTCCTGCATTCTTAAGTCAAGTTGCTAGGAGAGAACAGGCCCATGTTTTTTAACAATGTTAGAAGTGGGAAAATCAGGAAAAACTTTCATACGTTTAAAGCTGCAGGTCTGTCCTTTTATGCAGCTCCCCACAGCCTGGTATTGCTGAAACATGATCACTTCCTCCCTGCAACACCGATGCAGAGGGAAAAAATAGGGTGACACTTGGGTTAAAAAAGGCTGATGGTCCAACAGGTTGGGGCTTTTCAGAGAGGAAGAGAGGTGTACCATTGGAATCCTCTCACTCTTCAGTGAAATGGCTGCTGAGAGCCATCTTTGATCAGAGTTCTGTGCCAGACAAGATTTTATTGGAAATATGCACACATAAAGCAGAGTCACAGCCACCTAGAACTTAGAGTCTGGAGAAAATTGAAGAACCTGAAAGAGTAATTCTGAGTCCATTTGGGATTAGTGTTAAATGCATTATGAGACAAGTGTTTATTGGAGTTCAGAGGAAGAAGAAATAACCTCGGACTGTGTTATGTTAACAGTATTCTCTAGGTCGAGGGGGCATTTACGCCTGATTTTGAAGGGTTCATTTGGCAAAACTGACTAAAGAGATGTTGTTTAAAGGAAACCACACAAATCAGGGTTTTGAATTCACATGCTTCTAGAGGCCTGGCAGGGAATATAAATGAGAGGGTGAGTGGGTGTGAGAGAACAGGGAGTGGTGGGGACTGTTGCAAACTGTCGGGGGCATGCTCTGTCTAAAGCAGGTACAGCTTTTTAGCTCCAGCCACTTGTTACTTTGCAGGAATGTGGACTGAGTGTTGACAAATCCTCAGATTTTTTCCCCCAGAATTTTAAATATAAGTTGGAAGTCTTAATGTAAAGTCTCTTTATCTGCAGTGTCTAATGTGGTAAGCATTAGCCACTTGTATCTATATAAATTTAAACTGAATTAAAATAAAATAAATAGTCCCTCAGTGTATCAGCTGCATTTCTAGGTGTCCCTTAGCTCTGTGGCTCGTGGCTGTCATTAGTGCAGATTTAGAACATTTCTATAAGCAGAGAAAGTTCTTCTGGAGAGTAATACACTATCCAAAAGAACTCAGACAGATTTTTCAATTTGATAACTGGTAGGAAATATTTAAATTTACTGCAGGCTAAACGAAACATCTTTGTAGACCAGGTAAACATTCAGATTTTTCCCTCCCTTCCTCCAAACAATGCCACAGTAAACGTTATTTATCTCGTGTGGACTTCCTGCTGCTGTCTAGAACCATATGGGAGATTCCCCCCCCAACAAAAGGTAGCATTTCACAGACTTCTTTCTCTTCCTACCCCCACCAGTCATGGAGTGATGACCCTGTTTTCAAAGAAAAAAATTGAAATTGCATTGGGTCCCCAGTGTTGACTTAAATTTTTTTTTAAACAAGGCAAAAATGTTGATGAAAGTAGGCTTATATTCCTAGAGCTTAACAGTTCTTGTGTTATACAGTTCTCTCTGCTATAAAGTCAGCATGCAGTTAAACACAAGCCAAGCAACCGAGCCAATGTAATTCAAAATACAAACATGCTATTTTGCTGAAATTTAGCTGCCTCCTTGAAACAACTACTTTCCCGACTGCCACACTGAGCCCTTTTGCATTTAGCAGACCCTGTGATGTCTCAATTCTTCCATCCTTTCTCAGTTTGAACTACAGTAAAACCTCCATTTGTACCAGGATGCCTGTTGGCTTTTAACTGAGCCAAAGGTATTACAGTGAGCTAAATCCACCTCTAGCTTCTTCTCATTAGCCTGTGGCAGTAAAAGTAGTCCTTGTTGGCCTTAGTGCCATTGTAAACATACCCTAGGCATTGAAACCAAATGGTAGCACTTGGTTATAGAGTGTTAATCCAGTCATCTAGATACACTGATTTTTTTTCTTTTAGGTAATTCTTAAAATGAAAACATATAAAATTCTTGGAAAGAGTATCTGGACCCTTGGGGATATCTACAAGGATCCAGGGCACCACAGACCCTGCCCCGCAGGGACATGGAAGGTGCTGACACTTGATGAATTGAATTTGTGTGGTGACAGAACCCAAGTAAATTCAATATCGGCTGAGGGGGCTTGCTTTACTTTGTGGAAAAACACGGCCTTTGGACTTTGGGCTTGCTTGCCTGAGGTTGTAACCAGACCGATGTGTTCTATGGACTTTGGGAGTATGCTGGAAAGCAGGTGATTCAAGCGTTGGGGGATTCCAGAGACAGTCTTTCTCCCGCCCTGTCCCCACCCAGCACCTCTTGTGTTTTCTAGTTTAACGGGTACACAATGTGGTCTGCCGTTTATTTGATAAGGAATCAGTATTGTGTGGTGGATAAGCACACAGCTCTAAAGTCAAATTATCTGGGTTTAAGATCTGGCTCAACTACTTGTTAAGTACATGACTTTGGACAGATTACTTGTCCTCTTAGAGTCCCTTTCCTTCTCTGTAAAATGGAAGTAATAATAGAACCAGCCTCTGGGTAGTGAGGAGTGAGTGAATGAATGCATGTAAAGCAGTTGGTATAATCCATGAGAAGGAGAAAATGCTTAATATCTTATTTTACAAAATACTACTTTATATTTTATCAGCTTGTTTTATTACTGGGAGATGAATAAAGCTGGGTTCTTTGCTCCTCGGAGGACTGAAAACAGCTTCCAGCAGCACTGTTGGAAACGAGAATTGGCAGGGAAAATCATTTTGCCTCTGAATATAAACTAATACAGTTCACACACCCCCTTTTCTCTGCAGTTTAGAAACCTAGGAAGTTCTGATAATGCCAGGGTGTCCCAGTCTCCTTTGGTGGCCAAACCTGAATTCACATGTTGCTCTTTACAGTCTATTTATTTCACTTTATTCTGAGTCATCCTAAGTGTTGATGCAGAATGAATGATTTGGTCACCAGGTGCTGTCCTGGACCCCCTGGGGATTATTTAAAACACGGTGTATGCATTATGCACCTTTCTAAATCCTCCATGTTGTGAATTCTGGAACTCAGTCAGGTCCCAGAGCTGTGGTCCAGGTCTGTGGACCTGTATTCAACTTTGAATTTGAGCTCCCTCAGTGGGCTACACGCGCAGACACACAGGGAGATGCACAATGTGAAACGCAGGTGTTGAGGGCACAGCCGTTCCATTACATCTCAACACAAAAAGATTTTAAACAGTATACACTGATATAGCCTGGTAGTCCAGGCCCAACTCCTGGTATCCTAGCGTCCATCAGATTTGTTATCAGTGAATCAGTACATGTTTATTAAGTGTGTAGGTGTGGATAGAAGTATTCATAAAAGCCAAAATGGAAACAATCCAGATGCCCATCAATAGATTAATAGAGGCAGAAAATGTGGCCTATACAGACAATCCAATGTTTCCTGGTCATAAAAATGATGAAGTAATGGTACATGCCGCGAAATGTGCATTAACCCAGAAAAATGCCATGCTTACTGGTAAAAGAAGCCAGACATAAAAGGCCACATCTTGTTTGATTCCATTTGTATGAAATGGATGACCCTGTGAATGGACCGTACTTTGTTTGCATGCGTCGTAACTTTTTGTTGAGAAACTGGACATGTTGAACATTCCAACATGGTGACTCTGGGAGTCGGATTTTCCCTCTACCCCAGGGCTGCTTGTTGCTCTTCCTCGTGGTTGTAACTGTGTTTAGGGACTTTTCTAGACTATTTCTTTGGACTGTTCTTTGTCACATGCTGTCAGTGAAGTGTCTTTCCATTATATTAAAAATTTTTTTTATTAAGGTATTATTGATATATGCTCTTATGAGGGTTTCACATGTAAAAACAGTGTGGTTACTACATTCACCCATATTATCAAGTCCCCCCACACCCCATTGCAATCACTGTCCATCAGTGTAATAAGATGCCACAGAGTCACTGTTTGCCTTCTCTGTGCTACACTGGTTTTCCCGTGATCCCCCACACCATGTGTACTAAACATAATACCCCTCAATCCCCTTCTCCCTCCCTCCCCATCTGCCCTCCCCATCCCTCCCCTCTGGTAACATCTAATCCCTTCTTGGAGTCTGAGTCTGCTCCTATTTTGTTCCTTCAGTTCTGCTTCGTTGTTATACTTCACAAATGAGGGAAATCATTTGGCACTTGTCTTTCTCCACCTGGCTTATTTCACTGAGCATAATGTCCTCCAGCTCCATCCATGTTGTTATAAATGGTAGGATTTGTTTTCTTCTTATGGCTGAATAATATTCCATTGTGTATGTGTACCACATCTTCTTTATCCATTCATCTACTGATGGACACTTAGGTTGCTTCCATATCTTGGCTATTGTAAAAAGTGCTGCAATAAACACAGGGGTGCATATGTGTTTTTGAGTCTGAGAAATTGTATTCTTTGGGTAAATTCCAAGGAGTGGGATTCCCAGGTCAAATGGTGTTTCTATTTTTAGTTTTTTGAAGAACCTCCATATTGCTTCCACAATGGTTGAGCTAGTTTACATTCCCAGCAGCAGTGTAGGAGGTTTCCCTTTCTCTGCATTCTCGCCAGCATTTGTTGTTCCTAGTCTTTTCTATGTTGGCCATCCTAACTAGTGTGAGGTGATATGTCACTGTGGTTTTACTTTGCATTTCCCTGATAATTAGCAATGTGAAACATCTTTTCATGTGTCTGTTGGCCATCTGAATTTCTTCTTTGGAGAAGTGTCTGTTCATATCCTCTGCCTATTTTTTAATGCAGTTATTTGCTTTTTGGGTGTTGAGGTGTATGAATTCTTTATATATTTTGGATGTTAACCTCTTGTCAGATATGTCATTTACAGATAAATTCTCCCATACTGTAGGATGCCTTTTTGTTCTGCTGCTGATGTCCTTTGCTGTACAGAAACTTTTTAGCATGATGTAGTCCCATGCATTCGTTTTTTATTTTGTTTCCTTTGCCTGAGGAGATGCATTCAGGAAAAAGTTGCTCATGTTTATATTCAAGAGATTTTTGCCTATGTTTTCTTCTAAGAGTTTTATGGTTTCATGACTTACATTCAGGTCTTTGATCCATTTTGAGTTTCCTTTTGTGTATGGGGTTAGACAATAATAAGTTTCATTCTCTTGCACGTAGATGTCCAGTTTTGCCAACACCAATTGTTGAAGAGGCTGTCATTTCTCCATTGTATATCCATGGCTTCTTTATCATATATTAACTGTCCATATATGCTTGAGTTTATATCAGGGCTCTCTAGTCTATTCCACTGGTCTATGGGTCTGTTCTTGTGCCTGTACCAAATTCTCTTGATTAGTGTGGCTTGTAGTAGAGCTTGAAGTCAGGTAGTATAATCCCCCCGACTTTATTCTTCCTTCTCAGGATTGCTTTGGCTATTCGGGGTCTTTTGTGGTTCCATATGAATTTTAGAACTACTTGCCCTAGTTGCTTTAATGTTTTCAACAAATGCCATCCCCATGGCTACTCTACTTGCTGCGTGAGTTCTAGGTTAGGCAAAGTCAAAGCAAGACCTTTGTGTTAGCTTTTCAAGAGCCATCCAGGTCAAGAGAGACATCAGTTCTTTGATTCTTTGAGAACAAGATTGTCTCTGCTCCCTCCTACACCAGGAGGCCCCAGGTGGAACTGGATGCTGTCTTCAAACTTTTGTGGAGCTGGGGAGTGGGATGGGGCAAGGGGAAGTTACAGTGTCACAGGCTTCTCCTACCAGGTTTCATTCACCATTTTCTTTATCGGAGTTCACTTGGTTACTATGAAGCATTGACTTTCTTCCAGAGTTCTGATGAAGTTTTTCTCAGTGGGGGCACAGGTAGGAAGTTTTTAAATTACGAATTCAATCTTTTTACTTGATACAAGTCTACTCAGGTAGTCTGGGTCCCCTTGAGTCAGTTTGGGTAATTTGTATCTTTCTAGGAATTTGTCCACTTCAATCCAAGTTTCCTAATTTGTTGGCATGTAATTGTTTGTAGTATTTCTTTATAATCCTTTTTGTTTTTGTAGGGTCATTAGTGATGTCCCCTCTTTAATTTCTGATTTTAGAAATTTGAGTCTTTTTTTTTCCTCTTTTTCTTTTCTTGAGATAAATCCTACTAGTTTAGATGCTACATAGTTTATTCCTTTCCTTTTGGTAGTTACACTTAAGATTCCTTTAGAGTTTATACTTAAAATATAAAATCAATCATTGTCACTTTCTTTTTCCCAAATGATTCAGAAACCTGTGAACTCTTAAGCCTTGACTGAGAAAAGTCTGCATTGCTCCTTAAATACAGATGTTGCTGTGTGTTGAGTTCTGGGCTGGCTCCCACCTTTCCTTTGTCTGCTGATGGTATTATTCCTCACCTTCCAGCGTTATTTCTGTTGAGAAGTTTGTCACCAGACTAGTCATCTTCCCTTTGTAAATCATCTGCTGCTTCTTTTTGGTAGCTTTTTAGGGTGTCCTCTTTGTCTTTAGTGTTTGGCAGTTCTGCTGCATGTCAGGGAGTGAATTCATTTTTATTTATTCTGCTCTGGCCTTGAAATGATTGGTTGTTATTAACCCCATGTCTTTACGAATCAGATCTTTAAGCCTGGCGTCATGTGCTTCTGCAGTCCTGGGAGTTCCTCCATTATCTCTTTAGTATTCTGTCCTCCTGTAGTGTCTCCTCTTTCCTCATTTCCCTATTAGACATAGGCCTGAGACTTTTGCATCTGCTTCTCATGTTTCCTCAATTTCTCATTCATATTTTCCATGTCTTTATCTCTCTGTGCTGAATTTGGGGGGGAGTTTCTCAGATTGCTCTGCTGATTAATTATTCCTCTTTAGCACTGTTTAATCTGCTCTTTAACCTGCCAGTGAATTTTTATTTAAATACCTTTCATTTCTAGGAATTCCAATTGCTCCTTTGAAAACATATTTGTTTTTGTCTCATACTGACTCTTTCTTTTCTTGTGCTGGGTTTTCTTTTTTTTTTTGTTATCATTAATCTACAATTATATAAACAACATTATGTTTACTAGGGTCCCCCCTTCACCAAGTCTTCCCCACAAACCCCATTACAGTCACTGTCGATCAGCATGGTAAGATGTTGTAGAATCACTACTTGTCTTCTCTGTGTTGCACAGACCTCCCCATTCCTCCACCCCACACTATACATGCTAATCGTAATACCCCTTTTCTTTTTCCCCTCCCTTATCCCTCCCTTCCCTCCCATTCTCCCCAGTCCCTTTCCCTTTGGTAACTGTTAGTCCATTCTTGGGTTCTGTGATTCTGCTGCTGTTTTGTTCCTTCAGTTTTTCTTTGTTCTTATACTCCACATATGAGTGAAATCATTTGGTACTTGTCTTTCTCCGCCTGGCTTATTTCACTGAGCATAATACCCTCTAGCTCCATCTATGTTGTTGCAAGTGGTAGGATTTGTTTTCTTCTTATGGCTGAATAATATTCCATTGTGTATGTGTACCACTTCTTCTTTATCCACTCATCTACTGATGGACACTTAGGTTGTTTCCATTTCTTGGCTATGGTAAATAGTGCTGCGATAAACATAGGGGTGCATATGTCTTTTTCAAACTGGGCTTTGTGCTGGGTTTTCTCATCTTTCATTGTCCTGTTTTTATTTATTTATTTTTATTTTTTTATTTTAATTCTTGGAGTGCTTCTCTAGGCTTGTGTGCAGAATTTCTCTTTCATTTCTTTAACTGTCCTGTGGATGTCATGGCTCTTCTGGGGTCCCAGGTCTCCATTTCCTGTGAGCTCAAGGTCCTGTTCCTTTTTCCTTATGTCTGTTTTGACCCTAGGTGCCAGCCTCCAAGGTAATGTTCTGTAATATAAATTTAATATAAGGCATATATAATTTAGAATTTTCTAGGAGCCACATTGAAAAGTAGAGGCAGACAAAATGAATTTTAATAACATTTAACCCACTATATCTAAAGTACCACTACAACATGTAATAATGTAAAACATTACAGATACATTCTTTCTTTTGATTTGCATTAAATCTTCTAAATCGACTGTGTATTTTATATTCACAGTGTGTCTCAACTTGAGCCTTCCACAGTTCAAGCGCTTCAGAGCCACATATGCCTTGTGGCTGCCGTATTGGGTGATGGCTCTGAGTCCTGTATCTGAGTCTGATTTTCCCCTAAGCAGACCCGAGCTTGTACCTCCGAATTGTCTTTGAGTTTTTGCATTTTTCCTGGCAACTTGGGGGTTTACCTGTCTCTTGAGCTTGGCTATGTATTAAAAATTATCTTTTGTCATATTTGTATGTGTTCATTGCTGGAGAAGAAGGTTGGTTCAGTCCATGAAGTTGCTGGAAATCTTTTAATTTATTCCCAACAATCACGTTATGATGGAGGTACTCTTAGGCCCAATTTACAGAAGAGAAAATACGCTTGTGGAGCTTAAGTGAATTACCTGTGATCACATGGCTGTTAAATGGCAGAGAACAGACCCAGATACAGGTCTGTTTGAAGTCCAAGTCCATGCTCTATATGCTCCATGGCCATCTCATAATTTTGATTCCTCCTTGTTTGTTTTCAGGAATTAGAAACCACCGAGGGATCTCTCCTCCCCGAGTCCTTGCAAGCCTTGCTCGTCTGGAGAGTAGCTCTTGGCCAAGATTTGACAGCAGAGAGCCATGGACCAGAACAGCGCAGGGGAGGAGGGTGCCCTTCCATCCGAGATACACCTCTCTTCATTTTCTGAGAGTCAAGGACTCAACTGCATCAATGCCCTCAACCAGGATCTGGGTCCCAGCTCCCGAGACCTGCTCTATGCTGGCCTGAGTCGTTTGGACATGGACCCCAGCCTCCCAGCACCCAATGTGCCCAGCAAGGTGCTGGAGGACAACTTGGATGCTTTCTCCCTGTACTCTGGGGAGGACCGTGACTCCGTGAAGCTGCTGGAGAAGTATGCAGACCCAGCATCTCAGGCTTCTTTACAGGGTGAGGCTGTCCACCTGGGTCCCAGGGCCTGGTGGGCTGTGTGAAATTGCCTGGGCTAGCTACATGTTGATTCTGTGTGGACTGGTTAAGGAAACTTTCCTTTTCTGTGGATGAATGGGGAAGGACAGTCACCTTTTGGTTTTCTGCTTGGGCATCGTTCCCAATTTGCTAGTCAAGGAAACTAAATACCGATCCTAGGAAATAATGCTGAGAAGTTTAGATGTTTGGAGATATCCTAATCTTGTGTGTGGGGTGGGCAGACCTTTGAGTTGCTGAGAGACTTTCCTGCCCTTGCCACATCTCAGAGGCTCTTCTCATGTTTGCAGAATGAGCTAGGATCCTGTCCATTTGCTCCTTGGTTGTCTCTTCTTCCTAAGGATCAATGTCTTCATCTGCAAAGTGGGGGATGATAATACGCACTCTGCTTTCCCCAGAGTAACAGCAGTCAGAAGCAAAAGAAGAAATGAATGTAAAAGCCCCTCATAGATTATAAAGCACTGGACAGTGCGCAGGTTTTTATCGATATTGTTAGAGTTAATGCCAGCAGTCCATTGATTTAGTTCCAAGTCTTCTCTTCAGCAAACAGAGAACTAAAGCAATAATTAGAGACCTTGCTTGTCTCCTTTTGCTTTGCCTTCAGGCTTCCCACGCAAGATAAATTCAGTTTTTGTTTTAGCCCTCTTCATGATATCCTTAGGTAAGATGCTTAGGTGGGTTGATCGAGTGAGAGTCACACCACGTGCGTGGAAAGCCACATCTGGAGTGGCCCTGCAAACTGCTGGTTGGGATAAGCAGCTAACAAAGCCCCCTGAAGACTTGCTAAAATGAAAAACATCTGAGGCCCCCACTCCACGCAAGGTGCAGTGCCCCCGTGTTGAAACAGTGGCTAAATATAAATTCCTAGAATCGGGACATCCGTGGTGCTGCCCTGGGCACTGGACAGGCCTGTGGATACAGTAATTGGGGTTCTCAACCCCGTCCACAGAAATTAACATGAAAATGCCAGTGTTAAAACGTGTGCACATGTCAGAGAAGATAAGTAGTGATTCTACAGGATCTTAGTACGCTGGTGGACAGTGACTGTAATGGGGGTTGTGGGGGGGACTTGGTGAAGGGGGGAGCCTAGTAAACATAATGTTCCTCATGTAATTTTAGATTGATGATACAAAAAAAAAAGCGTGTGCACATGTGTGCATTTTGCTGGCCAGAAAAGCTGTAGCTTTCACCAGATTTTCATACGGATCCATGCACCCCACTGTAAAATGTTACAATGATTAACCTAGTTCAACATTTCCAAATTCATTTTAAATTGCATTTTTTTAACCTTGTTAAAAAAATCCACTGAACATTAAGTTTTAACTCTTTGTTTTTTTAATACATAACTTAAATTCATAAATGCATATACTTAGATTAATTTTAAGTTTTAAGTTAGAAAAGTAATGCATATTTATTTAAGAAAACCTTGAAAATGAAGAAGAGTAACAAGAAAAATCCCCACCCTGGCTCCCACACATAGATTTTTTAAAACATGGGTGAAGTCACTCAGAAAGACATGGTTTTGCAGAAATTAAGTGGACATTTCTATTTGAAAATTTTAAACCTTAGTATATTTGCTTTCATATATAAAGGTAGAATATTCAGTTATCGTTGTAATGATTATTGCATTGTATTGGTTGGCCATATTCTTGCTGGTTAGACTGTTACAGTGTTTCTGTGAACAACTTCTTACATACGTGTTTTCTTTTGGATTAGTTCTTTGAACATATTCCTACCAGTGGGTTTGTCCATCAGAAAATGTACACAGTTTGAGAGTGCTTATAACACTGCCTCCTGGGAAGGTCAAGTGGCTTTCTGGGCCAGTGACTCGTTTGCCTCTTTGTCAGGGTCCTTGCTAATTTTTTGAAACAACATTTTGTTTTCTAGTTTAATTAAATTGCTTTAATGAGCATTTTAAAAGTAACTCAGCAAGGCTGGGACTTGCCCCAGAAGGAGTCCTGTTTTTCCTCATTTAAACTGTTGGAATCATTTGACCACTGGGGACAGTGATTTCTCATATGAAGAGAATGTAGATCAGGCAGGTTAAGTAACAGGAGGCAGTGGCCAGAGGCAGATTGGGATGAGAGACCAGGCCTGGAGGCCCAGCCCAGGCTCCTTCCTGCTGGGTCTCTCCGCTGGGTCTCAGGCTCAGAGGCTGAGCGCTCTGGCTCCTAAAGCTGAGCCCCCTCCACTCCCCACAAGCTGGCCTGTTGGATTCTTGGATCCCACCTCTGCAGAGTTCCAGATAAATGGTGCCATAAAGCCCCTGCCGCCACAGCACCCTAGTCTTTAGAAGCCTTCCAGGCCACAACTGTCCTGAGTGTGGCCTCTGACTGGGCGCCGTCTTGCAGCGTGGCCGGGCCAGGGTCCTTACTCTCCCCACTCCCCAGTCTAGGCCTTGTTTTCTCTGTGGGTAAAGGTGCTGGAGATGGAGAAAGGGTTTCCGGGCCTCTCTTCCTGCGTCTGCTGTGGTTCTAAGAGTCGGGGAGTGCTTTAGCTGTGCTCTTGGATGTCCCCAGGTGTCTCTAATCTGGGCTTTCTCCTTCTGTTTGTTTAGACCTGAGGCTGGGCAAGCTTCCGGTCCCTAAAGAGGCTGACGAAGGAGGCAGGGCCACCTCCAGGAGCGCAGGGAAAGAAGAGCAGCATCACACTTGGCCTCAGAAGCTGCTTCTGGATTGCAGCGTCTGCGGGAAGGTTTTCAGCAGCACCAGCTCTCGGAGCAAGCACTACCTCACGCACAGCCAGGAACGGAAACACATTTGCGGAATCTGCAGCAAGGCCTTTAAGCGCAAGGACCACCTGTATGTAGGAGTCTGGTCACCAACGTCTGTGCAAGGGCCTGGCGTGGGGGGGCATGTTCCTAAGTCATTCTCATCACCTCCCAGATGAGCCTGACACACCCTGTCGGTGTTGGGTCCCTGTGACCCGTGCTTAGACGAGAACTCTGTGTCTGGGGACAGTTCTGGCACTGCCCTGAAGAGGTCACTCTTCCAAGCCCCCAAAGTCTACCAATGAGAAAATCACTGCCTTGATTTGCAGAGGTCACTCTTCCACGCCCCCAAAGTCTACCAATGAGAAAATCACTGCCTTTATTTGCAGATGGGACCTCCCGAGGCAATGTTGTCATGGAGGGAATCGGGTTAACTTTATAGAGAAATATTTGGAGACAGTGGTAGTTGCCTGAGGAGAACCAGCCCATGTTTATATGAGGAACATGTACCTGGACTCCACAGGGCATGAGAGACTCTTGTCTTTTTTAACTCCTTATTATTATTATTTTTAACTCTTGATTTTAAAAAGAATCTGAAGCAGAATTCCTTTTGTTCTTAATGTCTGGTAAATGATAAGCTTTTCCTGCTAGTGAGGAAGGACAGACAGACTTTCTCAAACCAAGAGACTGGGAAGTGGGAGACAACAGTCCATTGCTTTTTTGTTGTTGTTATCATTAATCTACAATTACATGAAGAACATTGTTTCCTAGGCTCCCCCCCTTCACCAAGTCCCCCCCACAAACCCCATTACAGTCACTGTCCATCAGCATAGTAAGATGCTGTAGAATGACTACTTGTCTTCTCTGTGCTGTACAGCACTCCCCATGCCCCCCTCCACATTATACATGCTAATCGTAATGCCCCCTTTCTTCCCCCGCCACCCCCTTATCCGTACCATTTGCAACAACATGGATGGAGCTAGAGTCCATTGCATTTTATATGGTCCTGGCCTTCCCACAGGGCTTTGACTGACCCACCTTCCGACTCATCCTCTCGCCAAGCCCCCTCCCAGGGAAAGGCCGCGATTTGCTCATGTCACAGACCAGTTAACAGGGGAGCTGGAGATTGGGTCTCTCCCACTCTCCTCCGATGGAGGCCGGGGCTGACCTTTAGGGAAGGGCTTTGTCATTTATCAGACACGTCCCGTGTGCAGTATTATTAGGACTATCCAGACTAGGGCTGCTTGGAGTGCAGAGGGTGATTTTCTCATCTGTTTATAGTTACTAATGTAGATATGAGTATGACATAATCATTTGTACATATTTGTATTCATTTATATTATAGGAGGCACATTTGGCTGTTTTCTAGAAAGTTCTGGTTGTGCATCTGTAAATTGTATTTTTTCCTGTGGGGGGTTTCAGGCAGCTGTCTCCTTATAGGAATTCTATGGTAGGGGAAGGACTCCTTTGATAAAGGCAGGATCCTCCCAAAATTAGCTTCTCCTCAAATGTATTCTGTAAAACTTTGGTTCTTAAGGGCGCAAAGAGGGGCTATTTCAAAAAACAGTTCTGTGGGCCACTGTGTTTCAGAGACATGGCAGGTTAAGCAGATGACCCTCTATCTATCTACCTGCTATGTGGCTTTTAAATTTGCTCCTGTGTACCTCCAAGAAGCAAACAGTGTTTTGTCAGAACTTACTTGCCAGCTGAGCCCACGTCCTCGGGGAGCCACTCTGGAGGGCTGGTGTTCCTTGGGAACCCATTCTGGGGAACTCTGGCCTGGCTTCTGTTGATTTTTCTCTCAGATACGGGGTTTGCTTAACGGTGAGGGAGAGGGGCACCTCCAGATGCTTTGTAGCCGGGGGCTGAGTGCAGGTTCTGAACTGTGGTTCTGAGCTCCACTGCCCCTTGGGAGCACTGTGGGGGGAGTCAGGCTCGGGACCCTGCAGTGGGAGGCTGAGCCCCAGTGACCTCTGACTCCCTTCTCGTGTGACTCCAGGACTAGGCACATGCTCACCCACCAGAAGACCAAGCCCTTTGCGTGTAGGGAGCAGGGCTGCAGCAAGAGCTACTGTGATGATCGCTCCCTGCGCCAGCACTACGAGGTCCAGCACGGCTTGTGCGTCCTGAAGGAGGCCCCCCCTGAGGAAGAAGCCTGTGGGGACTCCTCTCCTGCCCACGAGGGGGCCGGCCAGCCTGCTGCGGATGGCCTGCGGTCCCTGATGCCTCCAGAAGCCAGGTCCTCAGGCCCCCTTTTGCCCAACCGAGAGCCCCTGCGCTCTATTGTAAGCAGCATGGTCCACCAGGAGATCTCTTCTCTCGGCCCAGTCCTGGCCGGGCCCTCAGATGACGGGGAAGGGAAAAACACAGCCTGTCCCTCCCCACCCTCACTGGGGCCTTACACCTGCACCCCAGCGGCCCCAGGGACCCTGGGCACTGATGTTCCTGAGGAGTGTCATCCCCTGTGGAAGGAGCCTGCCACTGGGTTCACAGCCATTCACTCCAGGGTAGCAGAGGATGGTGGTCCACACCCAGCTGAGTTGGAGCGGCCACCCCAGCAACTGCCCACCCTGGAGAGCTGGCAGGAGGCTGGGCCTTCGGTGGACCCCCCACAGGACTCAAAGCCCAAGCTGACGATATCCAACAGGATCCAGGTACCTGACTTTATGCTGTGAGATGAGAGTCTCACTCATCACTTGTTTCCGAATTTGAGTTGTCCAGGCATTTTACTTAGTGCCTGTGCATATTCAGAGCCAGTTTTACAGAGGGGAAGTGAAGGTTCAGAGAGATCGTGGCCCCCCACCAACCTCCCCCACAGAAAAGCCAGGATGAAGGCTTTGCAGAATTGCTGGGACGCCCCGTGTCACCTTTCCTCACTGAGTTTTTTCTGCTTGCTTTCCTCTTGCCCTTCTCTTCCTTCTGGGTTTGCCCCTCAAATTCTCCAGAGGATATAAAGGTTCCTTCCCCCTTAGTATTCCTGCATGAGATGCCATCTCTGGCTGTGGGGCAAGGGTGCCCACATGTGTCAGCACTTGTGCAGCATTAGCCTGGCTCCTCCCCAGGTGGTGGTCACGAGGACCTGGGCGCCAAGCGGTCAGCTGCTTCTCTTTGCGACATGCTGAGGTCGAGCACCCGAAAGCTGCATCCTTTTTTTTTTTTAAACAGCTTTAATATTCGTGTGCCATCTAACCATTTTAAGTCACACCATCTGGTGACTTTTAGTATACTCAAGAAGGTTGTGCACCATTACCACTTTTTCCAGAACATTTTCATCACCCCAGAAATTAACCCCACACCCTTAGTTGTCCCCCCAGGTCTCCCTATAACCTCCCAACCCCTGGCACTATGAATCTACCTCTGTCTCTAAGGATTTGCCTACTCTGGACATCTCATATAATTGAGATCATACACTATGGCCTTTCATGTCTGCCTTCTTCCACTCAGCATAATGTTTTCAAAGTTCATGTTGTAGCATATGCCAGGCTTCTCTCCTTTTTATGGCTGAGTAATACTCCATTGTGTGGATACATCACATTTTGTTTATTTATTCATCAGTTGATCACCATTTGGGTTGTTTCCACTTGGCCATCGTGAATAGTGCTTCTGTGAGCATTTGTACAAGTTTTTGTGGGGACATACATTTTCATTTCTCTCGGAAATTACCTAGGAGTGGAATTATTAGTTCATGGGGTAGCTCTGTGTTTAACCATCTGAGAAGCTGCCAGGCTTTTCCAAAGCAGTTGCGCCATTTCACATCCCCATCCTCGGGGGATGAGGGCTTCGATTTCTCCACAGCCTCATCAGCACTTGCTATTGTCCAATTTTTTTTAAACCATAGCCATTCTAGTGGATGTGAGGTGCTACCTCATCATGGTCTGACTCACGAGGCTCTAACGGCTGGTGGTGCTGAGCATCTTTTCATGTGCTTATCAGCCATTCATGTCTTCGGTTTGGTGTCTGTTCATATCCTTTGCGCACTTTTGAACTGGGTTATTTGAGTTTTGTTGAGCTGTAAGAGTTCTTTATGTATTGTACATACAAGGCCCTTATGAGATGTATAATGTGTAATGACTTTCTCCCATTCTGTGGGATCTTACTTTCTTGATGGTGTCCCTTGATGCAGGGAAGTTTTAAGTTTTGATAAGTCCAGTTTGTTCTCTTTCTGTGTCATCCAAGAAAGCATTGCCTAATCCAAGGTCACGGAGTCACACCTGTGTTTTCTTCTTGGCACTTTGTAGTTTTAGTCCTTGCATATGCCTCATTTTTGATATGTTGGCTCAAATGTATTTTCATATTCAGGATGGAAATACCTACCGGCTCCCCGATCCAGTGAAGGAGGAGAGCATGGCAGCAGGCAGATGGTAAGTTCAGAAGCCTCTCCCTGCTGGGCCTTGGGGCTCAACCCCTCGGGAGTCCTCTGGGAGCTTTTATGTGCTGGCCTTGGGCGAGTGAGCTCTGGATGCTTCAGCCCTGAAGAGGTACATGCCAGGCCATGAAGGAATGGGGTATTGTCTCCATTTCTGGGGATTCATCAAGAGTTGTCAGTGGATCAGACTTAAAAGCAAAAAAAGAAAAAAACGGGTGGAGTCCCCTTCTCCCATTCTTCCCTCCTGCCGTGTCTGTACATAGCAACCAGCAAAATGGAGGCCCTGCAGATTGGGCAGAGCCAAGGAGCAGGTATGTCTGCAAGAATTGCATCCAGATGTTTTATACAGAGAAAGGGCTGACCAGCCATATTTGTTTTCACAGTGACAAGTGGCTGTCACCTCAAAGGAAGCAGGACCAACAGGTGAAGGTGCGCGTGCAGTAGGTTCTGTGTTCGCAGGGTGCTCACAGGCTTTGGGGGAGGGAGTCAGTGGCTGGGTGTCATTGTCTCAGGATGGAGGCGTCCTCCTGGGGAAGCCTGGGCAGGGACCAGGAGTCAGGCTGCGCTGCTCTGGGGGGCAGGCTGGCGCTTGAGCCTGGAGCGTCCCCTCTGCCGCCTGCCTATGGTTCCTCGTAGGCTGCCATCTCTTCTCTGTCGGTGTTTGGGTGTCCGGCATGGAGTTTTTCAAGCCTCTGAGACAGGCGCTGAGGCCGGAGGTGGAGGCACAGAGCCCCCCAGGAGCCTGGAAACCCTCGACGGCATGAGCACAGCTCCTCTGGGGACGCCTGCGTCGGAGCCTGTGGGCCCAGTGAGCCAGCCCCCGGGGAGCACCGCCAAGGTGGGTACTGGTCGGTCCACTTCCTTTCCACTGCTTCCTGCACAACCTGCCAGTGGAAGCCATGGGCAGAGCCCAAACCAAGCGCCACAAAAAATCTCTCCAGAACAGCTTGACTTGCGCGTTCATTCATCCACCTTCCATGCCGGCCCTGTGGGGGCAGTGCCGAGGACACCATGGTAACAGGGACGGCCCCAGCCTGGCGTCCTGGTCTGCCAGTCCAGGTGAGTAGATGGACCCATGTCAGACAGTGAGGACTCAGACTGGGCTGGGCTGGGAGGAGGAGCAGAGGGACTGAGGGGACCCCAGAGACCCCGCCTGAGGAGGTCAAGGAGGATTTTCTGGAGGGGGTCAGAGCTGAGACCTGGAGGATGAGGAGCAGTAAGACTGGTAGAAAGAGGGGAGATTGTGTGGAGGTGGGTAAGAGATGTAAGTTCATGGGATCAGCCATTGCAGCCTGGACTGAAGGGTCCCACCTGGAGAAGCCCCCTCCAGGCCGGGCGACAGGGTTCATAGATCCCCTTGTCCATATCATGGAGCTGTGGTCATTTTTCATCTTGTAGTGCTGTTGCACTGCATCTCTGGCCGCATCTCTATGTGCCAGTCATTTTAACAAGTTGACGCTGGCCTCATACATCTCCGAAACCCTTTGTATCAGCGCCTCTCCTTGGGGGTGTGTGCACATGAGGAAGCTTCCCGCATCATACATCCATGCCGAGAGTCTGGGGTCTGGCTCGGGCATGGTGGTCCCGCTCGGCCCCCTTGTTGAGGCCGGCTCGGACCAGGGTGTTGGGTGTTACATTTCCCTCTGGCTCCATGGGCAGTGCCCTTGCCTATACGCGTGCCCCCTTAAAGACTGAACTGTGTACACGTGTCCTCAAGTCACCCCCTGTGGCTTTGAATTCTCTTCTCCAGGGACAAGACAGACAGCGAGGAGAGTAGCCAGCCCAGAAAGCGGAGAAAGTGCCTGCGGCCCAAGGCATCGTTCCTGCCTCCCGCTCCTTATGCCTTTGGGGAGCCGGGCCCCGAAGGAGGCCACCAGAGCTGCCTGTGGTTTCCGGTGCTCCTGGTGGACCACTCCCTGCAGGGACTGTTCCAGTGGTCTCCCAGTATGCTGCCCCTGGTGCTGAGCCCCATCCGGGAGGGGTCTGGGCTGTATTTAAACACTGTTCCATGTCCACTCAGGATGATTCTGACAAAGTCATCGGCAGCAAGCTTGGTGAGTGAGGCTCAGGCATGTCATGTCTGACCATCACATGGCAGGCCTGCTATGGGCCAGATGCAACTCGACATGTAGCATTTGATCCAGGGGTTCTCTCTGGCCTTCGGCTGTGTCCAGCCTGAGGGTCCCATGGCTGCTCAGAGGTATCCAAGGACGATGTGGAACCAGCAGCCTTCTAGGTGCTGAGAATTTTACAGGCAGAAGGAAAATATGGAAGCCATTTAGCCTGACCACCCTTCTGTCTGTCCTCTTGAATAATTTTGTTAGCAGCTTTATTGGTACATAATTCACATACCATATGAACACCTATTTAAAATACAGTGTTTTTTAGTAAATTCATAGACTTGTGCATCCATCGCACCATGTAATTTTAGAGCAATTTCATCACCCCAGAAGCAGCACTGTACATTTGCAGTCACACACACCCCACAGCCCCCATCTCCCCAGCCCTGGGCAACCACTGATCATCTCTAATCATCATGGATGCACCTACTCTGGACATTGCATGTAATTGGAATCATACAGTATGTGGCATTTGGCATTTAGTTTGTTCATTTAGCATAATGTTTTCAAAGTTCATCCATGTTACAGCATATACAGTGCTTCAGTCCTTTTTATGGCTGAATAATATTCCATTGTGTGGATACACAAAATTTAACCATTTATACCTGATGAGTATTTGGGTTGTTTCCATCTTTTAATTATCATGAATAATGCTGTTATGAACATTCACATACAAGTTTTTGTTGGACAAAGGCTTTCATTTCTCTTGAGTTTATGCCTAGGAGTGGAATTGCTGGGTCATAGGGTAACTATGTTTAATGGTTTAATGCCAGACTGTTTTCCAAAATGGCTGAGCCATGTTAATAAATTTCGTTGCACATTGCATGCAAGTTCCAATTTTCCACATCCTTGCCAGTGATTCTTTATAAATTATAACTTTCCTAGTGGGCATAAAATATCTTATTGTGGTTTTGATGTGCATTTCTCCTATGGTAATGATGTTGATATCTTCCGATGTGCTTATTGTCCATTTGTGTATTTTCTCAGAAGAAATGTCTATTCAGATCCTTTGCCCCTTTTTAAAATTGAGTTATTATCTTTGTATTCCTGAGTTGTAAGAGCTCCTTACATATTGTGGATGCAAGCCCCTTATTAGATACATGATTTGGAAATTCTCTCCTGTTTCGTGTCTTATCTTTTCATTTTATTTATGGTATTTGCGGTACAAGAGTTTTTATTTTTTGTCACTTGTGCTTTTGGTGTTGTATCTGCAGTTTTGCCTGACTAAAAGTCACAATTGCTTTTTTTAAGTCAGTTAAGAAAAGAGAAGAAATATGCAATTATGCTGACTTTTACTCCTTTCTCTTCAAAGAGTTTTGTAATTTTAACTCTTACATTTAGGTCTTTGATTGATTTTAAGTTAACTTTTATATATTATGTGAGGTTGGAGTCTAAATTCATTCCTTTGTGTGGGGATATCAGTTGTTCCAGCACCGTTTGTTAAAGAGATTATTCTTTCCCCCATTGAGCAGGTGTGGCACCTTTGTGGAAAATCAACTGACCATAGTGATTTTAGATTTTTCTTATTTTTTAATACAGACAGTTACAACTGTAAGTTCCCTCAGAGCATTGCTTTAGCCACATTCCATAAGTTTTAGTATGTTATATTCTTCTTTCCATTTATCTCAAAGTATTCCCTAATTTATCTTTTGATTTCTTCTTAAATACACTGATTATTGAGGAGTGTGTTGTTTTATTTCCACATATTTGTGAATTTTCCAAATTGTCTCCTTTTATTGATTAATAATGCAATTGTTTTGTAGTCAGAGAACATGCTTTGTATTAAGTTGTTCCTTTTAAATGTATTGAGACATGTTTTATGGCTAGAATATGTTCTGTCCTGAAGAATGTTCTATGTGTGCATAAGAATATATTCTACTGATGTTGGGTGGAAGGCACCAAAAATGTTCCTATGTCTTGTTTTATTCTGTATGGTTGTCCTATCCATTACTGCAAGTACTGAAATCTCCAACTATTGTTTTGAATTGTTTATTTCATACTCAGTTTTGTCAGTTTCTGCTTCATGTATTTTTGGACTATGTTTTTAGGTGCATATATGCTTATAATTGTCATATCTTCCTGATGGTGTGATTGTTTTTTCCATGAAGTGACTACAATGTTCTTTATCATCACTGCAATAATTTTATCATTATCTCTAGTTTTTTTTTAAAGCCTAATTAGCCTAACATTAGTACCATTCTGTCTCTTTTATGGTTGTTTACTTGGTATATTTTTTCTGTACTTGTATTTTCAACCTGCTTATGTTTTTTAAAATAAACCATGTCTCCTATAGATTATATTAGTTGGATCATACATTTTTTATCTAATCTGACGAACTCTGCATTTTGATTGGTTTATTCAATCCAGTGTCACTTAATGTTACATTGTTATAGGGAGGTTTACATTTGCCATTATGCTTTTGATTGTATGTACCTTGCCTTTTTCTCCTTCTGTTCCTGTATTCTGGCTTTCTTTTATATTAAGTGTTTTCTATTGTAACATTTTAACTCCTTTAGTTTTTCATTTTTTTCTTAATCATTCCTTAGTGGTTGCTCTAGGACTTAAAACTACATCTTAACGTTATCAGAATCTGTTCAGATATATAATAACTTACAGTGAAATATAGAAACATTACTCCTATACAGCTCTATTTCTCCTAACCCTTTTTCTCTTATTATGTATGTATGTACTTTATATATATATTTCATTTTCTATATGTGTGTGTGTATATACATACAAATCCAGCAATACATTGTTTAGTTCTTACATTATACTATTTTGTATTATGTAACAAAAACTGAGAGAATAAAGGAAAGCAAGCATTATTTATACAATTTCTTATGTAACGTTTTTAGTTACCATTTCTCATCTCTTCATTTATTTATTTCTGTGGATTGGAGTTACTGTATGGAGTGTTATTTCTCTACTCCAATGCATCTCCCCTCTGTTGTGCTGTTGTTGTCATATATATGTTTATAAATTACAGGCCTATAACACTAATGTTTCATGCATTTACTTTTTAAGTCAAGAAAAGAAAAAATATGCAATTATATTGCCTTTTATAATTACCTACATAAGTACATTTACCAGTGTTTTGTATTTGTTTGGATTCAGGTTACTATCTAATGTATTTTTTTCTTTCAGTCTGAAA